>NC_058058.1:17521674-17852174 GCF_020085105.1 Siniperca chuatsi | reverse complement strand
ATAGTTTCCTGCTAACGGTGGCCATATACTGTGGATCATTGAATTCCCAAAACAAAGGAAAACAGATGACATCTTGAGAGGATTGTCTTGCTCCAAGTGCTTAAGGAGTAGTTATTGTTGGACACGGTTTGTATATATCTGTCTTTAAAAGAGCTTTATTAACAACTTTCTGGGTTAAATGCAGACTTTTTATAGTGCTACTGCATAAAGGAACAGATCGGGACATCTTGACAAAAGTCTCAGAGATGAAATCAAAATATTCTATTCTGTATTTAGAGACTGAAATGCTGAACTGTGTCAAGAGTCATGTTAAATATAGCTACTGAAAGACGTTGTCCATGGAATGTATGTGTATGAGTACGAGTAGGGAGAGCCCTCCTCCTCACACACATTCAAAACATTCCACACTGGAAAAGGTCAGAGGTCACATAGTCAGTATAAGGCGGGACCCTGTTTGACACTCACATATACACACACACACAATACACTAAACACAAACAACACACACAGAGCCTGCATCCAAATAAATCTATGGCAGTTATGTTATTGTCATGAGGAGGAGGATTGAGTGTAATTGACTGATATGTGTGTATGTATATGTGTGTGTGTGTGTGTGTGTGTGTGTGTGTGTGTGGGTGGGTGGCTGGGGATGAAGAAAAGGGTGAGGCCTTGACTCATCTGAGGTGTGTCCTCATCCATGGTTTGGGGTTCACTGTAAGAGAGAGGAAAGAGGAAGACAACTCAATAGATGATACTGAAGGTGAGAAATAACAAGTGGTCTGTGCTGCTACCTCTGTTTTCTTTGCTGGGGTATATCCGAGGGAAAGGTTTGAATTCATCGGGAGGGGGTAAGTCTTCTACAGGGTGGAACTGGAACTTGGATTCAAAATCATCTGCTAGTGGTAGATGTACAGTAATGATGCAATTAAAGGCTGCCATATATCCTCATTTTCAAATACAAGGTTATTCAAGTTCTGCCTCCACCAAAGGCACAAATCCACCTCTTCAAAAATAAATTCATGTCACTTTCTCACCCCTAAATGACAACCCTTCTCTTTTCTCCTTCCCTTTACAGTGAGTACTGTAAAGGGAAGGAGAAAAGAGAAGGGAAGGTCACTCTGAAAATTTAAGTTCAATTTCATAGTTAATTACAGTGCTCCTATCCTAAACAAGCCCATACCCATAGAATAAAAGACATTCCACAAACAATACAAACTGCTGTGAGGCACTAAAACAATACTGTGAAAATATTAAAATGAGGTAAGAAAAGAGATAAGAACTATTTGAATAAATTAAATCAATAAAATGTAATAAAATGAAATGTAGCTTATTGTATTACTGCTCTTATTTCAAGTCACTGGATACAAAAATCCACTAAATCCCTGAAATGTGTTCTACATTGTAAGACACACATCATCTCACCCAGGCTGTACAGGTGTCCGTTCCTGACACTTGATGGAGGCAGGGGAGGTGGTGGTGGTGGTGGAGGGGGAGGAATGCGGCTGGACAGCTCGGTAGTGGGGGAACGTGCCGGAGGAGCTGGAGGAGGGGCCAGCCGACCCACACCTGTTACCATGGGTGACAAGAGCAGAGGAGTCTGAGGGGTATCAGACATTAGCAATAAAATCAACAACATGAAAAATACATCCAAAATTTAACATGTTCTTTTATGGCAACTGAAAGAGCAAGGCCATACTCACACTTTTTTACATAACACACACCCTGCTGGCTATAATGACTAGCTGCAACAGCTGCCACAGTTTCCAACCTGTACTTGGTTGGAAGTTTCAGACAGAAGAAAAATGCACAACTAACAATTACTACAAATATTTCTACTGGTGTTTTTTCCCCCATGAACATGTTGTTAAATCATCTGTTGTAGAATGTACAGCTACATTGTATGTGAACAATAAAGCCACTTGCATGCACATTTCAAACATTAGATACATATTTTGTATTATATTATATATTATATATTTACATATGTAAATTTTAGATCTATCACTTTCTGTATTAAAGTACCTATCATTAATCATGTAAGACAGCATTCACAATGATTATATATTCTACAACATGTATGATTCCCATAGATTATTTCAGGTCTGCTGTTGTTGAAAACTCTCAGCTGCTTACGGTACTTCAGATGAAACCTTGTTGTATTTTTCTTGAGATTGAAAAGAAAAGTCTACATCACTGCTGCAAACTTGATTTCCAGGGTTAAGTGAGTTTGTGTGTTTTGTTTCCAACCTGTTTTGGTTTGTGACCCCTTAAAATACAGGCATGTCTGTTTACAAGCCCTCAAAACAGGTTACATATGTCCATGAGTTGTGAACAGTTGAAGAGTTTTTTGTCATCTTTTCAGAATTTACTTGTTTGAACAATTGCTACAGACATGAAACTATCAGAAAATTTCACAAAAACAAAGCAAAGATTAGATGAAAGTCAGAAAAAATATGAATATATTTTTGTGTACCAGAACCAATTCTTCCTTCCTATCCTGAAAATCATCTTGAAGGCACTCAGATTTAACTTGTGACACCCTTGTAGGGTTCCCAAAAACCTCACTCAGCTTGGGAACTACTTATTTAGGGTGTCTTCCTGAGCCCTATATAACTTGTAAATGAGATGAAAAAAAGAAATCCATTGGCTTGAAATGGGCTGTCTTTCTCTTCTACATCTAATACATTCTCTTGTGCCTTTTTATGTCATCTTTGTAGCGATGCTTATGGCTGTACATAATGTTTGAACATGAGTGAAAAACATCTCATATAACTACTGCCATGGAAAGCTCACTCCAAAAAAATATGACAGTAGGTTCTTTTTTCATCCACCTTGCAACAGCGCTCCAATTACCATTAACAGAAAAGTCATTGGTAAGAAAAAAGACAATTCCTCATCTTGGTGTCCACCTACCTGCACTTCTTGGCACAGCAGGCGGCCGTCGGGTGGGAGCGTTGCAGGGGTACGAGGGAGGCAGAGAGTGCATGGCTGGGGAGGGAATTGGTGCCACCTTGGGTAGTGGAGGGGGGAGGGGGGATGAGCAGCTGGGGGTAAAAGAGGCAGGGAGAGGGGGAGGAGGAGGTGGGGGAGGAGGTCCCAATGGACTATCCCGCAGGATGGGGAACCTAGAAGGTTCAGAGTGGACTGGGGAGGGGGCGGAGGGTAGAAGCAACCTGAAGAGCGGTCCCTTGGAACGGAAGAGGGAGGTTGGAAAGGTGGAGGAGGAGGAGGAGTAGAGGGCTGGGAGATGGTGGTGTGGTGGGAGTGCTGGATGGGGAGCCATGTGGGCCTGGTTACCTGGGATGGAGGTGGAGGAGGTGGGCAGGAGGGGAGCGGCGGAGGCTTGTTGGCCTGCCTGTCCAGGAAGGCTTGAGGTGGGGGAGGTGGGGGAGGAGCGGAGGGAGGGGCAGGTGGAGGCGGAGTGGGAGAGGAAGTGGGAAAAGGAGGCGGGTGCTTGCTGCTGTGAGAGGGGGAGGGAGGAGCAGAGGATGAGGGAGCAAGCAGACAGTGGACGGAGCCTCGGAGCTCCGCCGTCCTGTAAGGCTCAGAGACGCTGCTCGTGTCTGCTGGCGTGGGGGGGTTCCATAGAGGCTTCATGGAGGCTGATGAGCTAGATCGCGACACTTTAACAAACACACAAACACACAAGAGGAGTGAATTGGATGGTCAAAATGTTCAGAGAAGACCACAAAATACATAGATTTAGTAAGAGCAAGACATTTTGCACCAACCTGGGGTCTTGCCTGCTAAGTCTCTTTGTCCTATAGGCCTGAGAGTGGGGAACCCTCCTGCAAAGAGCCCACCCAAAGAGGGCCCCATGGGTGCCATCCCTCCTGATGAGCCCTGAGAAGCACCAACACTGCTGGATACATCTCCAGTGCTAGCCACCTTGGGCTCTGAGGAACAATACATGTACACATACATTACAAATGATTAATAACAATGACATCGGTGTCCAATTAATCCAAATTACAAACTCAGGTTTTGGTGGGGGTTTTTTTTTTACCATTATATATTTATCACATATCCATTAACAATTGAATTAATTCATACATACAGGAATTTTGTTGTTATTCTGCTTTCAGCTTCTTTATGTTGTCTTTTCAGAATAACAACAAAACTCCCACAACTATAAAACCTACTGAGCACATAAAAGTCAGCCTGGTCAGGCAGGAACATGAGGGGGGACGAGGGGGATGCCACCCCCCTTGTTAGAAAAATAACCAAAATCCGTCGCCCTTGTTAATCTGCTCAAAAGATGCTCTGTGCTTTGTCTCGTAGTGGTGCTTCACATTGCCGCTTTTAATAATTGCCACGATCTCAGAACATATGAGACATACTGGTTTTGAACTGTGCACGGTGGCAGAGCGGCTAAAGCTCCTGCCTCCCAATAAGGAGATCGTGGGTTCGTGGGATCGATTCCCGGACCAGACCATCATCACACAATCTCTCTGGGTGGAGTCTGCATGTCCTCCCCGTGTTACCGTGGGTTCTCTCCGGGTTCTCCGGCTTCCTCCCACCGTCCAAAAGACATGCATGTGTAGGTTAATTGATAACTCTAAATTGCCCGTATTGAATGTATGTGAGAGTGAATGGTTGTCTGTCCTTGTCTGTGTCTGTGTTAGCGACGAGTTGGCCACTGTCCGGGCTGTACCCTGCCTAAGGCCCAAAGTCACTGGGATAGGCTCCAGTCACCCGTGACCCCTAACGGGACCAAGCGGTAGAAAATGGATGGATGGTTTTGAACTGCTTGTGGGAAGACTGAACATGTAAGAGTCTGTCCATTCTTGATTAAAACCTCTGTTTCCGCTGTCTACTTTTCCCTTTTTAGAGCATGCCATGTGAAATTATTTCTCCAACTTGTCTCTGCTCTCCCTGTGTGCGTGTACCTCACTCACTGACTCGACTCGCTGGCCGCTAAACCAGTGCCGTAAAGGCCAGAAAAGCTGTGCCAGTTAAAATAGAAATGCTCCATCAAAATTGAATAATTCTCAAGAATTTATCAATATTCTCTACAGCAGACAGGGTCAAAGAGAAAGTGCAGCAGCAGCACGACAGAGGCTGGGCCAGAAACGAATCTATTTTGCTGTTCTTACTTGTTATTTTTCAAATAACACAAATCTTTGTGCCACAAATTGAGTGTGTATTTGACAATATAACGTAACAATTATACATGATTTCAGAGTTTAGCAAATGCCCCTATTAATTTGTTCGGGGGGCCATCCCCCCTGTTGAAAATTAACAAATCGTGCTGATGTCCATATTTCAACTATCTAGCATGTTCCCATACAGTTTGTATAGAGCTTATTGAGTTGACTCTCTTTGCTTTATTTCCAAGTAATTTTCACAAACTACTTAGTATTAATCTTACATTGAATTTACTTTGCATCTAAAAGTTTCAACTTCAACTTGAAGCTGGGAAGGGAAATTTGTTTTGGAACCACGCAAAACATATCACACAGTAGAGATCACACAGACTTGAAAATACTGTACATAAAACATAATAACATACAAAAACATCTGTTAAAAAGGTAAAAAAAAAAAAAAGTAAATATACCATGGAACCTTCCAGTCTTTTTTGTAAATCTTATGGTATACTGGGTACACAATGTATGTCTTGTCTATTGTGTCTGTAGTTTCCTATTCTGCCTACATCCTTATCTGCTACAGGGCATTCCTTCCTGAAGTGTGCACTTTGTGTGTGTGTGTGTGTGTGTGTGTGTGTCTATGCTCAAATTTAGCTCAAAGAGAAACAACATTCTCCCAATGAACTACACAACTAAATATTACTTCCTGTTTTTGCCCCACTCTCTTTTTACCCTACATCACACTATGGCATCTCAACATACAAATACACACCATTAAGCCCCCTTCCTCTAAGCTCCACTGTGAGAATCACAGTGACACTAGATGCACGTGAGTACCATTTAGTGTCTTAACACAGACTGAGTGTGCCCGTGTGCATATCGTTAGCATGGTAAGCATGTTGCTCTTACTATCGACGGCAGGGGCACTGCGGTCGTTGACCTGTGTGACTTTCCTAAGCCTGGCTCCTTTCTGGATGTCGGCCAACAGGGCATTCCTTCCACCTCCTCCTCCACCAGACTGGAGCTTAGGAGGCTCCAACGGACACTGTCACACGGAGGGGGAAAAAAGAAAAGCTTTTACATAACTTTTATTTCTCAATTGACAGAAAATTCATCACAGACTATTTTGATAATCAATTAATAATATATGACATTTATAAAGAAAAAAACATCAAACATTTACAGGCTCCATTTGGTGCGTTTATGTTTTGTATGACTCTAAACTGAATATCTTTGGGTTTTGGACTAGTGGTCAGACAAAGCAAGCAATTTGAAGACGTCACCTTGGGCTCTGGGTAATTTTATTGGCATTTTTTACTGTTTTCTAACATATTATAAACATTTAAAAATAAAAAAAAAATAAAATACTGCAGATAAGCCGCAAACGAAAACCATCGTTAGTTGGAGCACTGTTAAGTGTATTTTCAAGATTTTAGGTTTTATTTCACTATCATCATCTACTCATCTTGACCTCAGCTCTTTTGACAAACAGACACGAACAAAAAAAGCACGAAGATGCAGTGAAAGCATTCAGCAAAGGGTTAAGTGAGGAAGAAAAGGGAAGACATTAAAAGTGAGAGAAAAAGAAGAGAGGCAGGAGGGGAGAGGATCATTTTTAGCTATGTTGATAGATTCATAGAGAGGTTATTGTTTTCTCATGTAGTCCACATTGAGAAGCACTATGACTTCAGTTTATTAATTTGTCCTGAAGCTGTGTCTCGCTGTGAGCGGCAACTCTTTTAACATGAGGACACTGTGCGCCTGCTGTGGAAACATAACACTCTTCTGCTACTGAGAGTCTGCTGTCTGCCCTACTCTGTGTGTGTATATATATTACCTCAATCAATAATGCAAATAACCTCCAGGTGATGGTCAGTGAGAAGGACCCGAGTGAGCGTTTACAATTGCATGAGAGAGAGTTAGAGTCACACACAGTCTTACCTGTGGCAGTGCAGCACTGGGTGGTGGTGGTGGAGGAGGGGGAGCCAGGGGGGGCGGAGGGGGAGGAGGGGGGACTGGCATGCGGAGGCCTCAGATACCTGCAGAAACAGACACAATCGCCATACACTGTAGCCACTGACCAGCTTCTAGGAGTTTTTTTCTTCTCTATGTCAGAAGCTGCTACTGTGTTAAGGGGAGCGTCTGATGACCTCATACCTCTTCCCTGAACAGGAAGAGCTTTCACCACCGTACAGCACAAAACAGGAAACAGCAAACGCTCCATCCTCTCCAGAGAAATCTGACACAAAACTCCCCCACCACCAACACCACCACCCCCGTCCTCCTCTTCTTCCCACAATGCCCTGTGGCAGGACTTGGGAGAGGAACAATGGAGCGTGTTGTGTGAAAAGTAATGGACCCCTACCCTTCAGTCGCTCAACAACCAAAGGCCTTCACTGCAGTAAGTGAATGAAAAACACATTGAAAGTGGAAATGCTACAGTGTGCACACACATTGTCCTTTTTCTTTTTGTCAGATTATATGGAACATGTAACAATGCACAGGATGTCTTGTGGTTCTGTCATCAAGAGCAACTGGTTCGGTAATCAAAGTGATAAGCACCAGCCAAACAGCAACTTTCCAGGAACACAGCTCATGTACAGGATTATGTCACCATGTTTCAATCTCCACATGTTGTTGGCAACTCAGCTAGTAAATGATCCAAAGCGACAGTCACTTCTTGACATTAAAAATTATTGACGAGCTGTCTTCCATGGCTGTGAGAGACTGAAAACAGCCAGAGGTTTGTGCACATTCAGTTCCTGTGGAATTTGCACATGGTCCTCCTGAGTAATTTAATAAAACACAGAACAGAACCTGTTTTTGTTGAATCTCTATGTATCTGTCCCTCTTGTCTTTGTCTTGTGTGTGTGTGTGTGTGTGTGTGTGTGTGTGTGTGTGTGTGTGTGTGTGTATACAGTTTATGCCTCTCATCTATGCAACTGGCAAACTGTCCTGCATTGCTATTTCTATCTTCATATCTATGTCAAGCAGCCTCTGTGACACTGCTCGTGTAGGTCTTTTAAAGGGGGCAACACTGTACACTGTACACTGGTTTAGCTGAGCTCTAGAAGAACAGGTGGGACACTGAATGGAAATGCACCTCTCACACCAGTTGTTGTTTTCCTTTGACCTGTAGTACGTCTTGTTCTTCCTGAAGCAAAGGAGATCTGATGAGACAGACTAGCAGCTGGCAGGGGCAGTGAGGGTGTGACTATAATGTTATGTTTGGGGAACTAGAGACCCCAGACCCTCTTTAACAGCTCAAAAAACAAACAATGTTTAATCACCTTTTTCTAATTTTATGAGAGTTTTATAACAGTTTGTTCATAAGAGTTCTAACAGGGAGTTTATCGACCCCAAACATAAGTAAGAACACTATGTAGGACGATATACTGTAAATTTTACTGTGAATGAGTTGTTGGTAAACAAAATATGCATATAAAATGCATTTCTTTTGCATATACAGCAATGGGTCTGTGGGATCCATACAATGAGGAAGTGAAGCCAATGTCTCCGAAACATAGGCCTAAAAACAATCATCCTTATACATGTTTGTCATTTTTTTCTTTTTTTAAACTTGCACAAAAATCATATAAAAATGTTTCTGTAACTTTTGTGAAACGAATTTACAAGTAAAACCTATGTAAAAGAGAGACTATATTATTATATTGCATTATTTTGTCCAAAAATGAACTTCGAATACCAATCCACTGAAACTGAAAAGCCTTGTCATTTAGAGCCAGGTACACTTGATGCCCCGTGCTTTTGGGTAGACAGTAGTAAGACACAGCTCATCTGTTGTAAACAGTTCTTTTTGGAGCCCATGTCTCTGCTTTATTTTATTATTTTTTTTTTTTTTTACAAATTTGATCACACAATTTTGTGGGAATAAGAATAACCACCTGTCACATAAAAGTGTGCATTAATAATAGAGAGCAGCATGTGGTGGATGAGCCTAGTTGCCTTACCTTCACGAAATAGCCACCTGTTTACAGAGACAGCTTCAGTGAGAGGGAACACAGCAAACTGGCCTCATAGCGTTATTTTTAGTCTAATGAGGACACCCCGTATCCGAAGTCTGGGCTCCTGTAAACGTTTCAAAAAGGTTCCAGAAAGTTTTTTATTTCACTTCATATTTGTGTCCACATAGCAGACGCTGAAAAGTATGCGATAGTGGTCCTGCACAACGCTCTCTTTATGCCTCTAGCTGTTTATTTTCCTTGTGAGCGCACTGCAGGAGGCGAACAGTGCAGAGCCACACCTTACCGCCCCACGCTCTCAACACTGGGCCAATGGCGAGAGAGCGAGGCAGGGCACTTGGCTCGCTGTCATCGCCTCGATTCAAGCTGTTGTCAAGTTGCCAAGAAACTTTCCCTCCCCTTGAATTACACCTGTGGAATAAAACATGACGTATGCATGAGAACTGGTTCGGACTGAGAGGTGAAGAAGTCTGCACCAGTGTCTCTTCTGTAACAAGATCTCACTCGACTGATTTTTTTCAGTAACTCAGTATATTTTAGTTTTACTCAACTCTATTTTTAGGCTGTACGGTGGCACATTTTCGCACCCTTGTGTTAGAAATATGTCATTACAACTCACCCTTAAGCGTTCAATATCAACGCATCTAGTCCGTTGCGCTTACTGCATCTCAATTAAGAGATAATTAGGTTATATTAATGCAATAAATCTGAAAATCATAAAGTGATTTTATAGTTATAAATAGTGCATCAGCCATGATGACTCTGTTACATAAACATGAATGCTGCAGACACACACACCTCAAACCCAAACAGTGACAAAGGCATGCAGCGACACAGGCGTGCTCCTCCCTTGAACTGTAATTTAGGCCTGGGTTTGACGTACACTGCAGACACTATATATAAATGGCACACATTCTTTTTTCAGACAATGCGATAATCACACGTTAGGCCCTCTTGTTCTCCTCTCTTCCAGTTAAGTGATGATCAGACACCAACATGGCTATCAGGAGGACTGCTATGATTGCGTCGTGTCTTTTGCACTTTAAGCTTGTGTGTTGTTTTGAAGTGCACATTTTCTTCTGTTTACATGAATTTTTGTAATTCAGTTCAATTCAATTCAAGAGGCTTTATTGGCATGACATTTGACGTGTTGCCAAAACACAATTCTGATTAAGATAGACAGTGACATGAAATTAACAACAATAATGTGAGTAACAATATTTGTTAGTAGAACAAAATAGACAATGAAATAGATGCATGACATAAAGTATAGTAATATAATAATTCTGTAATCTTTGAACTGTAAAATGTCTGGTTTCTCATTTTAGTATGCATCAGTGTCAGTTTCCAGACAATTTTCTCATGGCGGACAGCACAAAGTTGTCCTTGCACTGTCCAAGTCAAGATATTAGACATATCGAACAGGATAATAAAGCACACATGCACACACACACACACTCTTACAATCAATTGTAGCAGTTATCAGATTTATTTATTTATTTATTTTGCCTTCATTTAAGTATTCACAGGTGGTCCAAAATACAGTAGTCCCTGCAAAGCAAACTACATCAGTGGCTGGGTCATACTTCACTAGCTACATGGCCGTATCTCATTCAGTTGGACATCTCAACATTAAATTCTTGATTCAATGTCAGTAGCTTTGTTTTGGACACATTATGTCACAAACAGGCTGGATTTCTTCCTTCAAAGTATTTTTATGCATTTTGCTGGCAAGTGTTGTGTATCTGACTGAAAGCTGCTCACAAGTGTTCATTAATTTCTTCCACTAACTGATTTTTGTCACACATAGGCTAATAATGAAATCATTTTACACCATCATAAATATCCTTCTAACCCCTTTAGAATCAACATTTTTGTAAAAGCATTTGTAAAATAAGCATTATAGTAATCCTTCATTATTGAACATATATTATTATCTTATTACAGAAATAATGTAAACATCTTATGAACAATATTTGCCTAAAGCATATCACACTTCATCTGGAGTATTGACAGAAAATGGCATTTGAGGATTGTGCTTTAAAAGGTTGTAGGTAATTTTATGCTTGCCACTGTCTGTGACTGAAACACGGACACTGTGGGATATTAACTATATGCTGGGCTCTTAGTAAGTGCTTACTGCATCACTACTATATCTCTTCTTTTGGGCATTGATTATGGGATATTGTTGGAAAAATGGTTCAATAACCATCACGAAGAATAAATACAATCAATTTTCAAGCCATTTATCATTGTGGCCCTCTGGCACAAGTCCATGAACACAAATGTCTAAATTTACAATATTTCATGTACCACATAACCTTATTCCTGCACTATTAGGCTAAAACTTGAATGCTCCTTGTCATCTTCATCATCACCATCATAACCAACATACAGCAGACCTCTTGGTACGCCTCAAGGGAATTAAGCATCTTCATGTACTCAAATCCTCCTCCTTTTCTTCAAGCATCTTTGTAAAGCAGTCATTGATCACCTCCTCCTCATCGTCACCGTATGTCCTCTTTCCCTGATGCCACATTCTCTGTCTCTTTCTCCTCTATAGGAAGGCTCGATCGCACCCTGTGGTTCACCTTAAATCGACCTGAGCGTGACACCTTCATTTTTCTGCGACACGTCTGCTCGTTGAAGACCGACTCCAGGCGAGAATCGTCGTAGGTGTCATCACTAAGGCTGGAGCTCATGTTGGACTCTTGTTGAGACAGCAGGGACTGGTCGCCGGTAGTCTTCAAGGCTGCTGCGGAAGGGTCTTTTTGCTTCTGTGCAAAAGGGTCAAAGTCCTGGTCAAAGCTGTGGGATGAAGCGGTGTCCTTGGGGCCTCCGCTCCTCTTCTTTGGCAGGAATGACTTCCACCATGGGGTCCTCTCTGTCATGTTTGACTGGAGGAAGGGAACTGGAACAGAAAACAGATGCCATCAGTAGTCCAGCTGTAATTGAGGTGTTCTCCTCTGCATCAGTATTATTTCAAGTGATGCAATTTAATCTGAGTTCACTTTATCAAGTCCTGTCTGCATGCTCAGAACTGGCTCCTGATTTACCTTACTATCCTACCCACAAATTTTTTGTAAAACATCAAATTATTCATTTTAAAACTGTCATGTTACATGGTTTTATAAAATATTACTCTTAAACATCAGTGTCCCAATATTAATCATGTTCCTCATCTCATAATCATCACAAATAATTTTTTCTGTTTAGATATCATGATTTGCCCTCTCTAAATTAAAACGTGTTCATTTGAAATGGGAATTAATTTAACCTCTCTCAAAATAACCATTTTCCACTGGTGAGACAATTTCTCACCAACTAATCCTAAGAATAACCAGTGTAACCATGTTTACCTTCTCTGTAAAACTGGTTTAATGAGTCGTGAGAACAGAAGAGCAAACCCAAGTCGTGATTCACAGGTGAACAATGCGCAAAAAAGATCTCGTGAACACTCACCTGAGCTACAACAGGTGGTGTGGACACTTCAAACGACCCAAAGCAAAGTGTAAATGACACAACTTTGACTGAGCTGAGATAGAAATCCACAGGACAGGTCAGTGTCTTCTTCTTCAGTGGTGGAGCACAACAGTGACAGCAGTCCTTCAAAGGGTTGCAGCAGTATCCATTTTACGCACTAGCCAGGTGTCCTGTCTCCTCACATCTCCCACGTCCAAAAAGTTTAATTTTTTCTCTGCTGCTCTCGTCAAATATCGCTACTCTTCTTCTGCAAATCTTGAGAAAAGCACAAATGAATTGACACATATATAAGGAACGGCTTGCGTCTACTGAACCAGCAGGTTTCCGCCTCCGAAACTCTCATCTCGAAGCACCTGTCCTCACTCCTGATTGGATGAACTCTCAGGGCCTGTCACGTGTGGCTCTGCTCAGGTGAATCCAATGCGATGGTAGGTGGGGCTTGTGGTTGCGTGGCAACATACCCCATGGGAGCGCGCACCTCTTCAGTGACAAATTAAAAAGAGAACCCTTTGTATCAGCCTAACCCAACCCAAGCCAGGGAGCCAAATTATGTTCAACATTTTCGGACGCCCAGTTAGGCAACAATTGCTTGTACATTGTCATGCAAATGATTGGAATGGGATAGTTAATGGTATTAATAACCACCGACAAAGGTTGTACTCAGCAGCAGTTATACTCAATGCCATTTATGCACTAGACGTGCAATTGTTGGACGTGTAAATTCACATTAAGTGAGGGGAAGCAGTTTGGCCTGGCGCCAGATTCACCTGCTGGGTCCTATACTTCCGGATGCCTCTGCTTGTCCTCCTGCTGTACTTTATGTTAAAAAATATTCTTTTTTACCTTTTACAAACTTGAAGTTACAAAAGTTAGTCATTACAGTAATAGTCATGAGTTTCTCACTCTCTAATAAGCTGTCATATCTACAGTCATTTGCTGTTAAGTACCTAATAAATGGTCATTACAATAATCCATTAAGTCTGCAGTGGTGGAAAGTAACAAAGTTCATTACAAGTACTATACTTATGTACAATTTTGAGGTACTTGTACTTAATTCAGTAGTCATTTCATGTTACTTAATACCTTTACTCCACTACATCTCAGAGGGAAATATTTTTTACTCCATGATGACCTCATATAAATAAATATGATGCATTGTTATAGATGAACAACCCTTTCGATATATGAAATAGGCCTACTTATAAGTAGCTCCACCTGGACCAGCTACAATATGCATCAATATTAACAATCCAATAGGTAATAATATGGCACTCAAAGGGGCCATTGTGTGTGTGAATGGGTGAGGGTTGGGATGTGTTGTTAAGCGCTTTGAGTGGTCAGTAGACTGGAAAAGCGTTATATAAATGCAGTCCATTTATTATTTAAATGTGTAATGCAGCATTTATGTACTGCTGTATTGCTACTTTTACTTAATCTTGATCTGAATACTTACTACATTTTGGTCCATACAGTATGCCCTACAGCTCTCATATATATATTTATAAAGACGAAGCATGTGTCATGCTGGAGGATGGTAAACACTAGCCAAAGGGCATGGCAACGTGCAGGTCATTCCTTTTGATGGTTCATAACTGACGTATTAGTTACAATTTATAACCTGTTTATAAAAGGTGCTTAGAAAGCGGTAGCCAATCAAATCATTTCACAATGTGATTTTAAATTTGTAGTAGTAAATTTGTTTGTAGTGAATTAATGGTGGTTTGAATCATGAGATTAATCGTATCATATAGCATAAAATACAATACAAAATGATGCAATACAACAAATAACTTCATTGTCTACAATGAAATTTGTCCATTATAAAAAACACGATATAAAACATAACACATTAAATGTCAAACTGCAAAATCTCAGTAATACAAACCTTAAAAATAAGAACACTCTTAAGTTACAATACATCCTTAAACACAATCACATGTTTACAATATACAGTGCATGTGTGCAAGAAATAGCTGGAGAGCTACGGCAAAAGTTTTAGCAACCTCCACTTTATATCCATCAGAGCTCCATGTAGGGCTGGGGACATACTGTACATTATTCCACTTGTAGAGTTAAAATGCATCACAAATGCGACAATCTTTTCTTCTCAAACTATCTATTGTGTAAAAGCCAAGTTTCAAAGTGTCATTGGATCCTCGTAATCGTGAAAATCTCATCTCATTGACGTGACGCTATGGGAGGAATCAGGGAAAGGCCTTTGTCTCCCTCCTCTAAAGTTTAGAGATAAATTTGTTGTGGCAACAGGAGTGTGTGTCGTTTCTGTTTCTCTCTCCTTCAGCAGTCGTTGGCCTGCATACCTGGGGGACTCCCTCTCCTCTCCTGTCCCAGTCGAAACTCTGCAGAGTCATTTCCCCACTCCAACACACACAGAAGGCTGCCCTTCATTGCACTTTATCCTTCCTGCACGCACATGCAGGTAAGCATGAATGCAATGGACACTCAAATGCATACATATTTCTACACATATAAACGCATACCAGTAAATACACATTGTGGATGATGCAGAGGCAGATGATCCTATAAAGTAACATTCTAGGCCTGCAACTAATGATTAATTTCATTATAAATGTATCTATTGTATCTTTTCTGATTACTAGATTCATTGTTTGATCTGGAAAATATCTGAAAATAGTTAAAATTGCAAATCCTTACATTTAAGAATCTGCAACCGGTTAATCTTCTTTTTTGACGTTTTTCACCTAATAAATCAATATATTCAAAGTAATCCACTTCCTACTTTCCTACTCACCCACAACCCACATGGATACAGCTTATTCTTAACAGTATCATACTAATCACAGGATGTTATGCCTCTCCAACTCTCTGTCCCATATCTCCAAATCTGCTTTTCTCTCCATAAACCACAGGTAGTCTCGCTGAAAGTTGATCATTAACTTCAACCAGACCAGATAAAGAAAACACCCATGCAGCAATGTTTTAGATAGAGCTGCACTATAAACACCAGCCTCTCCACCCCGAGAACATTATGTCTCATTATGCAGCATGTTTGACTGAAGGATTTCCTCAGGGTAAAATGTGAGTATTTACCCATTGAGGCAGAGAGAGAGATGTATGTGGAGAATGTGTGTAGAAAACTAAGTGACGTTGTAGAGAGATATTGAAACAGTGACTGAGGATTGGGTAATACCTGTATCCGTTTCGGTCTTGGAAACAGTTGACTTTCTTCCATCACAAACTGCAGGAATTGAAAAAAATGTCAAAACACATGATTTGCTTTCAGTTGCTTTAAAATACAGATGATGTGCTCTGAACTGCTGGAGTCAATAACATTTTTGGACTGTCAAATGAAAAAACATATTTTAAATTATTTTAATTACTACAGTATTTTACAATTTATCACAGATACATGAAGTAAACCTTGTTTTATATATTGTTTGCAACTGGAGTTAAGTTATTATGAGCATGCAAATGATGTCAATAATCATTTTTAAACCTCAAAAAGGCTTGATCATGATATATATATATTTAGTTGTTATTTGCAAGGTCATAGGATGTGACATATTTGCAGTGAGAGACACACACCAAAGTAACTCATTCAACCATGCATAAATATTTATGTTGTCTCAGATACACACAGTTCAAACTGCGTGCGCCTGCCTACACTCCTGCTCGTGTGTGATGACGGTAATGTGCTTACAACACGCATGTGTCGAGTCCAGAAAGTAACTGTGAAGTGATGAACCTGAAAATGTCATTGTGCCGTATTGAACAACAGGTTGAACCAAGGTGTGCTAACCGTGCTCAAGAGAGTAGGAAGGCAGCCAGTTGGACTGGTAGAGTCAGCTAACAAAAACCTCTCAAAGGAAGTAAGCGGCTACTGTATCTGAGGATAGTAACAACACACAAGCACAGGCCTGGTCATCTGGCCTCCTCAGACAAACCCTTCTGGGCCCTTTAAATACTGGTTAGCTCACAGGTAAACAAATGCATATGCTCCAGCTCACAACTGAGGGTTATATGGGTCAAATAGTAGCAGGAATTGTACTAACAAAACAAATAAATAGTTGTCTCTTTCAGAGCATTTGGGTGGAGCAGGTCGAGTTCTGTTGCTGTGAATGGAATGAGTTTCGATGAATTGCATTGTGTGCTTGATTTGAGGATTGCATTGTTTGGCTGGTTTTCTTTTTCTGGATTATTAAACTGTGAGTAAAGCACCACAGACGCTAAAGATGAAACCTTCAGGAATGCAGAAAGGAATCTAACAGTGTCTTTTCAGTGTCTTTTCTTTTCAGTGCTATTCTTATAATAGACAGACAAACAGAAGAACACACAAATATAAACATGCAGCTATGCACACACACAGATTTTGTTGACTAAACTGTACTTCTTACTGATTACAGAACCCTTGACCTTAACCCACACCACTACATTCCTAATGTTAAACTGCCTTATTCCAACTTTAAACCAAAAGTCCTAAACCTAAACGAACCTGTTTAGCCTTTATCTTGGAGAATTGTCATTATGGTTCCACTGTTTTTTCCTTGTCTCAGTTGAAAGAAACACAACCACAAATACCTGCATCAAGTACTCAGTCCTGACCATTTTTGTTGACTTTTTAAATCTATTTTAACCAGTGAAACTCTCAAACTTTACCAATAATCCCATTAAGTAGTTTTAAAGTTAGATAAAACAGTTTTCCAATTGTGATTGATTTTGTTCTGAGACATAAGTGATGCTATAAAATGTAGCTACAAGTTACAGAAAGTAAAACAAAAGCTTTAGTTTTAGCAGATTTTGAAAAACTATCATTTCAGCACTTTTAGAGCATCTTACAACCTGTGTCATGATCCTAGAGCTTGACACTCAAACTGACACTCTGCAGAATAGAGTGCACTGTTGCATTAACCTTTAATGCAGCCATTCACTCACTTGAGTTCACAGAGTTACAACAAATGTCAAGTTTAAACTTTGATTGATCTACAAACACTTTTCTCACACCAAGCCATAGTGAATCAATATTAAAGCAATGATAAATCTTTTATCACAGAAAAAGTGTGTCACTGTATCAGTGAAACCTGTCAAGCTGCTTCTTTGCAAGTCCATCATATTAAAATGTAAATTTGTTTGTAGTGAATTAATGGTGGTTTGAATCATGAGATTAATCGTATCATATAGCATAAAATACAATACAAAATGATGCAATACAACAAATAACTTCATTGTCTACAATGAAATTTGTCCATTATAAAAACACGATATAAAACATAACACATTAAATGTCAAACTGCAAAATCTCAGTAATACAAACCTTAAAAATAAGAACACTCTTAAGTTACAATACATCCTTAAACACAATCACATGTTTACAATATACAGTGCATGTGTGCAAGAAATAGCTGGAGAGCTACGGCAAAAGTTTTAGCAACCTCCACTTTATATCCATCAGAGCTCCATGTAGGGCTGGGGACATACTGTACATTATTCCACTTGTAGAGTTAAAATGCATCACAAAATCGACAATCTTTTCTTCTCAAACTATCTATTGTGTAAAAGCCAAGTTTCAAAGTGTCATTGGATCCTCGTAATCGTGAAAATCTCATCTCATTGACGTGACGCTATGGGAGGAATCAGGGAAAGGCCTTTGTCTCCCTCCTCTAAAGTTTAGAGATAAATTTGTTGTGGCAACAGGAGTGTGTGTCGTTTCTGTTTCTCTCTCCTTCAGCAGTCGTTGGCCTGCATACCTGGGGACTCCTCTCCTCTCCTGTCCCAGTCGAAACTCTGCAGAGTCATTTCCCCACTCCAACACACACAGAAGGCTGCCCTTCATTGCACTTTATCCTTCCTGCACGCACATGCAGGTAAGCATGAATGCAATGGACACTCAAATGCATACATATTTCTACACATATAAACGCATACCAGTAAATACACATTGTGGATGATGCAGAGGCAGATGATCCTATAAAGTAACATTCTAGGCCTGCAACTAATGATTAATTTCATTATAAATGTATCTATTGTATCTTTTCTGATTACTAGATTCATTGTTTGATCTGGAAAATATCTGAAAATAGTTAAAATTGCAAATCCTTACATTTAAGAATCTGCAACGGTTAATCTTCTTTTTGACGTTTTTCACCTAATAAATCAATATATTCAAAGTAATCCACTTCCTACTTTCCTACTCACCCACAACCCACATGGATACAGCTTATTCTTAACAGTATCATACTAATCACAGGATGTTATGCCTCTCCAACTCTCTGTCCCATATCTCCAAATCTGCTTTTCTCTCCATAAACCACAGGTAGTCTCGCTGAAAGTTGATCATTAACTTCAACCAGACCAGATAAAGAAAACACCCATGCAGCGATGTTTTAGATAGAGCTGCACTATAAACACCAGCCTCTCCACCCCGAGAACATTATGTCTCATTATGCAGCATGTTTGACTGAAGGATTTCCTCAGGGTAAAATGTGAGTATTTACCCATTGAGGCAGAGAGAGAGATGTATGTGGAGAATGTGTGTAGAAAACTAAGTGACGTTGTAGAGAGATATTGAAACAGTGACTGAGGATTGGGTAATACCTGTATCCGTTTCGGTCTTGGAAACAGTTGACTTTCTTCCATCACAAACTGCAGGAATTGAAAAAAATGTCAAAACACATGATTTGCTTTCAGTTGCTTTAAAATACAGATGATGTGCTCTGAACTGCTGGAGTCAATAACATTTTTGGACTGTCAAATGAAAAAACATATTTTAAATTATTTTAATTACTACAGTATTTTACAATTTATCACAGATACATGAAGTAAACCTTGTTTTATATATTGTTTGCAACTGGAGTTAAGTTATTATGAGCATGCAAATGATGTCAATAATCATTTTTAAACCTCAAAAAGGCTTGATCATGATATATATATATTTAGTTGTTATTTGCAAGGTCATAGGATGTGACATATTTGCAGTGAGAGACACACACCAAAGTAACTCATTCAACCATGCATAAATATTTATGTTGTCTCAGATACACACAGTTCAAACTGCGTGCGCCTGCCTACACTCCTGCTGCTCGTGTGTGATGACGGTAATGTGCTTACAACACGCATGTGTCGAGTCCAGAAAGTAACTGTGAAGTGATGAACCTGAAAATGTCATTGTGCCGTATTGAACAACAGGTTGAACCAAGGTGTGCTAACCGTGCTCAAGAGAGTAGGAAGGCAGCCAGTTGGACTGGTAGAGTCAGCTAACAAAAACCTCTCAAAGGAAGTAAGCGGCTACTGTATCTGAGGATAGTAACAACACACAAGCACAGGCCTGGTCATCTGGCCTCCTCAGACAAACCCTTCTGGGCCCTTTAAATACTGGTTAGCTCACAGGTAAACAAATGCATATGCTCCAGCTCACAACTGAGGGTTATATGGGTCAAATAGTAGCAGGAATTGTACTAACAAAACAAATAAATAGTTGTCTCTTTCAGAGCATTTGGGTGGAGCAGGTCGAGTTCTGTTGCTGTGAATGGAATGAGTTTCGATGAATTGCATTGTGTGCTTGATTTGAGGATTGCATTGTTTGGCTGGTTTTCTTTTTCTGGATTATTAAACTGTGAGTAAAGCACCACAGACGCTAAAGATGAAACCTTCAGGAATGCAGAAAGGAATCTAACAGTGTCTTTTCAGTGTCTTTTCTTTTCAGTGCTATTCTTATAATAGACAGACAAACAGAAGAACACACAAATATAAACATGCAGCTATGCACACACACAGATTTTGTTGACTAAACTGTACTTCTTACTGATTACAGAACCCTTGACCTTAACCCACACCACTACATTCCTAATGTTAAACTGCCTTATTCCAACTTTAAACCAAAAGTCCTAAACCTAAACGAACCTGTTTAGCCTTTATCTTGGAGAATTGTCATTATGGTTCCACTGTTTTTTCCTTGTCTCAGTTGAAAGAAACACAACCACAAATACCTGCATCAAGTACTCAGTCCTGACCATTTTGTTGACTTTTTAAATCTATTTTAACCAGTGAAACTCTCAAACTTTACCAATAATCCCATTAAGTAGTTTTAAAGTTAGATAAAACAGTTTTCCAATTGTGATTGATTTTGTTCTGAGACATAAGTGATGCTATAAAATGTAGCTACAAGTTACAGAAAGTAAAACAAAAGCTTTAGTTTTAGCAGATTTTGAAAAACTATCATTTCAGCACTTTTAGAGCATCTTACAACCTGTGTCATGATCCTAGAGCTTGACACTCAAACTGACACTCTGCAGAATAGAGTGCACTGTTGCATTAACCTTTAATGCAGCCATTCACTCACTTGAGTTCACAGAGTTACAACAAATGTCAAGTTTAAACTTTGATTGATCTACAAACACTTTTCTCACACCAAGCCATAGTGAATCAATATTAAAGCAATGATAAATCTTTTATCACAGAAAAAAGTGTGTCACTGTATCAGTGAAACCTGTCAAGCTGCTTCTTTGCAAGTCCATCATATTAAAATACGTCGCACTGCTCTTCTCCAGCACACCATGCTTTCTTCACATATTATTATCTATATATTCACATTATTCACATTCAAACATTTTCAGCTAACTTGCCTTTATCAGGGTGGTACGTGAGTCTGTTTCCAGTTTCCTTATGTACAACACATTCATCTGTCATGTGATCGATATATCACCATAGATACCATGTATACAAAACTTAAACTATAAGAAATATATCTGTAACCATAAATACAGAGTATAACATTACAACTAACTTTTCACATTATTCCCTAACAAATACATTTCATCACTCATCTTAACCCATTAACAGGTAAAATGTTAAATATCAATTTTTCAATGCTAGTAAATACATTTTGTATTCTTTTAACTTAATGATTCTGATTACTTTTTCTAAAGAAAAATCACCTCAATTCCCATGTATTTCAGGAAAGAGACTGGATGATTCATTTCCATAAAATGTGCTGCAACTAGAAAGATCTTTCCTGCTATTCTTTGTTTTAGTTCTCTTAATGATTTTCCTACACATCCACAAGGACATGTTAATAAGTAAATGACGCCCTTTGTGTTGCATGAGATTCCTCCTCTGATTTGTATTTTTTTTTACCTGTATGTGGGTGGCTGAACCAAGGTTGTCTGGTTGTGTCGTTACATTGTCCACAAGCCCTGCATTTATAGTTTCCATCAGGGATCAATGAGATTACAGTTTGTAAAGATTTTTTTTTTGTTTCGGGTGGATATATTCAGAATATACCAACTTGTCCCTTACATTATTTCCTCTTTTGAATATTACTCTTGGCTTGTCCATACAAAGATTTTTTATCATCTTTCTGTAATATGTGCCAATGTTTTTGGAGAATGTTTTTAATGCCTTGCAAAACTTTGGCATATTGAGTAATGAACAAAATTGGTTCAGCTGATCAGTGATTCCTAAGAGCCAATGGACAGAGAGGCAAAGTGAGGAGCAGAAGGGCTCCCCAGCCAATGTTTTTGGAGAATGTTTTTAATGCCTTGCAAAACTTTGGCATATTGAGTAATGAACAAAATTGGTTCAGCTGATCAGTGATTCCTAAGAGCCAATGGACAGAGAGGCAAAGTGAGGAGCAGAAGGGCTCCCCATGCTCGTGCCTCATACCTTTAGTTAGTAGTCATCATCAAAGAGGAAGTACTTATGGGAGAGAATGAAATCTGTCATTTCATCGACTGACTGATTTAAGGGTAATTTATTCCTTCTATCTCTGAGAAAATGGTTCAAGGTTTTCAGTCCGCCTTTATGGGGTGATGATGGCAAAATAGCTGAAAATGTTTGGTGAATAAAGCATGGTGTACTGGAGAAGATCTATGCATCGTGTTTTACTTTGATGGACTTGCACTGGTGTGCACCTAGCTGTGTGTGCACTTTCAAAGTAAGAAATTCTAAATCAAGCTGCTTCTTACCACAAAACAGTTATTTGACCACCAGATAGAGCTAAATTTAATTCTTGATCATGTGTTTTTTTACATTTCAGGCTATAGTGTCATCATAGGCTTGTTGATAATCAGTGTAACAGGTTATAGGAATAGGTTATATTTGTTGCCAGAACCAACAGAACCGTTAGAACCACTCTTTAGGTGAGTTTTGTATATATCCATTTTAATGTTTCAATCTAGAAAAACAATGGATTGGTATCAGCCGGAAAGTGTTAACAAGTCATTTCAGAGGAGCACAAACCCAAAAGCTTAGGACAAAGAGCTGCCAGATGAGAGAGCATCTAGACTTCATCAATGCATTTAGACAGACATATTTAATTGCAAAACGCAAATGAACAACAAATATGATATTTTATCTGTGATTAGAGATAAAATAGAAGTTAAAAAAAACTCTCACACTCCCTGTTAAACTGATGTAAAAAGCGTGGTAGCCAGTTGTGGAAGAACTATTCAAATCATTCACTTAATGGTCGTTCCCTCCCTGGTCCCCAAACCAAAATCTGTTCACTGGATGTGATTAAAGCGAAATAACTTATCACTACAAAGGGGTGAAATGGTGGCAATAAGCTGAAGCAATATAATTCATGGTGAACGATGGCTAAAATGTCAAACCATAGAATGTATCTCCTCAAAAAGTGCTGAATAACCCAGGTGAAACAAAAAAAAAACAAATAAACAAAAAGACATTCACTAAACCTAACTCCCTGCCTGCTGCTGGTGGTAATGAGTGAACCAAAACTGTAAAGTTGGTGGCTGTAAAACCAAAACAATGAGCTGAAAGATGCTAAAATGCTCCATACAGCTGAGGGCAACTGCAGACTAGTCATTTGATTCGTTATTAATATAAAAATATAGATTGTTACAACTTTAAACTTTCACAAGTATATCAATTTAAAGCTTATTAAATATTCTGCAAGACCACCTATGTTTGAAACAATTAGCTCATGAAAAATAGGGTGTGAAAAGTAGCCCCATCTTTTTTTTGTTATCTAGCAATATCAAATCAAACAGTGCTGGAGGGGTTGTGCTTCCCACATAAAGTAGAAACAAGGCTATTACATACTGTAAATGTAAATAAATTTCCTCCTAGATTTATACAATAATATACTTTTTCAAAAGAATGATTGTCATCTATAATTCCAAGCAGTTGTGTGTTTCTGCCACCTACTGGTGTAAACATGCTTCTGCAAAGTCCTGCCCAACATCAACATCCCCAACTCTCTGTGTGTGTATGTGTCATTGCATCCATGCAAACACAAACACATTACCCCAGTACTTCAATCACTTCATTGGCTTCTGGTGCAATAAAGAATCAACTTTAAAATTCCACTTCCTCTACAAACATATTATTAAATTATATTATTAAATGCAATAATGAAGCACAAGAAATGTGCAGAAAAAAACAATGTCACAACAAAATGTGTGGACGATCTTGATACTTAGCGGTTAATGTCTTTGTGTTTGAGCATCTGTGTCTTCTTCTATCTGGTCAGTTTAGAGAGCCAAGAGAAGAACTTCTTCTTCTTGGTTTTCTCTCTTCAGGCTCTGCTGCTGTAGGTGTAGGCTCCTCCTGCAGACTCAGCTCCAGCTGGGTCAGCTCTCTTTTTCTTCTCTTTTGATGGGGATGTTGAGGTTATATGGAGTCTCAGCTCCCTGTTTGGTGTCAGCTGCAACGCTCACAGTAGGCGTGAGGTGGTTTAGGATCTCTGTGGCCATGAGGCTGCAGGCCACCAAGGCAATCTTAACATCCTCCCCTCTCTACTCATCCAGGTGTTAGGCAGCGCCTCGTACAGTGTGACTTTTACAGTGTGAGTGGCGGCACAGTTTTTCAGCAACAAGTAGCTATGCTCCACCATCTTGTTTTCAAAGGCCAGGTTCTTGTAGAAGTTCTTATTACGGCCTTTAAAAAGTTCCACCAGGATGCACATTTGATGGTGGATTACCAAAGCTCTGTCTGTGAGCAGATCTGCTTTCACAACATCACAGTCGCCAGCCAGAAGCTACAGAGGACAAAGCGGAGGTAGTTTGAGGCTTTGAAGCACAGATTGAAGATGTTTTGCCTCCTTGGTGGTGGAGACAAGCCCATGGTCTCCACTGTTATAAGTAAGAGAGTTCAGCAGCAGGGAGCTGTTATCAGCTGCAGTTTCCACCTCCTCATAAAAATCAGCAACAAAATACTTTTTGTCCACCCACACAACATCCCAGTTGGACAGATGAGGCTTGCTGATGTGTCACTAGTACTCCAGGATCTCCTTGTCTGTTATCCTGGGGAAAGCCATCTGGAAGACCTTAGTGTGTCTTATCCAGGATCCATGCTGCTCAGACATTTCCTCCTTGACAGACTCAGGGAGAAACTGAGAGAACAGCCGCCTCTCCTCCTCACTGGGTGTCTGGGTGGACTCACCTGCAGACTTTGCCTTGTGTGTTGTGAGGACAGCCTCGATGAAAAGATGAGGGATGAAGCTCAGGAGTGCAGGGTCTTTTCTCATTAGCTGCTTCCTACACAAATGTTGATATTTTTTCATCATCAAGCCTCTCTTCAGTTATGTGGATGAATATACTTGACATTTAATTTCACAAGTAGCATTATTCCATTTATGTCACAGGTATATCATGTGTAGTTTTCATCTTCATTTATTGTAAATCAGTAAAGGACAACAGATGACCAAGTTCACCAAATGAGCAAGAGACAAAGTTCTGTTTGGCTGGAAAATACTTCAATAAAATATCATGTGTGAGAATTAATTTACCAATCATTTAACACATATTATCAGAAAGGCTGCTGATAAACCCATCCCTGTCTACACTGGTTTTTGGTTAAAATGTGAAAATCAATGTGATTGAATCAAATAGGATAGATCACAAACACACAATTATGTACCATAGTTGAATGTGTGCTTGAATAAGTGATTTATTATTTCATTAATACTGGTCATTTTTGGAGTCATCACACTCCACTGTCCCCATTTGCTTAATAAAGTTATTCCAAGTTAAAACAAACAGTTAAGTGAATCAATTAACATTTCAATGACAAAAAAAAAATAGTTTAATGGCAAAAATCACAAGCAAGCTACTGTATCTTCATATACACAATTAAATGTCACTTGTTAAACAGGATAAGCAGTAAAGAAAGATATAATTCAGCAAAAAAATCTATATTATTATATTATTAATAGGGTAGCAATGAAATTGCACAAAACATGAGCAGAAATGTGAGCAATTTACTTAACTGCATCAATATAAGTTCAATATTGTGCCTTAAGAACCTGTGCATAGATATCAATAGACAAACGACAGTTGCAGTTGTAATTCAAATACCGTTAAAGAGGATTTTCTTTAAAGCAACACAATATAATTAAATCATGCATTTTGTTGTATTCTGAATCTTTTTAATCACTTTAAGAAAGTTGGCTAAAAAGAAGAACTTACTACATAAAACATATACAGTCTGGTAAAGATGATCATGTTGAGTCATGAAGGGTATGATATTGATGCCTGCATCAATGCCTCCTCCTGCAAACCATAAAACAGTATAATTAGTGTATTTTGCAAACAGTACTCGAGTAAATGTCCTTAGTTTGCTCAAAAGTCTAGTCCATACTCCATCGCAGTAGCTAGGCCTAGAAACTAGGAGCCAACCGACAAGAAGAGGGCGCTACTGCAACAAATTGAATGCCCCTTATCTAGCAGAAGAAGACGCTAGCTGCCGTACAACATCACAGAAGAAGAAAAAAGACATCAGTAGTGTCATATAATCATAACATGACCAAGGTTATCCCGAAGATACTGGAGAAAAAAATGACCTTCATTTGACAAAAACAGAGTGTAATCTTATCTCGGTAAGAAGAAAAGGTCAGCAGCTCGTTGTTTGTTATAGTATTATGTGTCTGTCACATAACAAACCGGCAATGACTTGCTGGCAGCTTTAGCTAGGGGGCTAACTATCAGCCGCATGACGGAGGAGGTCACGCCAAACTCCGTTTAAAATAATCACAATATTACACCTACTCGCTTTTGATCAGTATGTAACGTTTTAGGATTGGTCTGCCTCTTATTCCTTCCATCCCCGACCATCAAAAGACACCACGGTTGGTGGCAGCGAGCATTATCGGTTATACTGAGGTCTTGAGGCACGTTTTCTGGTGTAGTTAGGTGGCATTTGCCTGACGTGAATGTTAAGGTATACTAGATTATTCCGTGAGCGGAGTTTGGTGTGCGGTGCCCTCCCACCCACAGGGGTGACGTTGTAGTTAAACCGCATTGTTGAGGGGCTCAGATGTTCAATCTGCAGCAGCTGAACAGAGGATTTATCAGTCGAAAAGAAACCTCAAAGATAAAGGTGAATGTATGAACATATACATATGTGATGTTAAGTAACATTAAATTGGCAGCTAATGACAGATGTTCTCTGTTCTTTTCTGATATCAGCCCAGGTCGCGATGAGCGTCCCCTGTTTCTTGACCTCCGCTGCCCGAAGCTTCAGCCTGCCGTGTCCCGCCGCCGGAGTGCTCTGCTGCCGGCTGCTGGGCCCCAGCTCCGTCACAAGGTGAGTTTCACCTGGAATGTACCGGCTCTGTTTACTGTGACCTGATGCCCTGGCTGCTCACCCCTACGGCACTGTAGAGACTGACAACAAATTAACTATAATTTGACATTATCCAGGGAAATGCTTGTTAGTTGTCCAACCGGATATGCTGTCCAGGTTTCGAAATGTGTTTTAACTTAAAGGGCCAGTTCACCCAAATCTGAAAAACGTGATTTGGGTGAACTGGCCCTTTAAGTTTATTGTAACTTGCTGGCAATGAGAGCAAAGTCTACTTGCCGTTTTTGAATATTCTTGTCATATAAGGCTGCTGTGTAGCTCTTCACTCACTGCATAAGATAATATTTCACATTCAAGGCAAGTGACAAAAACTACCTCCTTTTTATTAGAAGAAATATGTCCTCCAAAAGGCAAATGGACCATCTAGAGAGAACAGCGAGCAACTCCAGACAAGATGTAAGTTGATATTTTGTTGTTGAATACATTCATCTTGTCATTTTGATTTCCATCCTAAGATTATTAACCCACTCTTAAACTCTGCTCTCTTCCTCTGTGTGTGTGTGTGTCTGTGTGTATTATGTTCTTGGCTGGCTGCCTAACACAGGCTTTGTATCCAGCTCAAGTATGTGGCATCATAAATGAGTCAGAGATGGTGAAACGTTTGAGAATAGCTGTCCATCCAGACTTCACCTTCAAAGCAGGACAGTGGTGAGTAGACACTCACGTTAACTTGTCACCAACTCATTAAACATTTTTTTTGTCATGGGAAGGAACACTGTCACGTTGTGTTGTGACACCTGAGGTATTGCCCTAATGAGACTAAGTGGGAAAGTTACTCTGGCTTAGACGTGTTTTATTAAACTCATTTGTGACCTCTCCTGTTGGGACAAATTAATAAAATCGTTTGTGCTTCTGTCAGATTCCCAAGCATTTAAATAACATTAAATAGGAGAATGCACAGCTCAAATCAGCAGAAAAAACACAACAAAATAATACAACACGTCGTTTGCAGTCACAAAACAAGGGCTGACAATGCAGTTTGATTAAACTTATAACCTCCTTAGTTGATTGCCGACCACATTTGCAAATTGCACTGCTGTAATATAATGAATATACCCATAAACACACAGAGGCCTGTTCTCTTCCTGAATAAGTATGAAATACCTGAAAAATGCTGGACACACTTTGATCCCCACTGTTTTTTGACTGCAATGAACACTAAAGTAAAAAGGTTTCCATAACCATCCTCATAGGTCCATCCCTATTAGTCCTCTTCCCTTCCCATGGAAATATATTTAAAATGCTTTAGTATTATAATTTCAACAGCTGAATTGTTGTGTTCATTCAAGATGTTGGGCTACAGTTACAATAGTAATAGTAATAACAGTAATAAGTTGTGCTTATATAGTGTTCACGTCATATTGTTCAGACTGCAATCACGAGCTGTCATGGAGGAAAACCCGCTCACCCTCCTAGCTGTAATTATGAGTCGGAGATGTCGGGAATTTCTGAGGCTTACAATATCTCCCACACGTAAGTGACAACAAACCTGTGACAAAATTGCTGCAAAGCCACCATAGCTAGCATGTACATATGAATAAAATCTCACTCAGTTCTCAGAGTACTGGGGTTACCCTGGCAACCAAACGTTTTCCTGTTGTTCCCATTTTGCCGACATTGTATGAATGCAACATTAACCTCCTTAAACTTGTCTCCAGCCAGTTAGGCTTAAAGCAGAAGTTACCATAGTAACACTTTCTTCAAGAGACTGAAATAAGCAGAACCTGCCAGAATATGTCTAGATTACCACCTGAGCGTGCGTTCTGAAAAATCCCTCTGAAGTCCTTTCACAGTGCCTGTAGTGCTCATAGTAACCACAAGGCGGTGGCATTGTGTTTGATTTGGCCTGGTTGTTTTCTTTTCTCACAAAACTTTTACAGTAAACAGGAGTTGACAATCCCACATCACAGTCAACATGTGAGCCAGCTCAAGATTATTGTTAATAAATTGTTGTCAAGGAATGCATCACATCAGCTAATGGAAGGATCAAAGCTTATGAATCATTTCAAGCTTTTTGTCAGGTTAAACCAGATAGTTGGAGACTTAATAAGCTTGCTTAAAGTTTGCTCTTAGGTTTGTGTAGGTAACTGCTATATGCACTGGATCGTATGTATGCTTCCATTTTTGACATGCTTGAGACACAGTGTCGTGTTTTTGATCAGTGCATAACACTGGGGAATGTTTTAACTTTCAAGCTAATTTCCAGTGACTCTTGTAATCATAATAGCAAGTTAAGTACTTCTTCGATGAAGGCAGAGCTTTTTTCTGAGTCTATGTCTGTCAGTCAGTGTTGCCAATGCTAATTAGTGTACCCTGCACATGCAGTATATGTACATGAGCCCATACTGTAGGTGGGCGGTAGTGAGATATAAAATCGGCAGCCAGTTGCCCTGCGGTGTCTGGTAATGAATGGAAATAGATGGAAATCCTTGAGTTTCAGTGTTTCTGAGAAAAAGTACTGTTTAGTTGTTCATCTCCAGGTGGGAGAGGAGGAGAAGAAAGAGAAGGTGGGTGGAACATATGTGTGCGTCTTCACAGCAGATCCATATTTATGATGCCTCTGAGGGTTGTAGAGTCAGTGTCTCTTTCTAATGTAACAGTGGGTCATTGTATTGGTAGAACATTAGCCCAACTGTTTAGCATTGCAGTTTTCCTCTGGGCGTACGCTGCCTTGCTTGTTGATGGACAGACTGGGACACTACACTTTGTTTATACCAACTAGCAGGCAACTTTTCATCTGGTTCGGTTTTGTTCTACTTGGCTTCTGCAACAGGCTGCCCCCTTTACTGAGGTCAAAGGGCACCACGCTACCTTCATTCACACTTTGACCCTCAGCAGCTCAGCACATTTTTACTCTTCAGTTAACCATTGTTTAGAAATCTGAAAAGTCAGCTATATTTCCAGTCACAGCAACATGACTTTTGAGTGAAAACACAAGAATTATTATAATGGTTCGAATTAAATGATTGTGGTTATGTTTTATAACAACGTGCATGTAGTTGTAACATATAACGCAATGCAATACAAGTAATACATATAATACAATGATGTTAAAACAACACATCCATGATCAGACTTAGTATTGTCATGTCAGAGTGAAGAACAGAAACACATTTTCAACTCCTGATATCTTTAGCTTCATCAGTGATGTAAACATTATGACTTCACAGGTTTTAGTCTAGATATGGATAATCAAGCTCAAACATCCACAATATATCAGTTGACTGATTTAAATAATTAATGAATTAATTGTCTTTTGTGGTTGTGTGTGCAGGGTGGATTTCTTCATCCCCGGCATGGAGAAGGTGGGAGGTTTCTCCATGTGCTCCAGCCCGGGTTTGCTGCAGAGGGAGGGCATCGTTGAACTGGCCATCAAATACACCAAACACCCCCCAGCGCACTGGGTCCACACCACGGTGAGTGGGGGCAGTCAGATATATAATTTTCCGTATACAGAAGTATGATATTGAAAATCTGGAAAGATTGCTGCCTAGGAGTAGGAATATTATAGAAAAGTAGATTTGGTCATCCACATAGCTGTCTAATGGTTTGCACGATTACACTGCTAGTGTATGCATGAGAGAGACGGTGAAACAGTGTGAATGTGAGAGCGCAAGAAAAGAGATGCAGAAAGAGGACGAGTAGAGCGAAAAGATCAGGGTGTTGAGAAATGGTTAAGGTGTTTAAACAGTTAGGAATTGAGCACTGCCACATAATCACACCAGTGGTTATTCTAAAAAGTGTTAAACTTAAAAGTTGTGATACACTCCCAATTGAACATTTGGTTCATTTAACCACTTAAATAATTCCTACCCTTTTCATATTTTTCTGTTAGGTTTTGTTACCCAAATGACAACTGATGTTTGTCAATCATGTGTAATTGCTGTCAAGCGCTAGTAAAAGTGAGTTGACAAATTTGAAAATTGCCTGTGTAGTAGTTGTGAAGTAGAACTGCGATAGTTAAGCTAAAAACTCAAGAGAAGTATGTGTTTAACTGTGTAGAGCAAGACATTCTGAAAAGGCATTTATGCCCAGCAAGCCTACACGGGGTAAATAAAGGTTGCGTGTACATAAAGGCATAATAATAGAAACAATAATAATAATAATAATAATAATAATAATAGAAATATAGAAAGGTTCAGTCTTTTCTCTCTTCATCATATGTTCTATATATTCTAATCCATTAATGAAAAATTGGTGCATAACATTGTATTTTGTTTACCAGGACATGCTCCCAAAAAGTAGTTTAAAAAAAAAATCCAATATGTGCGAGTAGTTTTATGAATATGAATGAATGAACAATGTTTCCTTCTTACCTTTCCATTTCTCTATCTCTGCATGTTTGTTTGCAGCTTCTATGTTTGATGATGGGGCTTAATAAGTAGCTTTGAGCTACTATGCCACGTGTAAATATGTATCAGAACGTGGTGTGATGTGTTTGAGTGTTCTGAGACTTACAGGTCTCTGCTCTGAAATCTTTTGATGATCCATTTGTTTGATATTGCGCTCTGACTCTTCTCTGCGAGCAGGAATAGTGTCGGAACCATGATAGTAGATTAAGAGTGTGAGCATTATTATTTGTGCATTTGCATACATGTGTACGAAAGCAGATCAGGACATATTAACTTGTGAAATCGTTTTCACCCATACCATAGGTTTGTTGTCTGAATGCATGCTGATCTAAAAGTGTCTTTTAACTGTTAACTGAGGCTTCAGTGTTGTTAAAGCGATGCTGTATTTGTCTTTGGAATTTATTTCATATCTGAAAAGGTGTATTTCAGTATCGGAGTTACCCAGCTCAACACAGTCTGTTGTTATCTCCTTGTACCTTTTTCTGTCTCTTTTTTCAATTTCTGCCTTTATTTTTATCTCTCTCTCTCCTTCCTCCTTCCCCTCAGTGTACAGTGGGCTCCCGGGTGGCAATGCGTGTCGGCGGGGACTTTTTCTTCGACCCGTCACCCTCTGACCCATCCATGGATTTGCTGCTGGTGGCCGGTGGCGTAGGGATCAACCCCTTGTACTCTATCCTGTTGCACACCACAGATCTGCTGCATCTCAACCAAGCCTCTGGTGGGCGGGACTATAACATAGGCTCTGCCCACCTCTGCTACAGCGCCAAGAACACCCAAGAACTGCTCTTCAAGGTGTGTTCTTGTATTGTTTTTGACTGTCGGAAACTTTTGCCAGGAATTTTGGGAAACTTGCTGATTTTTTTTTTTTATTTTTTTTAATTTTGAATATCTCTGCTAGGTGTACACATGTGTCCATGTGTATGTCTGCAATATAGTGACAGGTGTGTTGCAGTATGTAAGAAGAAACTCTATTACGAATGTATTATTATCTACTCTGTGTTCCCAGAGCTCCATCATTGAGGCATGTCGGGAGTTCCCTGACAAGTTCTCCTGTGACTTCCACGTCACGCAACAGAGCACAGACGTTGACCCGCACCTCCAGCCATTTCTCAACCGTAAGTAATCCCCATTCACACACACTCCTACACACATACACTTTTCTTTGTTTAGCAGGGATAATTTAGTGACTGTCACATTCTACCATAGTTTGTCTTTGTTGATTTATCTCTGTCATGTAGAACAGGCACTATCAAAGCTCCACATGGGAGACCCGGAGGGAATAGGTGCTGCAGCACTGAGTCTTGATTAATTGATTGACTTCCCTTGTGTCTCCCCAGGCGGGAGAATCACAGAGGAGGAGTTGCGGGCTCATGTGGACCCGCAGAGGACTTTGTGTTTCCTGTGCGGCCCCCCGCCCATGATCGAAGCAATTTCAAAAACTCTCATGGACTTCGGCCTCCCGAAAGACAGAATCCTCTTCGAGAAGTGGTGGTAGAACCTATTATGCTTCCCAGAAACCTACAGGGTTGTCCTCCTGGCTAGTGTTCCTTTTTGCAGTCTTCAGGGGGAGGATGTATGGGGTGTGGTGAGAGTGGGAAATATCTGAAATATTCCAGTGATATGGACTTTAATATGAGTGCTCAAATACTTGAGGAAATTCACCCTCTGATCTCTGCTGCTGCAACCTGTGCCTGATCTGTGATAGACAGCTGGGACCGCCCACTCTTCAGCTAGCTGCTGACTCACAAAGACAATAGAGATGAGTTTTATTTCTTATAATCTAAAAAGGACTGTGAAAAGACATTTTTCAGCTCACTGCCTTGCTGAATGTTACAACAAACCTGCAACTCCAGAGTCCCCTTCATGTGTATGATAGACACATTGTGACAAAGATGTTACACATCTTCAAATCGATCTAATTTCCAATGTATTTCATAAGTGATGCTTAGTTTTACCCCAAATTTTAACCTAAATGTTTACTCACTAATTTCCCTATGCAAGCATGTATTAAAGCAATAATTTGATATTTTCGGAAATACACTTATTTGCTTCCTTGCCAAGAGTTAGATGAGAAGAGCAATACCATTCTTGTACCTGTTTGTTAATTATGAAGCTACAGTTAGCAGCTGTTTAGCTTAGCATAAAGACTGGAAACAGGGGGAAACAGCTAGCCTGCCAGGCCCTGTCCAAAGGTAACAAAATCCACCTACCAGTACCTCTAAAGCTCAGTATCTCATTTGTTTCATTCATACAAAACATAGGTGTAAAACGACACGTTATGTTTTTATTGGGGGGTTATGTGCCAAACTGTACGGATGAAAGAAAAGAGATATAACAGGTTAAATAGTGAGCTTTAGGCAGATTTTGTAAACTTCGAACAGAGCCAGCTAGCTGTTTCCCCCTGTTTCCAGTCTTTATGCTAAGCTAAGCTAAGCAGCTGTAAGTGTGGTATTGCTCTTCTCATCTAACTCTGCAAGAAAGCGAATAAGTGCATTTCCCAAATTGTCAAACTATTGCTCTAAAGTCCCTAGGATGTAGAGGATCAGTGCAAACAATAGCAATCTATACTTTTATTTTATACTATACAGTTTAAGTGTTTTATGAGTGACTCATTTTCTTTTATCAAAATATCTCTGCTAATTTAATCAGATGTGTTCTTAGAAGTGCTCTATGTGTATATATACTTATTGAAATAACTCGGAGCTATTTATTTGCAGAACTGAAGATTTTAGATTTCTTTGGCTGATTAGTTTGAGTTACATTGGAGCAATTGTTTTTCACATTTTACTCACAAACTTCACAGAGTGTATTTTTAGACTCAAAAACCTAACAATCTCCCACATATTGGCCAGTGTCCTGCCTGTTTTACTCACTTGCACACTGTTATATGCATATACAGTGCCTATCTCACAGGCACACTTCCACATACCCATTAATGGTTTCTCATCCCGGGGTGGAGTGAGTATCCCATGGTGCACTGTAATGGAACCTCCAGGTGGTCTCTGATTGGCTTGGATCACTAAACATCCCTCAGAGATGGTTGCGAGCTTCTTGTTGTCGTCTCAGTGGGGTTTGCGCTGTTGAAACTCATTTTTGAGTTGTTTCTGCGTTTCTTCCTCATATGAGGAAATTGTTTATGCTGGTAAGGTGAGATTTCAAGCAAATAAAGGAAATGAAAGGAGTCAATCTGTTTTCCACCACTTTATTGACCTCTGCTTTTATATAAAGACTGACATGTCACATTACTTACACACAACACGAGGTGGTCTAGGAAATAAGTAATAAATAGTTGATTTCTAATTTACACATTTTCTGAAAATGAAAGGTCAGTTCTCCCAAATTACAAAAAGCATTTTTTCCACTTGTAGTATCTAACCAAGCAGACAATTTTGGTTTGATTCAGCCAGGTTTCGAGATTTCGAGCAATGTGTCTTTCTAGACGCAATGTCCCAGTTACTCTGGATAATCAACAGACCTCACTTTAATCCGTTTCCATAGAAACTGTTTTCTACTATAGAAATAGTCCTTAAGAAAACTGTCGACTGTTCTGTGGATAATCTGGAACATTGCATCTGGAAAGAGATGTTTGTTTTTGTTTTTTATGGCTCCATGCCGGCGATAGCCGTGGCCAGAGACATTATGTTTTCGGGTTGTTGGTCCCATTCTTGTGAACACGATATCTCAGGAACGCCTGAAAGGAATTTCTTCAAATTTTGGCACAAACGTCCACTTAGACACAAGGATGAACTGATTAGAATTTGGTTGTCAAAGGTCAAGGTCACTGGGACTTCACAAAACATGTTTTTGGCCATAACTCAAGAATTGATGATCATATTTCATAGTTGGTCGGACAATTGGTGATACTTTTGACTCAAAGGTCACTGTGAACTCAAAATGACCTTGACAAACACATTTTTGGCCATAACTCAAGAATTGATGCTGTAATTATGACAATCTCACACAGACGTTTAATGAGATACAACGATGAAGTGAGGACATTTTTTTTAATCTAAAAGGTCATCTTCACTGTGACATCCATGTTGTGGAAAAATACTTTTTTGGCCATTATTCAACATTAATGCAGGAACAGAACATATTTCACAGTTGGTCGGACACTGAATAGGTGAAACTTTTGACTCAAAGGTCATTGTAACCTTTAAATAGGTTTTCAGCCATAATTTAAGAATTAATTGGGCGATTCCAGATTTCACACATGTTGCTGGGACAACACAATGAGTTAACAATAACTAGCACAGTATGGGCTTTCCTCCATCTCGTCCTTCCTGCCTCATTCTGAATTTCGAGAATCGTCAGAATCAAGTGACTGCAAACAACGTATTGGAGCGCGCCTAGCTAATCGTGATCCAGTGAGTGAGTTTCACCTACAGCTCAGAGAGGCTTCGCATCTAAAATGCCAGGAGAAAATAAAAGCACATTTTGTGTAGCTATACTCTAAGAATCCATCTTTACATAGAAATCAAGTACATGTGTACCTGTTTAGCCAATACATCTATGATAATCCTTCATTAATCAGTTCAACAATATATATTTACTGGAATCAAACATACATATCAATATAGTGATAACTTCCATTTAGCCAAAAAAATACTCTATACATTTTATTCAATTCCTTCCAAGTATTCACTACATATATTATGAGTCTTGACAGACATGGATGTAAACTGCAACTTGACTGGTTGGCGGAGGCATACAACCAAGGGCCTTCCTGTATTGAGGTGAAGAAATCTCAGATGAAATCTCAAAACCTGGCCAACTCAAACCAAAGCTAGCTAGATTTGATTAGAGCTAAGTGACAATCTTTTTCTTTTTGTAATTTACATGAACTGAACCTTTTAATATTTAGGCCCAATAAAACATATCATGTCTCAATGCAGTGTAGAGCCTGGCCGATACCAATAGAGAATTTTAAAAACCATATAATCGGCCGATATAAATTTTTTAACAAACATTTTTGATAAGGGTTGTTTAAGTTGTAACCAAGATACTGTATGTATTGAGTGAAATAATTTTGAATTAAAAAATAGGAACTACAGTATGTAATGAAGACAAAGTTTCTAAATTACCTAAAAAAATCTTTGGCATTTTGGTACAGCAATTTCTTGTAAATTATCGGCTGACATTTAAGCCAATACCAGTATATGCATATGTGATAAGCCAAAATCAGCCAATGCAGATGTATCGGTCAGGCTCTAATGCAGTGAACTACATACAGTACTTTGTGTTAACTTTTCCCCCTATTGTTTCTATCTTAAATTATATACTTTACATATAAAAATACAGCGAGCCCAGTGAAATCCGTACTCCCTTTTTAACAGTCCTATTACAAGAAAGTAGTAAAATACAACAATGGTCAAGAAAATAATACTTAAGGCTTGGACTGGAGACTTGCTCTAGGTTGTACTCTAAAGCCTTGTACAGTTTCATTTAATTTCATATAAGGATACATCAAATAGCAATACTGACCCAAAAGCAGAGAACTGCACAACACTTTCCCATTTATGGGAGCTACAACCTCAAAGACTCAAGAGTGTTAACACTCTAAACAGCAGACTGAAGCAAAACATGATGACTAGTAACAGTATGATTGACTACATCTGGGTTGTCCACAGAGGAACAAAAAATCCAGATCAACAAAACGTTATTTTAAAAGGCTTTTTTTTTTTTTGATAAACTAAACAGATCTCAGCTCCCCCTTTCCTGCTTTGTGCCCAATGTGTCAACAGACACCGGAAAACAGCTGCTGTTTGATCCTCTCTTCCGTCTTCACCTCCTCCTTGACCCCTCCATCATCTCTCTGACACACATCTGTCCATCTCACCAACTTCTCCTGCTTGGACAGTAGGATCTCATCAATGTTGGTTTCCTCTTCCTGCTCTTCAACAGAAGCCCTGCTCCCCGATAGGAACGATATGCCCTTTTGATGCCGTGTATCCTCTTCACTCTCCTCTCCACCTTTCTGAAGGCTCGCTCCTTCGCTCCTTCCGCTGTCCCTGCTCTTCCTCCCCTCTTCCTCTTCTTCCTCCTCCTTTTTGGTGTTTCTTCTTAACCTGTCCATCTCTGTCTCCATCACAGGGGACTTATTCTCTCTCTCCTCTTGTGTATCTTCAGTAGATTTTTTCTTTGCCTTGCTGCGACCCCTGAGGTTCAGCATCTGAAACCAAATAGATGTGTTTGAGACAGTTTTGCACGTTGTGCCATGTCTTTTTCTTTCCATCTCTCCAGACACCTGACAAACCACAACAAAGCCTCTTTCATTGATGCCTCTTTCCTGTACAGTTTGAGGTCGACTATTTGCCTATAATTAGACTTTTCCTGAACTGGTTTATATTTGCTGTACATCCCATATTTAGTAACATTAATTTTTAATGTAACCTTCTGTGACATAAAGTCACGTATCTTAAAGGCACAACAGAGATGTGACAGATTTGCTGCGAAGATGGAAGACAAAAGGGAACAAACCTTGAAGTCTTTTCTCTTGCGCTGCAAAATGGGTCTCTGAAGGAAGAGGATTTGCTTGGTCGACAAACTCCCGTCACTGCAGAAAGAAAAGAGCAGCACTTTTACTACTGTTACCTGTTATGTTATAATCTGAGGAGCTGCATATCACTACATGTATTGAAATACAGTTTCTTTTCGCTGCGGTTTGCAAAGTGACAGGTTACAAGACAACAGCACATCAGCGACTGTGTTTTTGTTCGCAGCTCCAACAGACTTCAAAAGCGGTTTCCTGTTGAGATAAGCATATGATCATGATTTGTCCGATCTCTAACCATCTGTCCTGTGTATCTAAACTACACTGTCAGTCCTAATCCCAAAAAGAATGAGACAGGCAATGTAATTAGTCCTTACCGATTTTAGGTGTTGTTTTTCAAACTGATTGAATGTAAAGAAAAAGCAGAAGACTTTAGGTTTAGTAGAGATGTGAGTTTATAGTTGTAACAATAGTGTGTTGGTAGTTAACTGTACCTGTTGGTCTTGACAATTGGTGTGGGTAACACACACATCAGCCTCCATCCATACGGGGCCAGAGACTGGAGCAAGGGGATGTAGTCTGTCTTCACCACAACACCCTGGACAGGAGTGAAGGAAAGAAAATCGCTTATACATAAACAGTGCGCACACACACAAGGAAAAACTGCACAAACACATTACAGTACGTCTGCAGGTAGGCAAATTTAAGCACAGCCAAAGACATTTTTCATTTCCACTCTTATGTAATGTTTGACAGAAGACAGCTTAAGCTTTCAGTCACAAAGGTTTTCTCAAAGTGCACATCTTGTCCAGAGTATTAAAAACCCAAAGACCCACATCAACAACGGTCCACTGCTCAACCACAATGGCGTCGTAGGAGGTGTTTGTGGTCTCTTCTGCAGAGCTCTGGAAGATGAACACACTATCCACAGATGAAACCCCATTGTCTGGAGAAACGGGACACATTAGAGACAGAGTCAAATAAACAGAGGAGGATAGACATGAGTCACAAGCTCATCTCCACTCTCCAATCTCTCACTATTGATCCCCTGTTCCCTCTGACTTAAGCCTACTTATTCCATGGGTGACTGAACAGTGACTTATGGTGTAAGCCGCAGACTTACGGCACATAACTCCATGCATATCATCCAGCAGTGAAGCAGAGATCTACAGCCTGAGCAGCTTTTTCCTCTTGTCATGAACTAGTAGAACTCAACCAGTGAAAATTCTTAGGTTAAAGTCAGGAGGTGAAACATTTACTTAAAGCTGCAATAATCAATATTTTTATATTAACAATAGATCAAGTGACTATGCTTAATGTATAATGTAATGTAAAGTGGTCACCCATAGTGATGAACCCACAGATAATCGTTACCCAACTCTGCAGATCCCCTTAGCTTTAAGGAGCATTTTAGCTGATTTCAGCTTGTTGTTTTGGTTTCATGGCCCACAACTTTACTGTTTTGGTTGGTCTTACTGTTCTCATCAACCTTGTTTCCAGCCGCAACCACAGCTGTTTTCAGGAAAAAGCTCTGATAAACCCACAGCAGACAGACAAAGTTAGTGGAACATGTACCTGCTGAAGAGCCAGCTATAGCCAGACAGAGCTAAAGGGAGCATGAATATTGGACTCATCTTTACCAGGTGGACAGAAACACATCTACAAATGAATGCTGCATTGCTCTGTACTTGCTGGATATGTAAATAGGCAACTGTCTGCTAACACATTGACCATATTAACCTTAAAAGGGGATAATATGTCAATGTTGTATTTAAAGTTTATTGCGCTGCCCCCAAGTGGCCATAAAATCTATTTAAGTTTAGGACTGTGTGTTAAAGGCCAACAACTACAAGACAATATATATTTGGTGGGTTAGGAGTTTGTGTTGTGGTATTGGGGGAGTATTACTTTAAGCTGATTGGCTTAGACAACATGGATTTCATAACAGTACAATTTCAGACCAAAATCAATCTATTTAAATGGGATTGCTGCCATCAGTTGTTTTGCTAGCGGATATGAAATAAATTTGTGAGGTGCTTTCACGTAGAGTTCAATGTTGGTGAACTTTGACTCTCAAATTTGCGCCACTGACCAATGCAAACCATCTTGATAGTGATAACTTGAAGGAATCGGAAAATCCAAAATGGATGAAGCTATCCTATTAGCTGTGTCCAAGAGGTTCATGAACTATTCTGTGAGGATGCAAGAATTCATTTCGCTGTGCCACTTTCTGGTGTGACTTGGCACTCATGCTGCCTAGATTAAAGTTGCACACCTTTTTTCTATGCATGACTGTAGGGTGACAGCGCTTCCATAATGACATAATCAACAATAGTTAATTGCTATAGCCGCAAAACATACCGTTATCATCTCCAAGGTGAAAAAACCCATCAATGAGGTGCGCGCCGCTGGTGAAATGCTGAGTCATGTGGTCAAGCCAGTGTGTGTCAACTTCTGTGATTAGCCCTGCTTCCTTTTGTACTCGCAGTGGCACCCTGAGTGAGTAGAACCTCAGAGAAGCGTTCAGCTCCCCTGTGTGATTGTACAAGGCAAAGAGCTGCATCCCTGCAGGCACACAAACAGAAAAGCAAAATGGACAATTGGACACTAAATAGAACTTTACATGATGATGATTTGTCCAATGACCCCACTACAAACAGGAAACAGGTTACTTACTAGCCTGCGCTGGTGGTGAAGTTGAATTCTTATCTTTCTCTGAACTCTTGAGCCTGATGTGGTTGTTGTTGTGTGTCGTCACCCTGCTTTGCCCGTCTGTACAGGTAGAGTTGGACTTTCTTTCATGGTTTGGATCCAGTTCTGGAGAGCTGAGCCAGCTGTCTGAGCTTGAACTTTGTCTTTCTCTCTGATTGGAAAGGTTTAAATGTTTCTCTGTGGATTCTTTAAAGTCTGGTAGTTGGCCCTTCTGCTGTCTGATCATACCTGCAGTTTCTGGAGGGCTGGGACACAACTGGTTCCCTTGGGCTTCTGCTGGGTTTTTATGTGGACACCCCTGAACTGTGTCTACACTGGGTTTGCTGTGATCTTGAGGTTGTTTTGTAGATTCAAGTGACTCTTTGAGGCTGATCTGTAACATCTGGATTTGCTCACTGGACTCTTCTCGGTTAAGCTCTAAACTCTGGATGGGTTTCAGAGTACTGAAGTCTGGTTCTCTTGGCACCAAAGGCTTGTGGTCCCGTGAGTTATGTTCTACGCCTTCATGATCTAACTCTTGAGGTTCAAAGTGGTGATTGTCAGATTCTATGTCATTATGATGGGGTTCTGTAGGATCTGTTGGGCTGGTGTTGGTGCTGAAGAGGTGTCGATGTATGGGTGAAGGACTTGAATGTAAAGAGGACAGCTCTTCAGGGTCCCAGTGCCCCAAGAAGGGTCCTCCACCTGGCTGCTGGAGAAAGCCCACAAACATCACCCCTTGCTCTGCCACATCCTGGATCTGTAGGGGTAACATACCCACACAATGTCAATATCCATAACCACCAATAAACTCTAGAATACATTTGAGTGACACATAAATATAAAGGACGTCATTCACAGCACCACAAATAAATTTGCACAGTATCTTCTACTATAATCAGACAAACAAAGCCTCATTTACACACAAACAAAGGCTGACGTACGCAGAGCAGATATTCTGCAAAATAACAACCTACCTAATCATCTGCAAAGATCAAATATTCAAATGACAAAAGGACCTCATTATCTCAACGCATCCGTGTGTGTACATGTGTGTAACAGCGTGTGCGTGCGTGTGTGTGCCGCTCCCTCCCATGGAGCTCTGGTGGTTAATTGTCAGTTGATATTTGGGCTGACAGTTTTAGACAGGCTCAACGGGAGGGAAATCATATTGCAAACTACCACCAAACAATAATGAGACACATCTTCCCCTATTACCTACTACTTTTGACACTTCACTCATCCATACACACTCATCACATACATAAAGAGTCTCTCTATTACCATCCAACACACTCACAATTACACACACTTACACAGCTTTATCTGATGAGTATGTCCGGAGACAGATTGAGAGTGGGTGGGCTAGTGAGTGCTAGAAAAATGGAAGTATAGAATTTCACTCACTTTCAACACACACACACACACACACCCACCCCAGCCTGTCACTCTGTCTGCCCGGTACTGCTCCTGGGTTCTTATCTCGAACTCTCTCTGGCAGTTTGTAATCTGATTGGTTATTCATGTCACGCTGCTGGAGCCTATCACATTATACCCAGTGATGTGCATTTCCATCCAATCAGGTTTCCCTTTGTGCTCTATGGGTGTTCAGATGCAAATCTATTCAATAGAGCACATTTTCATTTCCCATTGTGGGACTGTTGGCGAATTCATGAGCAGAGAGACTAAAAGCAAGTTTCACAGCTGATAAAGGCCAGTGATGACGCTGTGGTTGGCAAGGTATCTTAGGGTTAAGTCTCACTATAGTTTATCATAACTTCCCTTCCTTTCATTATATAGCTCCTCCTTCTGTTTCCTAGTTACAGGATAGTGAGCAGTGTCACATGAGATGCAACTAGTGGGAAAAATAGTGGGCTCGAGCTGTTAGCCTCAAGCAGAGATGAGGAGCAAGCTACAGAGGTCTGATAAGCTCACTTCTTTCTAACTCAACACTCCCAGATCTTTTTCATTATCAAACTTGTAGTTTGATAATGAAAAACTGGACGTCCCATCACCCATTGAATTAAATGTACAATTCCACCTTGGTGTGGTATACTCTAGTGTGCACACATCACCATGAACAACAGCAGACATGTATCATTTTCAAAGTGTTGCTGAGAAACAAAACTCTCCAAGAGTTGGGAGTTGAGATGGCACTGACCCCTGTAAGTTTGGATTTTGCTTTTACAATGTCTGCTATTCTGGTCAGTTGTCCTTTGCTGTTTTATTTGAAAAATATTGTACAGGTCCATTTTCTCATGTAATTTTGAACCTACTTAGGCATGCCTGTGCAAAACTAATAAAAAAGGTTTAAAGAACAACTGGCAGCCAACTCAGTTTTTAGTGCCACAGCAAATCCTGGCCAAATGTTACCTTATAAAACTGATTCCAATTGCAGTGAGGTATACACATATTAAATTTGGGGAAAAGAGAGCACTGCACCTGCAGACAGCCAGAGTTGATGTATTAGGGGAAAAAAGTCTGATTGGTGCATACCTAACACTCCCTTTCTCTTTTAATTGAAGCATTCAGTGTCCTTCAGTTAGATTTGTTGTTGCATGTTTTCACTAGAAGGCCCTTCCTTGTAATAATTCTAGCAATGTTAAGCCCTCTACCTTGCGTAGGAGCCGTGGTGCACAAAGAGCCTATTTGGCCAACCATGGAAATTACAGTTAAAAAAAAGACATAATTTGTAGAACATTGAGAAATACAAGAGCAAAAATCACAAGAAAGACAAATTCTTGAAAAATTCATCATATTAGACCAAACCAGCTTTATTGGCATGATTGCGGTCCCCCTGGAACTCACCCTCTTGACATAGCTCTGGATCACTTCTGGGTCAGCAGCCTGGTGACCTGCCACACACACATCTGTCTCCAGACGATGTCTTCCCCACCTCAGTTGGCTTTTCTCTGAACTATAGGGTGAGAAATGAAAGAATTAAAACAAATATTCAGCATAAAGCATCAATCATATGTTATTTAGTTCAGTTCAGTTCTGCTCTTATGAACCAGAAAATGGAAAATGTTCCCGTGCTGTTATAACATTACGCTGGACTGTTTCCTTTAAGTTTGTTTCTTGTCCATTATCACCAGAGCAGTTCCATCACTCAGTAACATTGCAGTCTAAATGAGCCTTGGCTCTATAGATTCTGGCAGACACGCTCATGTTCACTACCACTCATTGAACCAGAATGATCACAGCAGAAACATAATGTCAATTCTGGTACAGGGTGAATTTTCCATTTAAAGAGAGCACACATTCACCGAAATCACAATAGACTTATTAGACAGAAAAAGGAACTGAATTTCCTTCTGCTCCCACTGCAAGACACCATCATAAAAGGAGTATTCAGATACGCCTCTTCAGATTTGGATTGAGGTCAGTGGGAAGGCCGTGGTAATATCTTGTGCTCTGAGGCGTGAGTGACATTCTCAGCTAGATTTGAAACAGTAGTTCTGTCAGATTTTTTTCTTTCATTTTTAGGGTTTTTTGATGAAAGGGGGTGGCGGTGATGGGGACATAAAAGGCGGAGTAAAGGGGACGAAGGGGGGTGCGGAGGACAAAAGAAAAGGGGGGGCGGCCATCACTGAAGTAAGCAGATGAAAGGATGGAGAGATGGTTTCTCTCTTTCAGCGTGCTGTTCCCCTCTGGCGAGAGCTGGTGATGCAATCAGCCGTCTCCACGGTGACAGGTGCCAGGAAGCAGCAGGACCACTTGGCAGGAGGGGCATCAAAGGAGCAGCCCGACACCTGCCTGTGCACTAGAGTGTGCGTGTCAGTGTTTGTGTGTGAGTATGCTATTCCTTGAATTCACATTAAAAAGAGTACATAGAACACAAGAGGATGCCCCAAACTCTAGGCTAAGCAACATGCTTCCTTTAATTGCAAAGAGTAAGTGAAATCAAAATGGAAGGTTACATATGTAACCGTGGTTGTCGTGGGAGAAGACACAAAGACTGATCCACAGGAATCCCCACCTCATTACAACAGAGACATTTCTTCATCCAAATTATCATTAAGTACTAGTAAACTGATGTCAGATATGTTGGAGAGAGTGTTGATCATTTGATGTATTGTAGATCACTCACATAATGTATGTTTTGGAAATGCAAGAAAATAACTTTTAGGAAACAGTATGTAAAGTGCTACAATAAATAATAGGATATGAGATCCCTATGGAGTTGTATGGTACTTTATCTCTGAAGGGGAGCAATACATATTTGGTTCAAATACTATTAATAATAAAAAAACAAGACTAAGAGTCCACAGCCATGCTAGCGGCTCAGTGCATGCTAACATGCTCACAATGACAATGATAACATGCTAATGTTTAGCTGGTATAATAATAATAATAATAATAATAATTCACAGGATAAGTGAAATTTTAATAAAAAGTCAGGGATCACTAAAGGCATTAGGCTTCATACTTTAGGAACCATGGATGTCTGTACAAAACTTCATAGCAATCCATCAAATAGTTTTTGAGATATTTCAGTCCAGATCAAAGTGGTGGCCCAACTGACGGACAGACCAACATTGCTATCCATAGAGCTGCGCCACTAGCGTGGCTCAAAGCTATTATGAGGAATTGGGGGAAAATAGCTCCTTCGGCACAGGACCAATGGCTAGGAAAAACTGATAAATGTCTTGAGCCAAAACTGGAAAAGGGGAAATTTTGACATTATTTTAGACTCAAATTGGAACAGAGCTACAAATGAATCCACCAACTTTGTTGGCATGATAAAAATGTGAATGTATATCCCAAACATTTCAATGAGATGCTGAGAATAAATATCAGCTTGCATTCAGTACCAGAGCTGATAGCAGGGAGGTATTAAAATATTGCTCTGCACAAAATTGGTGGCGAATATTGTAGTTTATCGTGTCATCAAAGAATAACTGGGTTACACAGAAGATACACAGTATAGTATATTATCATGTATAGTCAAAAGTGAAAGAATTGGGACAGTGAGCTAAAGTTAGACATTTTTGTGGCTGACTCATCTGCAATTAATTTTACATCAAGAGGAGGTGAGGTACAGAATTTTGCTTGTGATAATGGGTCTCAAGTGGCTTCCATGTCAAAACTATGAATGTTGCAAAAGCTGCTACCTTCTAACTATTGTCTGAATTTGGTTGCAAATGAAAAATCTCATTTATCTTAATCAATCTGCTACATAAATGATTACAGTCAAAACGGTTTTATTCTTTAAAGGCAGCGCAACTGCAGAAGACAAGGGTGTGTTTAGTTCATGTACCTTGGTGTCTCTCGGACCAGCACGGCCCGGTGGAGCTGGCGCTGGATGTGTGCATGACGAGGGCCACAGGGATGGACAAACGGGTGGACGGCGACCAGGACAAAACCCTGTGCATAGAGCTCCCTGACCTGAACCGGTAGCTCTCTGACTGATGAGAGACAAAGCACCGATGACACCGGCACCTCTGGAGGGAGGAGAACGGGTGAGAGGGGAGGGAGGAAACAAGGTTAGACAAGAAGAGGAAATGGGAAATGGTCAAGACAAGGACATGACAGGTTGTAAATGAGGCAGGGAAAGGTAGTAGAGAGGTGTTTGGAAGTGGATAAAAGCTGGAACAAAGAGTAAGAGGGAAGAAAAAAGAGGGGGAAAGAGAAAGGGGGACAAAGGGTATGAAGAAACAAAGACAGAGCATGTTTTATTATGATAATTCCCACTGAACAACAACACATGGCATCTTCACGCGAAATCTTAAACTAATTACACCAGAATTATTAGTCTCTGTCCTCACTGTCACCAGCAGTCTGGCTTCTAGAAAACACACACATGCAGACATACACAAGTGTATTTTGTAAAGTGCTCTTTTTAACACACACTCCATATCACAGACACAGATTTTAACACATTTCCCCTACACTAGAAGACAGTTGAATATAGTCAGAAATGCACACACACATACATCAAAAGGTTGGAAAGACAATGCTATCACATTGCTTGTTTGGGCATGTGGTATTTGCAGCAATCGCTAACACAGAGCCGCTTCCCATATTACCAAACACAATGGAAAGAAAACCCCTTTACTTCAGTGGAAATGGTTAGCAGAGCTTATCATATGGAAGCAAACTGTCACGGCAAATCCACCAGGGAGAGCGCAATGTTTGCGAGAACTGCCCTCTCGGGGTCAGTGCATTGTAGTAAAGCCCTCTCTCTGTTCACTGGCTTTTAAGGGAACACGTGCATGTACGGCTGTGTGTTTCTGTATCGCCGAGCGAAGCCAGGTGTGTGTGAGATAGAGGAGCATGGAAAAAGAGATGAGAGAAGAAAAGGGAGACAGAGAGAGGCAGTTAGCAGAGCAGTGTTGGGAGAGGGACAGAGAGAGCAGAGACAGAGAGCTGAGGCTGTCTGTGCCTGAATGCTTGTCATCCTTTCCCATTCAATCTCATTTGCATGGGTCTAGAGAAGAGAAAATAACCTGAATAAATTAACTAGACACACACAAACACACGGGAGGGTGTGCAAGCCATCTCATTTTCAATTTGTTCTCCATCATCTGGCGTGTTCACACATACGCACACACATATGAGAAGATGTCCAGCATGCTAGGAAGCAAGCACATGAATACACACTCTCCTGACTCCCATCTCAGTTAAACAATGGGAGAAAACCTCCCTGAGAAAATCCGACCATCACATCAGCTTGGCTTGGAACCACGAGAGCCTTTCATCAAGCAAATACTTAAACGGGTGTCTGTTGGGACTTATCAAAAGCAGTACAGTGATGATAATAATAATAATACCAGCTGGAGACTGGGGTGGGGTGGCAGGGGGGGGGACAATGATCCTGTCATCGTAAACAGTCATTAGCCGTCATTAGCTCTGCACGGCTGGCACTCACCCACCAACAAGACGCAGGCAAGGCATCGCAGCTAATTCAGGCAAGGCATACAGAAGTTATTAGGGTGTTATGCAGCGCTTTAGGCAGGGAAGCGACTTCATTTATACTGTCTGCCACTGTGGGATTTAAAGGGAGGCTGCAATTCCGCTCCAGAATGGGAACATGGGAACGGCTCAGGGCAGAAAAGCTGGGTGTAGTTTTATAGTGCCAGCTAGGGAGGGCAGGGGGGTGTAGTGTTAGGAGTGTGCGAAAGAGTGTATGTGCATGTATGTTTAAGGGAGTTGGAGATGTTTGATGGAGTGCTTGTTTCTGTATGTGCAAGAGTGTTTTTGTGACTTTTTAGGGTCAGAGAAGAGAAGAAGTAGTGGAAGTATACGTGTATGTGAGCACATACGTGTGAGGATATACAGTATATAAGAAAGTGGGAGCATTTGCATTTATACATGCATGTACAAATGTTTGAAAGCGAGACACAGACACGCAGATCCAAGGGTGCATTGTTTAACGGACACAAGACGCGGCTGGCCAGGAAGGATATTTCCATCTCAACCCAAAGCTTTGACCACACGACAGTCGGCGTGTGTTGTGAGCGACGCCTCACTTTTTGACCCTGGATATCACAAGCTGTATTCGGAGTGTGAAAGTCATCCCCTTCCTGTAGCTGCTTGAAAGGGCTTATTAATTTCTTGTACAAATCCCTGAATTTCTGTGTGTGACTCTAAAGCATATTTTGTTGTGCATGTGTTCCAAAGGATCTTGGCAAGTGTGTGCGTGTGCACGAGAAAGAAAGAGTTTGCACTAAGCCTGCTAGGTGATGCATGGGGATTACTACTAACAGCCACCCTCAAGGCTTATCCCTCTGCTTGCTGGAGGTTCACGTTTATTTAAATAGCCTTCTAATGACTTGCAGAGGTTTTAGGCGAGGATATGTGCCAAAACAGTGACTATAAAATAATCAGCTTCCTGGAGCAAGGAGCTTCCCACTGTTTTGGGAATGCAGCCGCTGGCTATAATAGTTGTCGGTCAGCATCTGAGCTTTGTCAAATTGGGTCTGATCTCCTCAGAACGCCCGCTTTACAGGAAATGTCTGAGAAAAAGAGCACCAGGTTCACAAAAATGGCTGACAAGTAGAAGTAGGGTGAAAAAGGTTTGCTGTGAAGAGCACAGTGTGGCACTTAAGGCGCATACAATACCACGTACATGTGATGCTATGAATCTGCCATCTTTGCTGGTATTCTATCAAGCCTTTATGCCAATAAGACTGAAACAGCATAAAGGAACTATCCAGAAAAATGGTTTGAGCTATGTCAGATCAGCATTTTCAACAATCTTTCATAGAAAAAATGTTTATGTGTTTACTTGGAAAAGTGTGTCAGGCAGCAAAGATCTATCAAACTGATGGATTTGTGCTTCGCCTGCTCTCTGAGCCAAATACATCACACACAGATTCTGATAGCAAAGATATACCACATAAGGCAGAAGGAATGTATATCACTCTTTGTCAACAGAGGGAATATATATCATAACATTCAGGTGTAGGTCACGTACACACAAAAATGTATATACATACATACATACATACACACACAAGCACTGAGATATACCTCCCGTCAAAATAAACTCACTCAGACAAACACACACACCGCTGCTGAGCATTAGACACATGTTGTAAGTTTTAATGAGCCGAGTGGGTCTCCGTCTCTGCAGGGCAGCAGAAAGTCATCAGCAGAGTTCAGCTCCTCACTGTCTGCTCCAGAGACCAGCGTTAGTCACACAGCATCACACCTAACTTACTTCCTCACACACATCCTCGGATTCCTGACTCCCGCTCGCTCGTTCTCACACCTCCAACTCTCTTTTCTCTCGACTTTTCCTCTCCTCGCTCTCGAGACACTCTGCTTCCCTCCTCGCTCCAGACCTGACAAACGCTTGCTGTATCGCTCGTTTTTTATGTGCTGTTCATTCTCTCACCCTCTGTTCTCTGTTATACCTCCTTGACTATATTCTGCCTCCCTTCTACTTTGTTTTTTTTTCTCTGCACTCTACCTCTTCTCTGTTCGTGTTCTCCGCTTCTTTTGCTCATTATCTGAGCACAGCTTCGACACAAAGGAGGCTGGGTTAAATTGTCACACCTGGCTGTTACATTTCATACTCTACATTCATGCTGACATGCATTTCATGGTAACCAATCAATGTTACAACGGGAATAATGAAGATCATGGCACTTTTTTATAAAGGTGGGTGATGTGTCAAGGTACAGCACATTGGTGATTAGAGAGTAATAAGACACTTCAGTAGATTAAGACATTGGTTTTAGGTCGTATGATGAGATGGAGCTGAAAATCAAATAAAAGGTCCATGTGTGAAGCGCAGGCCAAATGCCTGAAACATTGAACATATTTCTCTTCCCTGGATTCACCACAGGGTCGCTATGACCCAGCATGAGCAAGATGTGCTTAGTCACATAGAAGGATTTTTCAGCTAAAGCACTGCTGCGGTTAGAGCATGGCTCACAAAACAAACACTAGATTATCAGCCGCATTGTTTCTGGTGAGTTTCATCACTCACTAGTCAAAGGTCAAGTTAGAAACGACACTGCACTCTTCATTCTGAACATTAAGCTCCTCTTCCTGAGAACACAACTTGGTTTAATAAACAGCCACCTAGTCTCACATGTCACAGAGGGGCAGCAGCAAAGATATTTGTTTTTCATTACTGTGTAGGAGTCGGCAAGTAAAGCTGGCCAGGAAATAATATTATTAATGGAGGCCAAATTGAATTAAAGCATGGATTTGACCGTGGGTTTCCTCAATGTCATGGACTGACATACAGATTCCTCTATCTGCCTCCTACATACTTACAAACACACACACACACGTGCACAAATACAAATAAATCCCTTTTTCTGGGAATGAGGTCTCTCAATCTCCACAGACAATCAGATAATCCTTCACTTCTCTTGGTCTCTCTATCACAAATGGAGAGAAAGAGACGGAGAGAGCCAAGCATACACCCACTCACACCCACGCACACACACAATCAATTCACAGTAGCTGCGTTTATCCTAAAATAGAGTATACTCATCTTAAGCAGCTCAGGTGGCGTCACTGAGTTTACCATATAAATGACCTGCCTGTCTGTTGAAAGATAACACTAACTCTGTTGACTAAGTGCTATAAAGTGTTTTGTGTGAGCTTGAATGAGCCGCCATCGCTTATTGTATGAACTGTGCGTGTGTGTGGTCTTTCTTTATCCATATGGGTGCTGCTGCTGCCCATGCGATTAGACAATTTATCTGCTACTGCCTTTAGCAACAAGAAAGACGAGCAATCCTCATGTCTATTGTCTGTTTTGGTCACCACCACCATTACGCTTTGCCAGATCTCTCTCAGCCAACACTACAGCCTAACTCATTTGCCAAACATAACAGGGCTGGCTGAAAATGAAGCCGACTGGCAACCAGAACACTGCCACTTGGCTGTGGGGTTCTGCCTGCTGTCTGTTACAGTGTTGCATTGGACACTCCTCTAAAAAGGACTTCAGTGAGCTACTTGCACCTGCTTCGGCTTGTCGGGTGATGAACTGCACAGTGCAGGCTTGTAGAAACATTAAGCCATAAGGGAAAAAAAGCTTTAACACTATCTGTTTCTCCTGCTCGCCTCCTTTTTCCCTTGCTTCGTCCCTCCCTTCTATCTCTTCACAGTCCACACCAACACAATGGCAGAATTAGTATTTTTAGAAACCAGATGCTCTAGAGGATTCTCATCAAATGTTCTCACGACGCTGCTAGCATGTACACACACACACACAAACAAACAAACAAACACACACCCACACGCTATCGGATACACAATTTTTCATATTCACAAACAGATACACACAAACACACACACACGGCTCCACAGACAACGTACAAACACACATCAGCTTTAGTATATTGTCACTGTGCGAGGGAGAGGCAGGGGGAAGTTGGAGGGCATGGCTACAGCGTGCACAATATAGCTGAATCTGAGAATTAGAGAACTCTTTGAACTTCCTGCAACAGGAGCTGCACAAAGACACAACTTCAACTCATAAGCCACTTTTCGCCCTCAGGATAGTTACAGCATGAAAAGAAAACACAGTTCCACAGAGTTGCTGACCTAAACATTTAATTTAACTGGATAAAAGTTGGAATAGCAACTGTGGCTATTTTATGAGTGGAACACACACAAACACTGTAGCCAGAGTTCAACAGAAAACTTAAGTAAACAACAATACTTAAAAAAGAACAAGGTGCTCAGTAAAAAGAACTCCTTTGGATTACGACCAAATGTGAACACACATTCCTTGGAGCCTGTTCCCTCCAGAGTGGAACTGGATCAGTGAATCAGATCTGAATGAAGACTGCCTGCTGCATCTGATGGCCAAGATTTGTTGTTTTGATTTGAGCTGTATCTGAAATCGCCTCCTCTATCACCCATTCATTCACTGTTCCCTACAGTACATGGTAAGCACACAGTAAGGTACTCTACTGTGAGTGATTTCAGACACTTATGAATCATCATCACTTTGTCATTCTTAGGAGCATAAAAAGAAGCACTGCATTGTGGGATTTTAGGGCTGCTTTGGTTTCACTTTATCAAGGAGGTTGGGGAGTGCAACAAACATTCATTTAAGGTCTTGTTTCTGGCCACCTGGCAAATGTCAGTCTAATATTCACCCTCCTTTTAGCTCTGCTTTTGGTCTCCACCAACTCCTGAAAGAAATATCTGGCTATTTAGCTGCTAAATGCTCATATCAATAGTAACTATAAAGTTTACATTTTGGAGGTTGTAATCCGACCCTAGCAAAGTTTGATTTGAACCAAAATGCTTGAATTAGCACCATCATTATTTTTTATGTCCATCATTTTTGATAGAGAGGTGTTACACGAAGAAACAAGTAACACATGACTATTTCAAATTTTGCAAGTGTGGGAGAAGTCAAGTCACATCAAGTACACATCTCACTGGGTTTCACAAGCCCAGCCAAAAACGGACAAAGGAAAAACATTGCACATAAATGGGGATATGTACAATATTATGTGCTCACAGGAGAACTGTTACACAAAAACGATTAACAGTACATCGATACTCTTATCCATACCTTCTTTCCCCAACAGGAAATCCAGGAAGTGGTAGGTGTAGGTCACGCCCACTTTAGTCTCCACCTGAGGCCGTCGAATGGTGGAGTAGATATTGCCCGGGCTTAGCCTCTCTTCTGCCTTCCGCAACTTAGGAAGCCTACACCCCATATCTCTGTGATATGAGAAAAACAGAGGAGGGTGCTAACAAAGACTCAAGTGAGAGACATGGAATTGATAGTTTCTAAATATACAGAACACATTAGCACTTCCAATAGAGCGTGTGTGATAGTCACACTCAAGTCTAAATGCTATTGCTCACATGCGAGCTCGTGCTGCAGGAAATAATGTGTGTATCTAACACTGAAATATGAAAGTGTCAGCCATTACCTGCTTGGTGGGCTGCGATACGGCATCTCCTAATCAAAAGGGGCTGATTGGTAGTGACATGTTTGATCAGAACGAATTAAAGCAGAAATGAGACTGATTTCCTGCCCTGTCAAGCAAAGCAACATGAGACTAGATAGACAGAGAGAGGAGTGGAGAGGAGAGGAGAGATGTTAAGCACGTTGTACTGCTAACCGATTGATCCAAGGGTAGCCTTGAAGCGCAAAGAAATCTGTGTTATTTTAATACTTTTTCAGATTGTGTAAGGACCAGTAGATACCATCAAGGGTAGGTGATTGCAAGCCCAAATTGGAGAGAGCTTGAAATTTATTTTTAAATTCCTCCTCTCCTGAATTTTAACTGGCAAATTAGATCAAAAGATCTGAGTTGCATAAAAAGAAAAACCAAGAAGAGTGAGGTGGCTTTTAAGACAAGTGATTGGGAATTGGAAGTGGAGGAATGGGTGGAGGGAGTGAAAAGAAAGGACAAGAGAGGGGTAAAGGACAAGAGAAAAAGGGCGTGGTCAAATGTCGTCAAGCTAATCTGATGTGACAGCGTCGGCAGCCTCAAACCATCACCACAGTTACGCTTAATATCCCCGTCTGCCACGGCTTGTAAGAGCCACATGGTGAGGTGCGCATCTGCATGTCTGTGTGTGCAAGTGTGTGTGTGCATATGTCTTCCCCAAAGGCAGGTCTATATCTGTATCTCTGTATCTGTTTAGGGAGCGTGGAGAATGACACAGTAACTCCCATTGGGCCTAGTGCACGGACATTAACTTGGCTAACGATCCTAACAGACTACATTAAGCCTGGTGTATGGAAGTGTGTGTGTTTGTGCACGCGTTTGGTGACTTACAGCTTTGATTGCATGGTACGTGCTTTTCGAAAGGTTACAAAGTTGCAAAAGGCAGCATCTTTCGATACCTTTTCATACCTCGTCTGTCTTTAGACAGTACACTCTGTCATTTTAAATTTTGCAAAGAACAAGCAATTAAGAGTCATTATTCTTTCAATACAACATGCTCGTTCATAATGAGGACAAACGAGGAGAGATGGAGGGGTGACGCATTGGGAAAAGGAGAAAGAGAGAGACAACAGTATATTTTATCTCCCCTCTCTTCTTCCTTCCTTCTTCTTCTTGACCTGTCTGTTCCCCTTTCAAACTCTCATGCCATTAGCACTTCATTGTCTCGCTCATGATTTCTACAAAATTCCCTCTCCTCTTGTCTGACCCATGCCTTAATCACCTCATTCTCCTCCTCTACTTCTGTCCACCCTCCTTGATTAGAACAACTTCCTTCTTTCTATTGGTACAATGGCTTTGATTAGTCTGACAGTTAACTATTTTCTTTTTGTGTCCATCTGATTACAAGAACTCCCAACCTTCCCTGTTTCATTATCAGTTAATCTTGACTTTTACTTTCATCCGTCCATCCATCCACTTTTGTTTTCTCAACTTCCCTGCAGTCTTGCTCCATCACTCCCTTCCCCAAACTCAACTCTCTCCATCCTTCCTGTCAGTACATTATAATGTTACATTATGCCCTTCCACACGCCCTGTCTACAAGCCCTCTCATCCTGCATCCTTCCCTCTGTCCGTCCACTCCTTCTGTCTGGTGGCTCAATGAGTTTTTGCAGTCCTCTCCTGCTGAGCCTCTTAAGTCCCATAAAATTATTACAATGTCTCCAGACAGACAGACAGCCAATTACGCCCAGGGTTATGACTAAGTTAGACCATGTAGATCCATTCCCAAACATCTTCCCTCCAGGGCTGTGCTTTAATACGCTCTGTCTGCAACAAGGACAAAGGGCAGATTAATGTGGGGATGTTTAGCAGGCTTCATCTCTGGCTAATTAGGGAAAAGGGGGTCAAGGGTGAAGCATAGGATGGAGGAGAAAGATTTGGTCAAAATATGATAATGATCTGACAATGGGGATATGAAGAGAAGCATATAGGGATAGACAGAAATGTCTGTGGAGAGACATTTGCATTCTTCAATCAGTGAGTCTTTTCTTAGATCCACTTCTCAACTTTCTCGCCCTTTGCTTTAGCGCTAGTATTTTAATACAATTTCTACCCTATCCCAATGCAAATTATACCAGTTTTTATAAAAAAAAATCACATTCATTCATTGTCCTCATTCGTCTTTATGCATAATGCATTATGCAGTGCTAAAATATCATAACAATTTGGAATAATTTCCTTACTATTTTGCTAGTGGCAGTTTTGCTCTCAAATAAAACCTGATTGGTTCTAGTCTTGGTCTTGCCTACAGCTCTACTGTTTGATCCAACTTCTCATCATCCTTTTTACTGTACGCTGACGGTTCGGTTTCAGAACAAAGGCGTCCTGCTTTAACAGATGAACTCTATGAGGTTTACTAACAGATCTCTGTAATTGGACACAATGTAGAATGAAAAACCAAGGTGGTAGTAGTACCGGAGAAACTCCAGTTCCTTCAAGACTAGAGGCCTTTTTGCTACATGTTGACTTCAAACTGAATCTTTCACTTGCTCTCACACAAACAAACAGGCAGAAAAAGGCCTCGACAGCAGAAAACATCCATTAAATGGGGAGAGAGACGGGAGAGAGAGAGACAGATAAAAGAAGTGAAAACGAGAGAATGGAGTGAAGAGGAAGACAGATAGGGAGTAGTAGAGAGCTTCTCATTAGAGAATCTCTGGTAACGGAGAGCTTTGAAATGACAGCTCTCCGTTATGAGCGAGCATAATCCATCTGCGCTATGCCACTGCTCTGCTACCTCCCATGCCATTCAGGGGGGATGTCTGCTTTCCAAGAAGCAGTATTCATCCGCTGGAGAGGGAGCGCTACAGGCGGGCACAGGCTTGGGAAAATTCACATTAAGTATAGATAGAACCATCAGGGAGGCTCTCAAATTGTGCCAAAGTTAAAAGTCATATTTTTAGTCTCTTCCTACTGAACACTTTATATTGTCCTAGCCATTGTTTTTATTGGATTTATATTTCAACCCACTGATCATAATCCACTACTGTGCTGACTAGCTACAGGTAACAACAGCTGTTATGATGAAAAATAACTAAGCAATAATGCACAATAAGGTGCCTGGATACAAGGAAATAACGGACAGGGTGAAAAGTCCATTACGTTCTATGTCAGGACACATCAGAGTTCATTATCCCATTTTACTACAGCATTTTGCCAAAAGAAATAAAAGGAAGCTTTGTTTAGTCATCTAATGTTTGAAGGATGTTCGAAGCGAGGGTAAGTAAAATCACTTTCACCGGTGGTTTAACTGGTAACTCAGCCTGAAGTGCAAGTACTGCTGCTATGGTTACATTCAGTTGACTATACCTTGAGAACTGAATAAGAAGGATGGTTGTAACTATAAGGTGTCCCGAATATGGCTATGACGCTGGGTTTTTACTCAGTATTTGAGTTTTTAAAATGCGAACAAAAATTTAAATGAAATAATGGGTGATTTTTTAAAACAAACACACCACAAACAAACATTTTTGATAAGGATCTCTTAAGGCCCAGAATTTCTAACTTCATTATTGACTACAACTACTCTATGCCAACTGAGGAAGAGTGTTAGGTTTGTTTTTCCTGCATGTAATATACAGTAGTTGTTAGTTGTGTTCATTTTTGCACCTGATGCACTAAACTGATTTATAGCAAGTATCAGCAAATAAAACTGTCACTGCTGGCTTCCAGTCTCCTTTATTTTAGCAATGTTTGACTCTGAATTAAGTCACTTTTCATAGTTGCGTGGTTGTTTGACAACAAAAACATGGAGGTATGTCAATGAAAACTGTTATTAGTAAGATATTGTATCATAATGTGTGCGTTTCACTGAATTTCAAAATTAGAGGTGACAGACTGAGTCCTGGGGAGTGGGCTTCCCTCCCACCGGGTTTAAAACGCCACTCAGTTCCTATCCAAGGATCGGGTACGCTTTTGATGGGGAAAGCGAAGGAAAGCAAGAAGAGGATGAGGAGAAAGAGAGGAGGAGGGGGCAACAGAGCCAGACAGAAAAAGCAAAGAAGACAGACAGAGAGCAGACTGGGAGCATGTCAAGTTGCCTGTAGGGAGGTGCAATTCCCCCAAGCAACAAAGTAATCACCTCAAACGGTGTTTTAATGAGGCTGCATGGGGAGGATAAAAACAAATTATGACACTGATGTATTGGTCTGTCGCGCAGATCCCTGCACAGCCTATTTTGCTTTAGAAAGAACAGTTTATTAACAAAGGAAGACTGTTTGGACTGGGGGCATCAATTCACTAAACCCTGAGGTGGGCTCTTAAGGAATCCATGATTTAACATTTTAGACTCAATTTCTGAGGAGTAAGAATAACTGATGACTTGTAGAACATAAGCCTGCTTGAATGGCCAGTGTGATAAACTGGATGTCACTCACCACTAATGAGTGCTTTTTCAAATGCTTCCAAATAGATTTCCAAGCTATATGGTGAGCACCCATTCATTGCATTTGTAACTAATTAATGCCCCATGCTTTCTGTGGGTGCAGCCTAGCTTGAAATTACATGTTTCTGGTTTTGCTTCCCCCGTTGGGTGCGTTCAAACTCAACCACTCTCCACGCGCCCAACACGTAGCTCGCTGCTGCCGCCCGTTAACGCCGGTAGTTTAGTCAAAGGGAAATGATAACCTACATGACAGATCGCTTGCGCACCAAATCTTTCTCGTTCTGACACACACACACACACACACACACACACACACACACACCACCCCCTCTTCCATCTGCGCTCGACACGTTTACTCCGTCACGCATATCTTGAGTTCACTTCAACCTGTGACAGTGAGCATGGGGGCTTTTTCATTTCGTTCCGCTACCAAAACAAATGGCACACAACATCACATAAATCAAAAGACAGGCTGAATGTTTAAACCAAGAGGATTTGTCTCTGTCATAAGTGTTTTATTGTGAAAGACTTCTCCGTGACCTTAATTTTAGAAGAGCATTTCCGCCTCTACATGTCGCGAGTTCTCTTTAAAGTTTTTTCAAAGCTGTAAAATATTATATTCCATAGTGAGAAACATTCACATGCCGCAATAAGAAAGACAACTGTTATGTAATTTAGTTTTGGTCACTCATATAGCCAAGAAAGAATCATCTAAATGCCATCAAAATATTCATAAGTAGGCCTTGATGTTATTTTTTTCCCCCCCGAGATAAATAAACAGCCAAGAGTTAAACTCACCGATCAAGTGGTTTCCAGTCTGTGCCGGACTGAAAGCTTCCTCGCACTCGAGTCCGTCCCTCCTCTCTGTAATGTCTTTACTGTTTGTCCCCGTCACGGCTCAGATAAACTACGATCCAATGGGAAGAAAACATGAATCCTGCATTTAGAGAAACTACGACCGACTGCTGCTGAATCTCACGGGCAGCTCATGATAAACACTCCGTCTACCTCTCTGTCACCAGCGCGTGTGAAGAGGAGAGAAAGAGAGGGCGCTTTACACACATCCCTCTCTCCTCCCTGTTGTCTCTCACTCGCTGCTCTCCAGGTTGGATACTCTGAAAACACTTTGAGAAACAATACGAATCCTATTGTAGACTTTAAATGTATAAAAACTACCCAAGTGACCGTTACATTCTTAGAAAAGTGACAGCAGAAACATGAACAAAAGTAGCCTATAGAGATAAGCTACTAAATTCCGATTTTTTTTTTTTTTTTTTGCCCCAGTAGTCAAAAGTGGTAAGCTTTTGGTTTAGTGTTAGTCACATGTGAATCTCCCGTCAAGGTTATCGAGGGTAGAGGTGTTTGTGTTTTTCAAGGGTCGCCTTTGGAAAATTAATATTTCATAAACTATCCAGATTTATCCATAATTCAGAAACGTCTGACTGGGGGCTAGGTGGGTGGGTGGGGCTGGTCATGGACTGAAAAGGGCACCCTGGGGAGCCCTGTCACACCACCAGAATGTGACAAAAACAAAACGCACTGTGACCAAGAGATGATGGGCTTGTTGCCAGGGAAGACCGGGAATCCAACCCCGACTGAAAACCAGCAGCCACTGACAGGCTTATGGAGGCTGGGAGCAGCAGAGGTGGGCACACTGCAGTCTGAAAGCTCCATGCACCATCATCACCTGCTAACTGAAAGTATGAAATAAAGAAAAGGTTTTCCAATAAATATCCCTAAAAATAGTGTTCATAATGATGCAAAGAAAACTACAAACCTCCACAAGCTTAAATGATAACATACTTCAACTTTTATTTTTCAAACAAAAACATAGAACCCCTACAAAACATGAACACTTAACAATAAACCAAACCTAACAGTGCAGTGTCCAGGCTCTCTGAACAAAACCATTCTATCAATACAATCAGATGTCTGCACACAGGAGACCCTAAGGTCAATGCCTAAATAAAACTATGCAGAACTGGGTCAAGGGAAAGAAAATCTGTGATGTACACCAAATACCAAATGTGCATCTCCAATTACAAAGCTGCTCTTTAAGTGTATCAAGTTAACAAAAGACAAATGAAGTGCACTTACTGAAAACTAATATATATATAAGAATCACTGCTCGCTTATTCAATGTCAGTAAAATGCTTTGTGCAAGTTCACCTGCAATTAGATTAAAACCCAAAATGCTGAGAGAAACCACTATTAAGTGAAGAATGTACAGAGAATGTTTTTCCCCAAAGAAACAGAGAGCACCTTACTTTCAGTCATGTCCTTCATTTTCAAAGTGATTTTAAACTGCTTTCTACTTTATGTTTTTCAAAATTTAAGTAAATTGATGCCGTGATTGTCCTTGAGTGTGAACCCCTGGAACCGCTTGAGATACGCCAGTCACAGGATGGGACAGTTTAGAAATGCAACACACAGATCATCAGTGTGCCACAACATACTCTGTGGAACTCAACTTGAAAAGTCTGCCGTTTGACCAAGACAAGAAATCAGTGATATTGATGAGGTGCTTTAATGTGACAAAATTGTCATTCATTTACTGCCTCAATCGACACCCAATTAAATAGAATAGACACCAAAATAAATGTGAGTGCATGAAATTAATGGAGACGAAGTACCCTTATGCTGTAGTAGACAAGTTAATGACATTTCTTAATCAGAGGAGCATTAGACCTGAATTGGAGTTAAAGAAGCATTCTACTCCAATGCTGAAACAACCAGATTTCTGTGATGACATTGTTACTATATATATATATATATATATATATATATATATAAAACCTTTTATGTACAGAGAGCCCCTGCAGAGGCTAAAAAAAGCCCCAACCAAACAAACATTTAAAATAATTCCAAAATTAAATAATAAAACATAAAATATAAATAGCCACAAAGGGTGAGCTTAAAAGTCTTTTCCATTTTTTGTTTGGGATAATTAACAAAGGAAAACAAGAAAGAATGAGGAATGTGAGCCCATATATCAGCTGGTACGGTGAGGGTGCTCTGCTCTTCCTGTGTGACTGTTACTGTGATCCATGTGGTTTAAAAGCGGTTTGACCACACGCCAGTGGTCCCTACAAGTCGTGGTCAAAGTGACTGTGATCAAACTAGTACAGTTAAAGTGGAGAGCTCCTGCAGTCTGGTGTTAAAATGGGTCTCAAAAGTTGAAGAAAGGGAGAAGAGGGGAGGGCTTTCTGAAAACAGTGAGGAGTTGGGTTGCTTCCAACCGTCCGGAACATCAAGATGTCATCCTGTCTGCCTTTTGACTCACTGTAGCCATTGTATCTAAGGGAGCACAAGATAGAAAACCACATCACAAGCGAATAATGATTCCCTCTTTCAATTACACACCCAATTAGGATTAGTCATTTTAAAAGCTGTGTTGGTCAGATCAAAACTATCAACCAAATTCCTGAGATTCACTGTGTGTTTGTGTAACTGTAGTCAAGAATGAGAAGAAGGGACAGGAGCTAATGCTAGTCATGACTGCAGAACATCATAGTTGAAGGAGGAGCAAAGTGATTGTGAAACAGCTAAAAAAGGATAGGCAACCATGTGCAATGGAGGGCTAACAGTATGCAGGTTTTTCTGCACTGATTAACCTGCTCGTCCTTGAGAAAAGGTGTGTAAGCCTGCAGTCTTGGTCCTCCATGGCACATTGTTACCTACTGTATCCCTGGTATGACAGCTCTTTGTTTGGAGTAGTGTTTTACCTGGCAGGGGGCTCAGTAGCTGTGGATTACAGCACAGTCAGCATAGTCTGGACTCCACAGTCCACAAAGTTCTGGAAATGGAGTACAATGTTACAAAAAGCAATCACACAGAGATGCTTCAAAGACATAAACACCTGCCATAAAACAGGCTCCCAAAAAACACTGCAAGTGCCACAAATTGCCAAGTACACAAAATCAACTTCACACTTCACTACAATTGGGGATTATAAGAATTAATTGTTAACACGGTCCATTCTTCAGGATGTCAACACTGGCCAGACAACACCATCTAGTGGTCTGCATAAACGTTGCAGTTGGTGGACAATTTGTTGCCACTAACACTACTAAATAAAACATAATGTGCTATCATATGTAAACATGGCCTCTCTAAACTGTCAACTATTTAATTAGAAACACTAAAATTACTAAACAAAATAAACATAATAAACAAACATAATCCAGTGGATTTTGAAAGTCTCTATCAGTGTTTTTATCCCATGTGGGTTTGCGAGTTTCTCAAATGAACAAGTGACTTGCGTTGCTTTGAAACCTAATTATACTGACATCTACTCCTATTCCCACTAAATGCAGAGTCACCTGATTGACAGGCCGTGTCCTCTGGTCCGCCGTCCAGTGAGGTTGAGTGTACTGCGTGTGGGGGGAGAGGGGTCAGCGGTCAAACAGAGGGCAACAGACAAACCCAGACTCGCCTCTACAGGAGATGGGGGGCGGGGGGTGTGGAGTGTGGGGTAGGCAGGGACAGGTGGATCTAAGCCAGGCTGAATCCTTCATCTCATATGCATATGGAGCATATGTGCAGTGCCTAGGAGATCCTGCACGGGATGCTGTTGACTAATTGGTGTGTGTGTGTGTGTGTGTGTGTGTGTGTGTGTGTACCTGGTAGGCATAGGCGTTCTGTGCGTAGTTCACTGGCATCTGTGGGATCATGACCCCTCCAAAGTTGGAATAGGAGTACGGCTGCAAAAAGAGCCAGAGGGAACACTTTAAAGTCCTGGAATGGAGAGTTATGTTTATACAGAAAACAGTACTAAGCAGATGTTAAATTACATATTGAAACAGACTGAAGGGCTACGGCAATAACTAAGTCTGTTTCTCATGTTTGTGTCCTTGTAGGGATTGCACTATAACTGCTGATGTTTTTGACAGTTGATATTGTCTGAATAATTCACCAACTTGGATATTATTAGCAATGTCATTAATCATGTCATAGCCAACTTTATTTAAAAAAAAAATCTTTCTGGTAAATTGAAAAGTAAATTGATAGATTGTTCTCCACCTTGCACCTCTATTCTTGGCTGTGATAATGAGCCATCTTCCCCTCAGAGAAAATAGTTATATTATTTTACAGAGTTTAACTGAGAGAATAGAAAGGTGTGTGACAGAATTACTAATGCCACACACACTGTGTTTACTTGGCTTGACAACTTAGTTTTTTGATAAATCTGCCTGCCTACTGAGATGAGATCCCTGATAGCTTGTCCTTTTGCGTGTGTTACCTGATTGTAGGGGCTGCCTCCACTGAGGATGGGCGAAGGTTGTGTCATACCCCCTCCCATGGGTGAGCAGCAAGCACAGTAGAAGTACTGAGTGGGGCTCATCCAAGGAGCCGGGCCAACCAGACGTGATGGCATGGACCCTAGGTGAAGAAAAAATTGACACAACAGTATGAAACATACATTTAGTGGAAAGATCATATATTTGCACAGCCAACCAAACATCCAAAAAAGTTCTTCTGAAGTATATCAGAATACATACGAGAGCTCCTTTCTTTCATGATGGCAGGGCCCAGCTTGAGTTTCCGGCCCTTAAAACTGATCTGTTGCTATGGCAAAATATGAACAGAGGAAATATTACTCTCAGTTGGAGATGATAAAATAATAGAATGGCAGTTCCAAAGACAGACATCCACTCACCTCAATGATTGACTGAATGTTGACATCTTCGTTGAAGTACACAAACCCATACCTAAGAACACACAAAACAACTCAGAGTACAAAAACACATTATATGATATTCAATATGAATATCCAATGCAAAATATGGAAAAAGAAATTAAAGCTCAAATCAATCCACCAAGGTGCACCACAGAGCATCACAGGAAGTCATTCCTGCCTGTTGTCATCAAACTTTTCAACTCCTCCCTCAGAGTGCCAGACAGTCTGAGTCAATAGACTTATTTCACCCATCAGCAGCTATAACCCCATCATTCATTTATAAATTTATATTTTCAACTGTGCAATACTAACTTTAACAATACAATAATTTTGTGCAATAATTCAACTATACAATACTCTGGTACACTCTGGCATTAATACTGCATTTATCCTGTACATTTCAACTAATATTTCTCATTTATACTATTATTGCATTTTAACACTTTTATAGATCCCATTTCTCATATTTTCTATTTTCGTATAATTTCTCTATGCTTATATACATTTCTATTCTAGAAATGTATATATACATTTCTATTCTAGAAATGTATATGATCAATAAAGTATTTCTGATTCTTCTAATCCCTTAATTGAAAATGAATAGATCATAATCATACATTGAAATGTACTTATTTGCTTGGAAAAAGAGTCAACTCAAAAAACAAACAAAATAAGGGCACCCAGTATTGTAAAATTTAGCACCTACACCTGACACTCTACAAACAGCAAAACTCACCCTTTGCAGATTCCTCCACGGTATGTGATAATTTTTACTTCCTTAACAGCACCATATCTGGCAAAGAAGTCCCGCATTTCATTTTCATCCACCTGAAGGTTGAAATTAATTTCAAGTGAAAAATTGGATTTTAGTTTTTATACTTGATCTTCATTCCATTGTGTACTGTAGGAGAAAAGCAAAGCAGTGCACTTGCACACTGTAGACGAAAACAGTGGTTTTCAATCTTTTTCACCCATGACACCTAAATTGTGTATATAATCTAATCTGTTGAAGTTACAAAAAATTATTCAAGTGCAGATATAATTTTATTGCCATGGTTCCCCTCACCTAATTTAAAATTAATCTAAAAGCATTGATCTTATTTAAAGTAGAAAAAAACCCTCAAATAAATATATATTTTTATTCCTATAAATGTGGGCAACAAGCAGTTAGAAAAGCTATCTTACTCAGAGATATACTTAGCAGCAGTCACTGGGGGGTAAACCCAGATTCTGATAACACACTGATGCCCATCCAACTTTTTGTCTGCTTTTGCAGCCTGTAGCTTTAGTCCACACTGAGCTGTGGGCACTACTGCTAACTAACACAATGTATCTAAAACAGCAGTTGTACCTATAAATACAAGTTTAAAGTTGCACACATTTCTCAGCCATGGCCTGGTAATTTTGGTTTGTGGATTTAGATCAAGATCCAATTCTGATTCCTATCACTTATTTTCACACATGAAGATGCCTTGAATATATCTGAAATGATCAACTGACATGTCAGTTTCCCTTTATTCTTATTCACTTTTTACCAGGTGGTGTAAATGTGAACTAAATACATCTGATCTTACCTTCATGTCAATCCCACCAACAAAGAGGGCGTTGGGAGTCAGTTTGCCCTCAGGTAGAATATAGCCATTAGACAACTTCAGGGAAGGTGAAGTCTGGTTGCTGCTCCTGGGCTTGTGGATATCCTTACAACAAAGCAACGTTTGAATTCTTGAGTTGCATGATAGGAAAATACCACAAAAATTGTAAGTTCACACCTTTTCTGAGGGCCAACATTTCAATGAATACTCATGGCCAAGTACAATTATCTACAAGCTCATGAGACTGAATGACTTGCGTGCATGTTTTGAACTTGAATTAACGTTAGCCATCTGGCGCTGCCTTCACGTGATAACTGTTGACTTAATAAAGGTAACCATGAAATTCGGATCCATAATATTATAGCTTAAAGCAAATTAATGTTAGCTAACTTTTGTATTTGCAGCGGTAACATCAGCAACACAAGCCGAAATGCCTAATAATTATCAATGTTATTCTGCTCCATTTTTGTCAATCTGGAGTGTTTTTTCCCTTTCTTTTTCTTTTCTGTGGCTCAAGATAATTTAAGGCAAAGTTATCGTTAACGTTACTAATTAAATACAGCTTAACTGTGTTAGGCCCAGCTAATGTTAGCTACCAGCGGCTAGTGCGCCTTTTTCAGTTCTCAAGGCGAAGGTCGTTAACTAGCTAGCCAACACCGATGTTAGCACAGTAGTTAGCTAGCATTGTGATTAATAAGTCAACAAAGGCCTTCAATTACACACAGCGATTGTATAGCTAGAATTGTAACAGTACATTGTTGTGCACATAAAACTGACACTGAAACTTACCATATCTAAAATAATTAAAACTAATAAATTAGCTAGACACACTGAAACGTCAAGCCGCAGCGATTCTTCCGCCCGACAACAACCACCTCATCAGCCAAAACCACGCCCAGTCCACATGACTAATCTAACATCCTATCAAATGTTAGATATGTCAGCTATATAAAGTTCAATTTTAACTAAAGATGCTCTCTCTGTTTTAACTAACCTTAGCTGACCTTATTGTCTTTACAGAATTATATGCAAATTTATCACAAAAGCTGTAATAAAAAGTCCTGCAAGACAATTCATTATCCAGCACAATACCTGCAGGACCTTTAAGAACTGAAACATTTTGGTGAGGGACTTTTTATATTCCTCAAATTTCACTTAGCTAAAATAAATAAATGTTCAAATGGAGTCCCCCTTTCATATTTGTTGAAAGATATGGTGTTCTGAATTTCTTGGGCCATATAAATAACCTTGACTTGACTTAACCTTGGCTATGGTGGCCCTAGTCCTGACCTTAACCCAACCCTAGTGATGTTATTCAGAAACAATTTTTTTCATGCTTGAAAACTGAAACTAACAAAGAAAATGAATAAATAAGATAATTTTAATATGGTATATTTGAAATTTTAAAAGTTGTGTAATTTCATGTTGTATTTAATTATATCTAGTACATAATAATTTAGGTGGCAGGTGATTCAGTAATGCGTATACTAATACTGCATTTTTTTCCAATGAAAATGGGGGCTGGATGGTTGGACACCCACACAGTCCAATATGAAGGCACATTCAGAGGGAGAGGCAGAGTGGCTACCAGCAGAGGGCAGAATACAACTGCTACAGGTAAACACAACCACGAGTCTCCCAACCCAAAGCATTGTTCTCTTTTTAAGGACTGTAGTGGAGTCATTGTAATTTCACTAAATGTAATTGTATCACAGTATAGTAGTGGTAGTATTTTAGGTTGAGAACATATTATACACATAAATGTATACCCGGTCCGACCTGTATCGGGAGACAAGCGCACAGCGCACCGCCCTCCACATTGCTCAGCTTTTCTGATAGCAACAAGGTGGTTGTGTTACCATGGAGACGTTCCCGGATGAGATCAACAGTGTTTTAGTTTACAGCAACGTGACGGGTATTCCTTAGTCAAAGCACTGACAGGGCATAACTAAATTCTCAGTAGCTTAATTAGTTAGGCCATTTGTACAGTAGAAAAGTGGCAGATTAATATTTAAAAACTCTGCGGTCAACTTTTGCTTCTGACGGTCACTTTTACATAAAACGTTTAAGCTAATGGCACGCAGCAATGCATGGAATCCTGCCGGCATAACGTTACAGAGCGTAGAAGGGAAATTATAGTAACGGTACAACGGTGTTTTTCAGTGGTAGTTTACCAACTGTTACGTTATACTGATAAAAATGGAAATGTCTATCTTTTTTCATTCATACATTCAAGTTATTTGTATTTTTTCCCCTTTCATTGGCAGAAAAGCTGAACAAGATGGAACGCCTGAAGCAGGTAACGTTAACAGTAACTTAGCTAGCTAATGGTTGTTAGTGTTATCTGTTTGGCTACATTTTCATTGTGAAATCTTCCTAATGTGGCTAAATACTTTTTAGTTATATTATAATAGACTGTTTAATATGCTATTTGATACCGTAGTATAGATGACGCTCAGAGTTCGTCTAGCTAGGGTTGCAATTTCAAAATTAAATGCAGTTTCACTGAACAATGTTGATATATGGGCTGATTCTGAAATTAACTATCCATTTATACAAATTTAAAGGAACAATTAAAGGCATGTGTGTTTATCATATTAAGTAAATAATATTTTTGTAATGAAAAAATACAGCGTGTCTTAATTTAATTGCATCTTGTACAGCTTTTGAATCAATAAGACTTGTATATAAAAATGAAGGGATCATAAGGTGTATTTTATGTAATGTGCAAATTAAGTCAAATTAAAGTGTCAGTGGTCCTTTGTATTTATGTCTGAACTACAGATGGAGGATGACTCTATCTACAATATGAGTCAGAGCAGAGAATATTCTGTTCCCCCACCTTTGCCCGTGACTTGTAATGCAGAACCCTCCGAACTGTATCAAGTAAGAATATAAATCACTGTATCATATGAACTAGTGCTTTAGAGAAGCCAGTTTTGCTCAAATATTTGCCAAGATTAACACACTAACGTCTGTGCTATCATACACCATCTTAACATTCAAGCTGTTATTTCATCTCAGATAGTCTTAAGGCACAGTCATCACCCACCCATCCTCCAGACCAATTCTTGGACTCTAGCAGTCCCCTTTAAAGAGCAACATCACCACCGTACTCCCAGTGAGTCTATTGGAAACAACTACAGTCCCTGGGCCCAGGACCTTAAAATTATTAAGCTCCAGCACAGACGACACACTTTCCGCCAACCCTTGGCAAAACCAGCAGGGCCATGTATCCTTTCAAGTTCTTCTCATATCAAACCCTGGTCTGTGTGACTAAGGAAAGCCTTTGTGAAACTATCTGAGATTGCAATGTTCTTTACTTTCTGATCATAATTTATAATGTGAACACTTAAGCTCTGGAAACTTTTGATCTTAATGAGGCTTTCAGCATCAACCCCACCAGGAACGAAACAAGTAATTACACTGAGGAGAAGGTAGTTATGCCCTTAAAGCAACGCATTTCAGCATTAGCTTATTTATCTTTTATGATGTTTGTTTTCTTGAAGCACTTGACCTGATTCGTTCATGCTTTTACAGAGATACATCTTCTCAGGCTTCACTTTCACCTTGGCCAAAGCCTAGATCGAGAAACTTTCCCACTCCCAGTAGCCGTCCTATGAGTCCTAAAGAGCAGCTGGACATAATGAAGAGCCAAGAGGAGAAGATGCAGGCCATGCAGACAGAACCTGATAAGAGAGACCTGGAAGCAAGTATCATTTAATTCAGTAATGAACGTGTCAGTCTGTCAATCTTTTGAGCCTCCTTTTTCTGACACATTGTTGATCTTACCTTTACTCACACAGAGGTATATGTACTACATCACCACTGGTGTCCCCAGCTCTGTGCTGGCTCCCCAGCCACACCAGCAGATGATGAACATCATGTGCCTGCTGCCTCCCGACACTGAGGATAGTAGTAAACACCTACAGATTATGAGGGCAAACATGGAAGAGGAAGTCAAAAGAGATTATTACTTCAGTCTCAAGAAGAGCATAGGTATAAAACAATTAAGTGCCAATGATTCTTTAACGACAGTATTGCTTTATTTATACATCCTAAGCATACGCCACTATCATTTTAACATTAATTTTATAAACAGTCTGACCAAAACAAATGCAGAACTCAACTTCGACTTCAACATTTGCTTCTATCTATACTGTATTTCTGTTAGCACATAATGTTGCATCCATATGGGCTTGAAAAGCTAGTCACTCTTAAAAATGACATCCTGTCAATCTGTTCAATCTATTTTGTCTTCCATGTTATTCCTTGTCAGTGGACTACATTCTGATGGACCCGTCTGAGCGCCAGCGACTGTCCATATCCAGCGTCCCCAAGCCCTTTCCCAGGAGGCTGTTCCGTGCACCAGTGCCCTGGGCAACTAGTTACAAGGAGGCCCACACATGGCAAAGCCAACATCTGTTTACTGTCAGTCACATTATGGTCCTACTTCAGGATGTCTGGCTAAACAGGTAACACAGAAGTGTACTGTGCATTCAGGGAGGGTTAAATTCTATTTTACTTAATCATTCACATCCTACTAGACAGTCTAAACATCTTCATCTTCCTTTATGTTCCAGTAATGTAGCAACATTTTCATTTAGCTAGAGAGACACTGTTTTGTGGAATTCAAACTTACGTATTGTTCATCATTCATTATCTTTGTTTACAGCAGAAATATCTTAAACAAACATTGGTAACTTCCCGACTACAGTGTTGACTGTTGGTCATCTGGAATAAGAAATAATTGTTATATATTTGTTTTTGTTTTTTGTTTTTGTTTTCCTTTTTATTTTGTAGTAGTCTTTCTATCCCTTATTATTTTTATTCAATGTAATTCTGTTTATCTTGTCTTGAGTTTTTAGGAGGTCTTTGTATAAGCTTTTAGCTTCCTACTTCTCCTGCACAAGCTCTTGTTTACTTTGGATTCATGTGTATCTCATTATATGTAAGGTAAAAGTCTGTATATATGTCATATCTTTTAGATTAATTGTATTTTTTAATGTGCAAACAAATAAGATAAATAAAAACTAAAATAAATCTTGTTATCTTGTTTTCAGCTTCTCATCCTTGAGATTTGTTCAACTGGAGGACCTTTTCTCCACCAGACTCCCTCTCCTGCCATCTGAGTTTGAAGAGTTTGTCCAGAGACAGTGCCAAACCACAAGAGATGAACTGGTCCAAAAGTGAGTATTGCCACTTTGCCAGACTATTTCAAAGTGAGATATCTGTCAGTGAGAACATAAGATGATCTCCAGACTTAATCATTGTAGTGTGTCTTCTTATTGGCTTCTACAGTATGAACACAGCCAAGAGAGCTAATCCTGTTGTAGGTGCAGTCTCATGTTTCCACCTTGTCTGCTTTGTCAGACCCATGTCAGGCGGATTCAGGGGATTGCTTTACACACTGCCTCTCTTTAGGATTTCATTGCACCCTTTGTTGCGTGCCTGTTGTTTAGCCTGTTAGACCATGTACAGCCCTGTAGGATGTATGGCTGCATGACTGAAATATGAGCCTTTGTAATTTGTAGAAACTAGCTGCTGTTTGTTTATTTTCATGTTCGTATTTTGCACCCGCTTGGATACCATTATTCTGCATTGTCTCAGTTTCCCATGCCAGCCATACTCAATACAGAGGACATTATGTGTCTCTATGGGGTTGTGTAAATGTCACTAAGAACCAGGGAATAAATAAAGGATATAATAACTGCAGTAAATAGTACAGTCAGTAGAGCTTTTTATTCAGTAGACATCATATAGTGGATTTGAAACAGAAAACTGTACAGGAAGTGCTTCAGGCATTCTATTACCACACATGCTCTTGGAAGGGGGTTATGATTACAGCAAAGAGAAGAATTATGACCAACAGTGTTGGAAAAATCTATTCCAGGCACACGTTTGGATTGGATTTGTGAATTTGAGTTTTCAATTGAAAATAACCCAGATTTTTTTTATGCAGATCAGATCAGTTTTAATCCAGTTTTCACCTCGATTTTATATCAGTATGCTGCCTAAAGTTGTGATTCAGTTCCTGCTGTATAAAAAAAGAAAAAAATCCGGTATCTGTGGCAGTCGCAGGCCTGTTATAAGCCTGGCCTACCTGCCTGCCTACCTGCCTACATGCGCACACTCTGCACTCATTGTGCATGAAAATATGTTTTGGGGGAGTGGCTTTGAAGGTAGGGGGTGGGACTTTTTTCGGTTGGATACTTTCAAAATCTACCTGTCTCTTGCTAGTTTCTCCAACATTACCTACCCTAGCTTTAATGGGTATATTTTTTTTTGTCAGGATTACCTTTCAGTTCTTCTTGCTTGCATGCTTTGATATTAAACACGAAAGAATACTGAACTCATCACGACCATCTTCTTTCAGGTGGCTGCCTCTCTGTGCATCACTTTTTGACACCTTCGAGGACCTATGGTTGCCCCTCATACCCAAGAGTGAGCAGGTGGCTCCAGTCGCTGTCCAGGAGTTCTTCAGCTGTGTGGCTGCTCTCATGTCATTGCAGCTCCGGAGCTTGGTCGTAGAATCATTACAGGACCTGTTATATTTCTTCAGTATACACAAGGTCTGAACAAATATTTTTGGTGTTCCATTTTTTGTTAACACGTTAAAATAGTTGTTGGTCTGTGAGAGGAGCACCCAAATCTACTCTTACTTTTCAGTCTTCACTTTTCCTGTGTTCTATGTTCTTTAGGACGGCAATGACTTTGGCGAGGTGTTTGATGAGATGAAGTACTTCCAGTCTCAGGTGCTGCTGGTTAAACTACAGGTGGATGAGACTCACATTGACTTTAGTCCGAACTTTCAGGAATGTTGGGAGCTCATCCACAGAGCCTTCATGGAAATCATTAAGAGTGCTGAGAAGCTCCCAAGGGTACAGTATCCCCTTAGCACCACAAGCTTTAATGATCTTATTGCCTTATTGTTTTTATACAACAAACTTGTGTATAATCTGTGACTGATATGCTTTGGCCAGGTGGAATGTAACCTCTTTCCCGATATCAAGAACTTGTACCTCCGCACCATCAGTCCTGATGAGTTGCTGGTTACAAACCTAATCAACAAAGCCAAGGACATTTTCCACAAGAACACCGTGGGACCTAAAAAGTAATGAAACAGGAACTGAACTTTCAATTATTCTGATGATGTACCAGCAACTGTAAATGAGCTGCTAATACCGCATCTGATTCTTCAGGTATTTGAATGTATATCAGAAATACAGCAATCTACTGGACCGTACAGCAAAGCAGGAGATATCAGCTTTTCTTAAAGAGAAGCACTCGTTAGAAGAATTTACAAAGGTAATTAAACCTTTCCATCTAAAATCTACACTGAACATTGGAACTGAAACTTTCAACCTTCAGCATTTGCTGTCTACTTGCTTCCAAAATCCTCTCTCCCTTTCTCAATCTTCAGAAAATTGAGAGCATTAATCACATGCGGAATGAGATTGCCTCACTGCACATTACGGTGCCCCTGTCCATGTTTTGTCTGTATGCTGGCAAGCTGAATGATGACCTGTGTGACCGTGCTGAGAGACTGAAAGACAAGATCATCATGTTTGAAGTGGAGGAGAACCAAGAGCTTAACAAGGGGTGAGAGGAAACTCTCTGCCTCCTTAAACCTTTGGAACTTGAACAGCAGAAAGTGTCTGATGGATTCAGCAACTAATTTATTTTCTATATTTAGTTTCAACAGCAAATCAGTCATATACAGTATTTACTTACATTTGAAGAGAGAGAATGTCACCCACAAGCTATTGTTCTTTCCCAGGATCTGTAAAAAGTATGAGGAGATTACTGAGACCATCAGAGGCACCCCACAAACCACAGAGGAGTTGGTGTCTCTCAACCAGTACATTAAAAAGACCAGTGATGTGACCATTCACAAGCTGATAGATGAGATTGATGAGGCAGCATACCGCCTCAGCTTCCTCTTGGAGTATGCCACTCTAGCCTGTATGTGAAACCTCTCGTGGTATTTGCAATTACAGCCAAAAAAAATTACATGTAATGTACACAAATACCACCATAGATTACTTTTTTTTTTTTAGATTTCCTTAATCTTTTTAGCTAAACCTAATCCCTATCCTTTTATACCAATGTTTGAATAAAGCAATTATATCAATCTTTTTTTCCCTCTCTCTTACTCTAGCTGATGATTTAAGGCTGAACTCCCGTGTTTTCCATTGGCCCAATCAGATCCTGACAGAGCTTGAAGACAGCAAGACTCATCTGGCCACCGTGAGACAACAGGCTCAGGGCTATCTCCAAACAAGGTTACTGGAAAAAATACTTTTCCCACTCCTGGTTTGTCCCTCCTCAGATTGACCCAGGGACCACCCAGTCTCCCACATGAGAATTTTTTGGCTCAAAGATGGAAAAGTGCAGTAAATTCAAATGTAGTTAGCTAACTGTTCAGTAAATTTGGCCACAGTCAGTGTTCTCAAACAAACTTACATGCCAAACTAACTATAGTGTCTCCAAAGCCAAAAACTGAAATGACAACTGCTATATCTCCATTTGACTATCTCAGGATAATAGTCTTTGACCAGAGGCTGCAGGATGTGGACAAGGAGATACAGGCCTTTAAGAAGAAGGAAGTGATGAACATGGAGGAGATGAAGAACAATGTGGGAAATCTCACTCAAATCACTGCAAACCTGGAGGCTGCTCTCATTGAACTAGAGGTAAGAGACACTGCACTCTTACTGTGCAAGACTAAAATGTATGTTTTGGATACACAAATACGCATGTGCTTATCCTTCTAATTTGAAAGCTTTGATACCCAAGCAAAACATAGATCTTACTTTATCCTTAAAGTTATGTTTCAGATGGTGTCTGGAAAATGTTTATACCGCTGTCATTTCTACAGGATATCAACAAAGAGCAGACGTTACTGGAGAGGGACCAGAGCCAGTTCCCAATGCTCCAAACTCTGATAGCTGACAAACAGCCATACGAACAGCTCTGGACCACGGCACTACATTTTCAGACCATGTCAGAAATGTGGATGAATGGTAGGTGGCTCACAGTGGGGAAACTACACCCATTTTTTATTTTCTCACAGTTACTTTGTGACTGCATTTTAAAAGGTCTCCACACAGCAAGTGCAAGCAGGATGCACAGCTATTTTCAAATTGGTTGTTGTTACTTCCTTTTTCTTTTAAATCCTAGGTCCTTTCCTACACCTGGATGCTGAGAAAATCTCTGATGAGCTGGACATCATGCAGAGGAACATGCATAAACTGACTAAGTCTTTATCTAATCTTCCTGGGCCTTGTCGTGTGGCCAAAAGCTTCAAAAGCAAGATAGACCAGTTCAAGCAGCACCTACCCATACTGACGACCATCTGTAACCCCGGCATCAAAGGCCGTCACTGGGAGAAAGTCAGCTGATTACATTTTTTTTGTGCTTCATCAGATCAGCTGACATTGATAGAAATCCAGTGTCAAATTCACTTTGTAAGGACTTTCGTCTCCTGTGATCCATGAAGCTGATGTGAATAATTTATTTCTGTCTACAGATTAGCAGCATTGCAGGCTTTGATGTCAAACCGGATGTGAACAGCTCACTGTTGAACATGTTGAACCTGGGGTTTTCCAAGTTCTCTGATAAGTAAGACACATTACTGTCATTACACCATGTTGGAATACATGTAAAGAGCAAAATGAATGTACTGTGTTTAGAGAACTTAGAGAATGTTAATCACACATTTGTTGAGTTGTGGAAATATTCAGCATGAATTCAGCATTCAGAAGGTGATGGAAATTTTTTTTTACCTCTGCCCTAGGTTGGAAGAGATTGGAGCGTCGGCCAGTAAGGAGTACTCTCTGGAAAAATCCCTGGAGAAGATGAAAAATGAATGGGCCATGCTCCGGTTCTCTTTCACTCTATACAGAGATACAGTATGACAAACACAAATACAATCACATACTTTCACAATAGACATGCCACAAACTGAAATGCACATTGTCATTGTAACTTCTTTCAAAGAATTACATCTTGGATGTTGAAATATTACAAGAAATTGACATGTTGGTTATATTGCTGTTACTGTCTTTAACTCAATTTTCCCATGAATTATCATACAGAGCATTGACATCAACTTATATTATATACACTTAATGTTCTGTCATAGGGTACCAGTATTGTGTCAGCAGTGGATGACATCCAAGTGCTTCTTGATGACCACGTTATTAAGACACAGACCATGCGAGGTTCACCTTTCATTAAGCCAATAGAGACTGAATGTAAGGTAAGATGCGGCATCACAAATCACTCTTGGTCCCTTTAAGCAGGTGACACTTATGTAAAGAGAGAAAGCCTTTGCTGTGTCAGTAGGTGTGAATAGTGGATGAAACCATAGTCAACTTGGCTTTGAGAAGATATCGTTGATGTCTCCTTTCTTTCTTTGCTTAAAGAATGGAACAATGGTGATGGCTCATCATACTGTACTATAACACTATCACATTTTCAAAAATAATAAACTGCAGATGAATCACACATATCACTCCTGCTGCTGTAGGATAGATACAGGTGTTTTACTGGATACATCCTACAAACAGCTATGGATGAATTATTGTTACAATTGACAAACTAACACAATTTAGTATTTTGACGTTTAAATGTTTACACCTTTAAAAATGTATGTAAAAGTCAAAGGGCCAAAATTCGACATACATAAAATGAGGTTGTGTGATTTTGGAAGTCTGTGTGTGCACCTCTGCCAAGTAAAGCCACAAAAGTAACTCATGTGTTTGCAATAAGAAGTGGTCTGAGCAGGTTTAAATGCAAGCACAATTTCATGCCAGAACAAGTAACAAAATTGCCTGTTCTGCATAAACTCAACCTCAGCAGTGCCACTCACTATACTCACTATGCACCAGTGAAAGTGGCTTGTTTGGAGCCATAAAATTACCATAAAAACTTGGAACAACCTGTTCAATGAATGCAAGCTAATAAAATCACTACACAGTAATCTTCTGAATCCAACCACTATATACTCTTATTTTTATGGACATGCTTTTATATGATTTTGTTTATACTGCGATTTTGAATATTGTATCATTTTTACCCTGTAATCTTATTTTTTGTGGGTTCTTGCTTTTAATCATTCATTTCTTGAGTATGATGTTGGTTTTGTTAGATTGTTGCATTTTGTAAACTATACTTTAGAAATGCGAGACACAGCAATAGCTTGCTGTTGCTATAATTGTGTTATTCTCACCATTACTTTCCTACCTAGCAATGGGAGGAAAAGCTGCTGAGTATGCAGGACATCCTTGACTCCATGTTGAGGTGTCAAGCTACTTGGCTCTACCTTGAACCCATCTTCAGCTCTGAGGACATCATTGCCCAGATGCCTGAGGAGGGACGCAAGTTTGCCATTGTGGACGGCTACTGGAAGAACATCATCGCTGAGGCGGTAAGATCCTCTTGACACACAACCTCCTGTTTTAGCTAGAAAATTGAGTTTCATGCACTTTGCTTCACTTTGGCTTCTGTGTGATTTCACTGACCCAGGTTAAGGATACACGTGTGCTGGTGGCTACAGGCCAGCCCAACATGCTGGAACGGCTACAGGAGTCTAATGTGTTCCTGGATGACATCCAAAAAGGCCTCAATACCTACCTGGAAAAAAAGAGGCTCTATTTCCCAAGGTTTTGACCACTAGTACTATCCTATGTCCTATAATAGTACATTATAATTACAGAACATTCAATTGACACAGTGAGTACTTAAATTAACGTTCTTTCTAAGGGTCTTTTCAAGTGGTTGCTTTGTTTCCTCTCTCCTCTTCATCATATTCCCAGGTTCTTCTTCCTGTCCAATGACGAGCTGCTGGAGATCCTGTCACAGACCAAAGACCCACTGTGTGTACAGCCCCACCTGAAGAAGTGCTTTGAGGGCATCGCCAAACTGGAGTTCACCGAGGACATGGCGATCACTGGCATGATCAGCTCTGAGAAGGAGACTGTGCCTTTCACAGAAAAGATTTATCCAGCCCAAGCCAAGGTATGGAACAGACACTGTTTTTATACATCGTGTCAGTAGTTGTTTCATTTATTTTGACATTAAATATATATATGTGTATATCTATTTTATATTCTTATATTTCTGTTTTGTTAACACTGTTTTGTTGGACATAACATGATTGCTATACATATGTGGTGGACTGTTGCTGTCTGATTTTTAGGGTATGGTAGAGAAGTGGCTACTACAGGTGGAGAACCTAATGCTCAGGAGTGTTCAACATGTCATCCATCAAGGAGTGATTCAGTATACGGAGGTATTTGGGGATATAACTTTATTTTTTAATCTGTGATGAGCTTAAGTTGACTGATAATAGATGTAGGCAAGTCATAGCTATACTGGGGACTGGGATGTTTATGAATGATATGATGTTTTTTTTTATAAAACCAGCCATCAGCAGTATTAAAAGCAAAATCATCTTTAAAATGGGGTGATAAAAGGTGAATGTTGGTTCAGATCAAGCGTTTTCCACAAGTATAAGCAGTGTAAAAACCTCATCTCTACTGTGTGATTTTATTTGTTATTTTTGCTGTAGGTGCCCAGGAAGAAGTGGGTGTTGCAGTGGCCTGGCCAGGTTGTCATTTGTGCCTCCTCCATCTTTTGGACTACTGAAGTATCTGAAGCCATCCAGACCAACTCTCTGCCTGTCAGTCTTTAGATCCACCAGTACATCCACTGCTAACTTCCACAGAGAAAGACAACTTCTAAGCCCAAAAATTACATCATTATTACATTGTAGTCTAACCTGTGTACTGATTCTCCATTCCACCCAAAGGCCTATGTGGAGAAGTGCAACGCCCAGATAGCTGACATTGTGGAGCTGGTGCGTGGGAAGCTGCCAGGAGGAGCAAGGATGACCCTTGGTGCTCTTACTGTTATAGATGTTCATGGTAATATAACTGTTATTTTAAAGGCATAATATGTTTTCTCTTGATTAAATTTAGCTTGCAGAAAATCTTGTGCTGTTTTCTCTTCTAGCTCGAGATGTTGTAGCAAAACTGGCAGAGGACCGCATCTCCTCACTGAATGACTTTGCATGGATTTCTCAGCTGCGTTACTTCTGGGAGGGTGGAGAAGTGATGCTGCGCATGATCACCACCTGCTTGAAATATGGCTATGAATATCTGGGCAATTCCCCCCGTCTTGTAATTACACCGCTTACTGACCGCTGCTACAGGTAACTTACAGTTTATTTGATCCCTTATCCTTGGCTATGGGTGGAGAGCTGCAAAATACAATGTCATTGTAAAATTTACTGTTGGCAGATTCCAACATCATGTAACTCAAATTACCAAGATGTGAAGTTCTTTCATTGTATCATTTGGTCAAATGACTTTGTGCTACACCAGAACTCTAATGGGGGCTTTGAAGTTGAACTTGGGGGGAGCTCCTGAAGGTCCTGCAGGAACTGGCAAGACTGAGACCACAAAAGATCTGGCAAAAGCCTTGGCTAAACAGGTACACGGTTAACATTAAAAACATTAAAGTATTTTTTTTCCTTAATACTGACATTAAAGCTATTATTTGTTTCTAGTGCGTGGTGTTCAATTGCTCTGATGGTCTGGACTACAAGGCCATGAGTAAGTTCTTCAAAGGACTGGCTCAGTCTGGCGCTTGGGCCTGCTTTGATGAGTTCAATCGTATTGAGGTGAGCACAACTATTGTTATACTGGTCAAATCTGTGTATATCTGTTAAATCAAATGACCCAAATATCCCATCTGCCTTAACTGAATAGTAGCTTAAGATTAGTTAACAAAGATTCTATTAATAATAGATGTAGTATTGTTTTTGTGTTGTTGATGTTAATGATACAATTTGAATGGTCAGTTTGGCCTTCCACATTAGACATTATAGATTTGGAATCAAGTTTGCACAACCACATATTAACAAACTGTTTTCCTCTAACTCAGAAACCTAGCCAAATTTAGATTCTTTCCAACTCAGCAGGATGTAGAGACGTTGCTTTTGCTTTTATGCCAAGTTGATTGGATTATTTCAATATACATTTTCTAAAAAACTAAGAAATGGCGGAATATATCTCCAGTCTGCCATCTGCGTTAAACTAGCTCAGTTTTTCTTATAGAGTCCAAGTACAAGCACCTTTTTATATGTCAGAATATCCATCATTTCATATCCTGTCTTGTGCTCTCTCATCTTCTTCTGCAAAAATTTACCATGTAAAAAGCATGCCCCTAGGATTAGCAATAATTTACCTGAACACAAAATGTTTTATTTTTAACCATGACAGAAAAAACACATGGGATTACCTGTTGTGTATCCACGCAATTAGATAGCAAACATACCTGTAGTTGTTTTGTGGTTTCATAACAATGTTATGCAAATGAATGTTGAATATTGTATATTTTTCTTTCTCAGTCACAATGCTTTCTAATTATTGTGTTTGCAGAAGGCTGTAACATAAATGCATATTAATTTATACATTTGTTCACTTAGTTTCTCATAATGTGTTTGTGTGTGTGTCACAGGTGGAGGTGCTCTCTGTGGTGGCACAGCAGGTCCTCTGCATACAACAGGCCATTGGCAAGAATCTGAAGACCTTCATGTTTGAGGGGACAGAGCTGTCACTCAACCCAACCTGCTCTGTGTTCATCACCATGAACCCTGGTTACGCTGGCAGGGCCGAGCTCCCTGACAACCTAAAGGTGCGTCGCTGTAACACAGTAGTATAGTCTTAAAGGTCCAGTGTGTAACATTTAGGAGGATCTATTGGCAGAAATGGAATATTTATAGGTAGTATAGTCTTAAAGGTGCAGTGTTTAACATTTAGAATGAGGATCTATCTACAGAGAAATGGAATATTTATAGGTATGTTTTCATTAGTGTATAAGCAAATGTGCCTGTTCAGAATTACTCGTGATGTGAATGACTGATCATAAAACAATCCTACTGACACTCATTGGAAATGTAATAGTTCGGTACGTGTATCGTCGGAGAAAATCCGTACTTCATTTGTAATTAAAACGAAAAAAAAGTAATTCTGTTTTGTTTTAATTCGGTGTTCATTATGAAAGTTGTTGTAAAAATACACACATACAGAGTATATAATATAAAAAATAATAAATTATTTTGAAATCACAGTGTAATCCTCTGTTATAGAGTTTTCTATCTTTAACTTAGACTACTAGTATATTGTGTTGTAAATAATGTTGAAAAAAAAACTTTGCAAAAAAAACTTGCCTGTTGTCTCTTTATACACCCATGGGCTGTGTCAAGTAAAATGTTCACACGTGCGTGGTACCAATTGGGTAGTAATAAGTATGGCCATGTGCTGAACGGATCGGGTAGCCGGTGTCGGCACGGGTACTGACAGGTCCCATTCTATGGAGCCCGCCATGTTGAACTGCCATGTTTCTACAGTAGCCCAGAATGGACAAACCAAACACTGGCTCTAGATCGGGCCTTCCGCGACTTTCACGGCCACTGTAGTTTCTCCTACACGCATGGACAGCGAGCGATATTCAGTTAGCTTCAATCTGCAACTTCACCACTAGATGCCACTACATCCTACACACTGGTCCTTTAAACATCACTCAACAGTGCAGAATGTGATGATGAAGAAGAAATGGGAAAAGTGTAAAATATACTTGAGAGACTAAGATGCTGGAACTGGATGTATACCTGTCAATCTTTTCTTATAGGCTCTTTTCCGTACAGTGGCTATGATGGTGCCAGACTATGGTCTCATTGGAGAAATCTCATTGTATTCCATGGGCTTCATTGAATCTCGCAGGTATGTGTGAATGATTTCCTGGACAGAATATTTTTAGTAGGTATATTTTTTTCTGGGCTGGACTTAGCTCTCGGTTGGTTCATTCACCAAGCTTCAAACATCTCAAATTACAATTTTATTGACAGTCTTGCTCAGAAGATCGTGGCCACCTATCGTTTGTGCTCCGAGCAGCTGTCTTCACAACACCACTATGACTACGGTATGCGAGCTGTGAAGTCTGTGCTGACTGCAGCAGGGAATCTGAAGCTTAAGTACCCAGAGGAGAATGAGAGCGTGCTGTTGCTTAGGGCACTGATGGACGTCAACATGGCCAAGTTTCTAGCACAGGATGTGCCACTGTTTCAGGTGAAAAAATTTGCACCAAATCCAATTGCATGTCTATCTATGCATCAGTTGGTTTAGTAATTATTCAGTTCTATTCTCCCGCTGCTTCCCACAGGGTATCATCTCTGATTTATTCCCTGGTGTGGTCCTTCCAAAACCAGACTATGATCTCCTCCTCAAGGCTCTTAATGAAAATATTGCTAGGCTCAATCTCCAGCCTGTCCCGTGGTTCATTGGCAAAATTATCCAGGTACCAAAGAGGAGTACTGCTTTGTAAGACTTAAGAGTCATAAAAGTTGTTTGGCTAGTATATACTTCATTCTCAAAAAATTTATTTGTGATTGTATATAGGTGTATGAGATGATGTTGGTACGCCATGGTTTCATGATAGTAGGAGACCCCTTAGGAGGAAAGACTTCTGCATATCAAGTTCTTGCTGCTGCCCTTGGAGACCTTTATGAAGGTACGTATTTTAATTAACACTCATCTTCTAGTTGCCACCATGTTTTTGAACATAAATTGGCCTCTAGCAAGCCATTAGCAAAGATATGATTTTGTTTCAGTTTTGAATTTTTTGCATTCCACTTTTTCAGCCAAGCTCATGGAGGAGTTTGCAGTGAATTACTGCATCATCAACCCCAAGGCCATCACCATGGGCCAGCTGTATGGCTGCTTCGATCCAGTCAGCCATGAGTGGTCTGATGGTGTGCTGGCCACCTCCTTCAGGGATCAGTCTATCTCCACCTCAGAAAATCGACAGTGGATCATCTTTGATGGGCCCATTGATGCTGTCTGGATTGAGAACATGAATACTGTACTGGATGACAACAAGAAGGTACTGGCCATTTTGATGCCTTCCTCACTGTAGTTTTTTCTTACTGCTGTTTTTCCGGATGTTAAATGCAGATAGCCATTAGTTAGTCAATTGGTTGGTCAGGCTTTCTGGTCATTGAAACATCCACAACAAGTTATCTAAACAACTGCTGGCCAGATTTAATTAAATTTGGTGTGGACATTCATATTTTTTGTAAAGGATTTAACTTCAATTTACAGCCTTTAAATAAGAAGCCTCTGTCTCATTCACTCTATTCTCTGCTAGCTTTGTTTGATGAGTGGTGAGATTATCCAGATGAGTTCCAAGATGAGTCTGATCTTTGAACCTGCTGATCTGGAGCAAGCCTCTCCGGCTACCGTCAGTAGGTAAGTAACAGACAGAAGCTGCACCAGCAACTGTGGTATATAAATAGAAAGCATACGTTTTGAAAGTCTGAGAAAAAATGACTGTATTGTGGTTTTTGAATGTAACCATCTGTCTGAAGGTGTGGTATGATCTACATGGAACCTCATCAGCTTGGCTGGTCTCCTCTCAGAGATTCCTACATGAACACACTCCCTGAAAGCCTGAGCACTGAACACAGAGAACTGGTGAGATTACAAACATGCATCTTTTAAGTGGCTCATCGATGGCCTTTTACGGTTTATGTTACTTTTATGTCCTTTAAGACGTCATATGATGTGTCTTATATCTGCTTCTTTGCTCTTTTGTCCCACAGATCGTGGACCTGTTTGATTGGCTAGTTCAGCCGTGTCTGGACTTTATAGACAAGGAGTGTCGCTTTGTGATTCAAACATCTCCCATTCACTTGGCCTACAGTCTAATGAAGTTGTACACCTGCCTGATGGGTTAGTAAGAATGACATTTAATTGATAGTTTATACATATTTCTTTTTGTCAGTGTGTGTGTGTGTTAACATTACAATCCATTGTCTACACCCAGATGAAATTTCTACATCAGGAGACAATGGTGCACAGATGTCCAGCCAGCAGATAACCATGTGGCTGCAGGGTCTGTTCCTATTCGCGGTTGTATGGACTCTGGGTGGGACCATCACTGGGGGCAGTCGTAAGAAGTTTGATGTATTCTACCGCAATCTGATCATGGGCATGGACGTTGAGCACCCTCGGTCTAAGAGTATCAAACTCAAAAAGAACAACATCTTCCCAGAGAGAGGTCACAAAATTAAAAAAATTATTATGTATATAGTTACTATGCCAATTAAAAATCTGCCTTTTTAACATTAGTAATGCATGATGTTTACTTATTGTTTTGCAGGCATGGTCTATGACTACTACTTTCATAAGGATGGACAAGGACAGTGGAATGTATGGACTGATTCAATCACAAATGAAGAAAATGTCATTCCAGTTGGAGCCAATGTGAGTGTGTTTAAGTCACAGGTTACTGCTGCTAAAGATGCCACTGTATATGTCTATGTTCGCTGAAACTCTGAAACTCTTATCCTTACCAGGTGTCAGACCTCATCATACCAACCATGGAGACGGCGCGTCAGCTTTTTTTCCTGCGTACCTACCTGGCACATGAAATACCCATGCTGTTTGTTGGGCCCACTGGCACTGGCAAATCTGTCATCAACAAAAGCTTCTTGGTAACGCTGCCTAAAGAACAGTACACACCAAACTGTATCAACTTCTCAGCCCGAACCTCAGCAAATCAGACTCAAGACATCATCATGGCCAAGCTGGACCGAAGAAGGAAGGGCGTGTTTGGACCTCCTATGGGAAAGAAGTGTGTCGTCTATGTTGGTAAAGATGGATGCACATACAGTATAATCCCATACTTTTGGGTTAAAAGTGTATAATTGAGTTAAGGTGTCATATATTAAAAAGTGTTCGATAGTCCTTCATTGATTATTATTGTTACCTCTTCTACACAGATGATCTGAACATGCCAGCTAAGGAAATCTACGGTGCCCAACCCCCAATCGAGCTGCTGAGGCAGTGGATTGACCATCATCACTGGTATGACATGAAGGACACCTCCACACTAAACATAGTGGATGTGCTGTTTCTGTCTGCAATGGGGCCTCCTGGTGGTGGGAAAAATGACATTACAGGTATTGTTGAAATAATTATTTATTCAATATTAGTACTTTCATTAAGGAAAAGCAGCAGTCATAAGGTTTACTGCAATTAACAAAATGTGTGAAATGCTAGGCCGCTTCACCCGCCACTTGAATATCATCTCAATTGATTCCTTTGATGATGAAACACTGACCAAGATATTCAGCTCCATTACTGACTGGCACTTCAGCAAGGGCTTTGATGCCTCATTCTACAGGTACCTCAAATATCTATTAGAATGTCATACAGTGGTAGAATGATATAAATTATCCATGTCAGAAAGATGTACTGTATTTTGTCTTATGTCCAAGGCTAGGCAAGATCATGGTCCAGGCCACCAAGGCAGTCTATAAGGATACCATGGACAGCTTCCTCCCCACCCCATCTAAGTCCCACTACATCTTCAACCTGCGGGACTTTGCTCGAGTGATACGAGGTGTGCTCCTGGCTCCACCTACACACATGCAGGTAAGAGTGGAAATAATAGTGAAATGTTTAAATGAATTGCTCTGAATTGCTGTATCTCTTCCTCATGTGTGTTGGCCATTTATGCCAGGATGGAGACAAACTGATCCGCCTGTGGATCCATGAGGTCTACCGTGTTTTCTATGACCGACTCATTGACAATGATGATAAGGAGACATTCTTTTGCATCGTCAAAGAGAGAACCTCAAACTTCTTTAAGCAGAATATGGAAAAGGTACTTATTTGATTAGTGCACACACACACTCCCCGACATAATTTCAGCAAAGTCAAAACAACAGTTTTTCAGTTATGTCATTCTGCATGATATCTCACAAATTATGAACAAATATGTGGAATTTGTGAATAAAAAGCACTTACAAAAAGATCAGTTTAGTAGATTTGGGTCGAAACCAGTTTAAAGGGTTTCCGCTGTTAGATCAATTTTGTCCTTCAATAACTACTTCTGCATTCATGTGGTAGTAGAAAAGTACACATTTAAGGATTTCTAAGTCAGCTAGGTACTAAACAGCACTGTATTTTTATTTTCAGAAAGTCAGACCCACATAAACAATAAATAAGCAAACTATTAGGGATTCTGCTGCTTTGTGTAGTGTAGTGCAGTGTGGTCTAGATTTGAAACTGTAGCTTCTGTGTTTAATCCTAAATCTCTCCTATTGTTGTCTAGCTCCTTAGCCATCTCAGCCCTGATGGCAAGGTAGTGGACGAGAGCATCCGTAGCTTGTTCTTCGGTGACTATGCTAAGCCTGATTCCGATGTTAATGCCTACGATGAAATCACAGACTTATGTGCCTTACAAGAAGTGATGGAGTTCTACCTGGATGAGTACAACAACTGCAGCAAGGCACCCATGTCCCTTGTAATGTTCAAATTTGCCATTGAGCACATTTCCCGCATCTGCCGCGTGCTGAAACAAGACAATGGTCACCTTCTACTCGTCGGCATTGGTGGTTCAGGGCGTCAGAGCACCACTAAGCTGGGCACCTTCATCAATGATTACGTCCTGTTCCAGATTGAGTTGACCAAGAACTACAGCATGTCAGACTGGCGTGATGACCTGAAGCGAATAATGCTTAAAGCAGGCATCGAGGGAAAGAACCTGGTGTTCCTGTTCAATGACAGCCAAATTAAGGATGAGGCCATGTTAGAAGACATCAACATGCTACTTAACACTGGTGATGTGCCGAACATCTTTGCTGCGGATGAACGTGCTGACATCATTGAGAAAGTGCAGGGAATCGCCCGGATGGAGGGCAAAAAACTTGATGCCACTCCGCTCTCAATGTACAACTTCTTCATTGACCGTGTGAAGGCAAACCTTCACATTGTGCTAGGTAGGCACCTTAACGTGACCTTTTTCTTTTTTTGATTGAAGTTTTAGTAAGTAATTGTAACTGGGAATTATTGTATTCAACAGCCATGAGTCCTATCGGTGATGCATTTAGGAACCGTCTTAGGATGTTCCCCTCACTTATCAACTGCTGCACCATTGACTGGTTCCATGCATGGCCAAATGATGCTCTGGAGATGGTGGCCCACAAGTTCCTAGAGGATGTGGAAATGGACAGCGACATCAGACTGGAGTAAGGACTTAAAAATGATGCAAGAAAAAAAAAAGTAGTACTTGTTCCAGCTGCTTAACAGTGGCATGGACTTAATTTGCATATAGCACTGTGTAGTATGCCCACATTTTGTTTTGTTTTCTGTGATCTCAGGGTGGTGGAGATGTGCAAGACCTTCCAGACAAGTGTCAGAGACATGTCTCAAAGGTACTTCTCCAGACTGAGGAGACACAACTATGTCACACCCACCTCCTACCTTGAACTCATCCTCACCTTCAAAAGTCTGCTCAATGCCAAGAGGAATGAAATGGATACTGCGAGGAACCGCTATATTGTTGGTCTCCAGAAACTGGAGTTTGCTGCATCTCAGGTGATGCACCCTGTCAAGCAATATTACCTTGAATGTTACCTTATTTCTCTGACCAAATTAATGACATATCATCATCCAATTTGATACTATGTTCACAGGTATCAGTGATGCAGGAGGAGCTGACAGCCTTGCAGCCAGAGCTCATCCAGACCTCAGCTGAAACAGATAAGATGATGGTTAAGATAGAGGGGGAAACAGTGGAGGTGGACGCTAAGAAAGAACTTGTGTCTGCTGATGAGAAAGTGGCTAATGAAGCCGCAGCTGCAGCCCAAGCCATTAAGGTATACGTGTATTTCAGGAGCAATGATACATTTTGCCAGTGCAAAAATGGCCATGATTTATGTAGTATTCAAATCTTTTTTTCTAAAATATATCTGCCAGTTGTTTTCAAAAAGTAAAAAATAATACAGTAGATATTTGCATTATTTTAGTTTGCATCCATTTACATATTTAGACCCTGATTGTTGAGTACTGGTTGTCTTTCAGGATGAGTGTGAGGGAGACTTGGCAGAAGCAATGCCTGCATTGGAGGCTGCCCTGTCAGCCCTGGACACCTTAAAACCTGCAGACATTACAGTAGTTAAGTCTATGCAGAACCCACCAGGTCTAGTCAAACTAGTCATGGAGTCCATCTGTATCATGAAGGGCATCAAACCTGAGAGAAAACCTGATCCTAGTGGCTCAGGTAAGGTCATAGCTTTGAAAGAATGATTTTGATATGGCATTATTCTCATTGACAGAGATTTATAAAGATGTATATTGTACTTTTGAATATACAAATATTCAGCTCAATATAAAATGTGATAACAGTATTACTATTTCAAATAAATATGTTGCAGGTAAGATGGTTGAGGACTTCTGGGGGCCCTCTAAGAAGCTCCTTGGAGACCTGAAGTTTTTGGAAAACCTCAAAGCATACGACAAAGACAACATTCCTGCCCCACACATCAAGAAAATCAGAGATAAGTTCATTGACAACCCTGAGTTCCAGCCCTCTGTTATTAAAAATGTCTCCTCGGCATGTGAGGGTCTCTGTAAATGGGTGCGAGCAATGGAAGTGTATGAGCGTGTAGCCAAAGTGGTAGCCCCTAAAAAGAGAGACTAAAGCTGGCTGAGGATGAGCTGGCTGTACAGATGAAAATGTTGACTGTGAAAAGAGCTGAGCTGAAAAAAGTTGAGGACAGACTGCAGAGCCTGAATGATGACTTGGATGCCATGATCAACAAGAAGAAAGAACTGGAGGACAACATTGAATTGTGTTCTCAGAAGCTGATCAGGGCAGAGAAGCTGATAGGAGGATTGGGTGGCGAGAAAGACAGGTGGACAGAGGCTGCAAGGCAACTAGGAATTAGGTATATCTATATATATATATATATATATATATATATATATATGTGTGTGTGTGTGTGTATATTAATCTTCACTATTAGTCATGATGTGTGGTGTGGTGTGCCTAAATTTTAATATTAATCAGATCGGTACTATGTTTCCCTTCTGCAGATACACCAACCTGACAGGTGACATACTCCTCTCTTCGGGAACTGTATCTTACCTTGGGGCATTTACAGTAGACTACCGTATAGAGTGCCAGGAGCAGTGGCATATCCTGTGTCAAGAGAAGAAAATCCCCTGCTCTGAGGACTTCACCCTCAGCAACACTCTGGGTAACCAGGTAGCCATCAGGGCATGGCAGATTGCTGGACTGCCAGTGGACTCCTTCTCCACAGACAATGGTATCATTGTCTTTAACTCCCGTCGGTGGCCCTTAATGATTGACCCTCAAGGTCAGGCCAACAAGTGGATCAAAAACATGGAGAAGGCTAATAAACTTGCTGTCATCAAACTGTCTGATGGAAACTATGTGAGAATCTTGGAGAACTGCATCCAGTTTGGAACCCCAGTTCTTTTGGAGAACATTGGAGAGGACCTTGACCCGGTACTCGAACCTGTGTTGCTGAAGCAGACCTTCAAACACCAGGGTGTCGAGTACATGAAGATAGGAGAGAATATTGTGGAATATTCTAAAGACTTTTTGTTCTACATGACCACTGGACTGAGGAACCCTCATTACCTTCCAGAGGTGGCAGTCAAAGTATGTCTGCTGAACTTTATGATCACGCCACAAGGCCTACAGGACCAGCTTTTAGGGCTTGTAGCAGCCAAAGAGAAACCTGAGCTGGAAGAGAAGAAGAACCAGCTCATTCTGGAGAGTGCTGCCAACAACAAGCAGCTGAAGGAAATTGAGGATAAGATCTTACAAGTGCTGTCCTCTTCCAAGGGGAACATCCTCGAGGATGAGACTGCCATTAAGATCTTGTCATCCTCCAAAATCCTCTCTGAGGAGATCTCAGAGAAGCAAAAAATTGCCAGTGTCACAGAGAGAGAGATTGATGACACTCGCATGGGTTACCGTCCTGTGGCTGAGCACTCCTCCATTTTGTTTTTCTGTATCTCAGAATTGGCCAACATCGAGCCTATGTACCAGTACTCCCTGACCTGGTTCATCAACCTATACCTTTATTCCATTGCCCAGAGCTTGAAGAGCGATGATGTGGCTGAAAGGATCAACAACATTGTTGAGCACTTTACCCTCAGTATCTACAATAATGTGTGCCGCTCTCTTTTTGAGAAGGACAAACTGCTTTTCTCCCTGCTGCTCACTGTAGGCATTATGCAGGGTAAGGGCCAGGTTGACGACCAAGTCTGGCGCTTCCTTCTAACAGGCGGCCTTGCTTTGGATAACCCTTACCCCAACCCTGCTCCAGAGTGGCTGTCTCACAAGTCATGGTCTGAAATTGTTAGGGCGTCCAAACTTCCAAACCTGGATGGTTTCTTTGAACATGTCCAAAACAACATCTCCAAATGGAAGAAGCTCTATGATTCAGGAAGGCCCCATAAAGACCAGTTACCTGACCAGTGGAGTAAGTTGTTGGGGATAGACAGAATGGTAGTAGTCAGGTGCTTCAGGCCAGATAAAATGGTTCCAGCTGTGCAGGATTTCATAGAGGATAACATGGGACAGGCTTACATTGAACCACCCCCCTTTGACCTGGCAGGGAGTTACAAAGACTCCAATTGCTGCTCTCCTCTCATCTTTGTATTGTCACCAGGATCTGATCCAACTGCAGGTGATTATTCGAAGACTTGTGACCTTTCTACATTTTAACACACAATAGCCCCACACCGTTTAGTCAAACTGTAATGCACAATTAAATACAGAAGGAAACTTGGTTCAGAAGTGACTCCTGGTTTTATTTTTGAATGCCAAAAGGCTTTAATAGAGCATTGCATTGTTTCTTCAGGTCTGCTGAAGTTTGCTGATGACCTAGAAATGGGGGGCAGTAAGACCCAAACCATTTCTCTCGGACAGGGACAAGGACCCATAGCAGCTGAGATGATTGACAAAGCCATCAAAGAGGGCACCTGGGTGGTACTGCAGAACTGCCACCTGGCCACCAGCTGGATGCCCGCTCTGGAGAGGATCTGTGAGGAAACCATTAACCCAGAGAGCACACACCCAGGCTTTAGGTAATAGATTCCACACACTGAGTTTAACTGAAACACGTTCTTGCATGAAGAAGACGATAAAGGCAAGTATCTTTCCCTCTCCCCAGGTTGTGGTTAACCAGTTATCCATCCGACAAGTTCCCAGTCAGTATCCTGCAGAATGGGCTGAAGATGACCAATGAGCCTCCTAAAGGAATAAGAGCCAACCTGTTACGTTCCTACCTGAGTCACCCCATCTCTGACCCGTCCTTCTTTGGCAGCTCCAAGAAACAGGTTATTTGGCAGAAGCTCCTATTTGGTCTCACCTTCTTCCACGCTCTAGTACAGGAAAGGAGGAACTTTGGACCTCTGGGTGAGAAATATAAACTTTATTTCTCATCTGCTGGTTGACCATTGTGTGATGACATGTCTTTTTTTAACCCTGGATCTTTTTAATGTGGTTTGAAGTTTTTCATTCATGCTTAAATGTAAAAACAATCCTGCTGCTGTTGTTTGTCCATTTTCTCTCAGGGTGGAATATTCCCTATGAGTTTAATGAGTCTGACCTGAGGATCAGTATGAGGCAGATCCAGATGTTCCTGGATGAATATGATGAGGTTCCACTGGAGGCCCTCTCATACCTTACAGGTGAGACTTTCATAGTTGTTAACACAGCAGAGCATTTATTTACACCAATGAAATTGGCAGCAGGGTGATATTCCGAGTAGGTAGGTCACCCTTTAATCACAGGCTGATCGTACCGTAAATCTTAGGGCAGGTGTATTTGTTTTTGATTTTTGAATATTTGAACTTTATCACTCCCCCCTCTCTCTTTGCATATATAAAAATGTGTATATAGTAACATGGCTAAAACTTGATAAAACCTCTCAATCACAACAATGTCTTCTTCTCAGGTGAGTGCAACTATGGGGGCAGGGTGACAGATGATAAAGACAGGCGTCTGCTGCTGTCGCTTCTGTCCATCTTCTACAGTTGGGAGCTGATAGAGCAGGAGTGCTGCCACCTGTGTGAGGGAGATCTGTATTATGTCCCAGCTCATGGCCCCTACCAGGTACTGTCAGAGCACTGGCCAGTTTCTAATCAGTGCTACAACTGCCATATCCATCATTATCAGTGATATGACATAAAGCAGACAAAACATGTCTTCATATGTCATTATGTTTCAAATGAAACACAACAGCAGCTGATTTCACTGTTTACCCAGAGGACGATTAATTATTTTAATCACAGTGTAATATTTGTCTGGAATAAAATTTAGAGAATGTTGGGCCTTGAGGGCCCAGTGTTGTAGATCACTGTTATAAGTCAAGCAATTCTTTAATCATCATATCATAGATTAATTTTTTTAAATGTTTTTCTTTATTCCAGACGTATGTTACCTACATTCGCAGTCTTCCAATTTGTGCCGATCCCTGTGTGTTCGGACTTCATAGCAACGCTGACATCACAAAGGATAATCAAGAGACCAATCAGCTCCTGGATGGAGTGCTGCTGACTCTGCCCAGGCAGAAGGGAGGCGGGGCTAAGTCTCCTCAGGTTTGCACTGCCTTTTGTCTGAAGCATTTTGGCTTGTGCTAATTTCCCTGAGGAAACTATAAATGCAGACTTGTTGTCTTATATTCAGGCTTTGTGTTGTCGTCTGTGTTATAGGAAGTGGTAGATGAGCTTGCAGAAGACATCCTGTCTAAGCTGCCAACAGACTTTGACATACAAATGGTGATTGAAAAATACCCAGTCATGTATGAGGAGTCTATGAATACTGTTTTGAGGCAGGAAATCATACGCTTTAACAGGTAATAACAACTTGTGCTGCTGTGCAATTAAATATTCATGTTGGAAAAAGACAAAAAAAGGACAGACTCTAATTACCAATAACTCATGTTCATTGATCATTTTGTGCAGGACACACTGATGAAATCCTTTACAATCAATACTTGATCACATTCATCTCCTCCTTGACAGACTCACTCACGTGGTGCGCGTCAGCTTGATAAACATCCGCAAAGCTTTGAAGGGCCAGATCATTATGTCTGCCGAACTTGAGAACGTCTTCAACAGTATGCTGGTGGGCAAGGTGCCCGTCATGTGGGCAGCCAAGTCATACCCCTCTCTCAAGCCAATGGGGAGCTACGTGACTGATCTCTTAGCCAGGCTGCAGTTCCTACAAGTAAGAATTATGATTGCTTTGGGTCACACAGACCTCGAGCGAAGGTGGAATATGACTGGCACGATGAATGTAGCACATACTAAGTAGTTCAAGTCCAATAGCATATATGAACAGTTTGCTTGGTCTTAAGAGAAATTGTTTGAATATGCATAATGAATAAAATTATAAACACCTTCAGTATGTGTTAGCAAAAAACAAACAAAGCTGACATCGCAATACACTTTACAATACAATACAATACAATCAGATTGTAGTAAAGTAACACCGGCTGTATAGAGAATTGATTTTTTTAATATGCTAATACCTACGCATATAATTGGATGTCTGTCTTGACAGGACTGGATAGATAACGGCCCACCCACAGTCTTCTGGCTGTCTGGCTTCTACTTCACACAGTCATTTCTTACTGGAGTGGCTCAGAATTTTGCCAGGAAGTACACCATCCCCATAGACTACATTGGCTTTGAATTTGAGGCATGTAATTATTTTGCTAACCTTTCTCACTGTTTTTGGTCATATTCAATCATAATGATTTAATAATAACAGGGGTATATAGGGTGGATATTCATACTCTGATTTGTGTTCCAGGTAACGAAAGAGGAGACCAATATGGATGAGAAGCCAGAGGACGGGGCCTATGTTAAGGGTCTTTTCATGGAGGGGGCGCGCTGGGACAGAGAGAACATGGTCATTGGAGAGTCCCTCCCCAAGATCCTCTATGACTCTTTGCCCATCATAAAGCTCAAACCAGGAGAAATGGCCAAGTTTAAACATGAAAACATTTATGTTTGTCCTGTCTATAAAACCAGCGCCCGCAGGGGGACCTTGTCCACCACTGGCCACTCCACCAACTATGTCATGTCCATCGAGCTGCCCTCTGACAAGCCACAGAAACACTGGATTAACCGCGGAGTGGCATGCCTCTGCCAGCTGGATGCCTAAGAAGTAGCATCAACTGATTCAATATTTTGAACTATTAAAAAAACTGTATATGCCAAAGAAAGTTTACGTGTTTGTATGCCAAAGCAACACAGGTATAAACTGTCACATGTAGAGGTTCTAGAGCTTGGTTGTAAGTACATTTGTCCCTTATCAGCAACCATCACCGCAATCGAAACATCTTTTTTTTCATAGTGAATGACAATGAAATTTCATGGGTAAGTACAGTAAATAGAAGATTAATGGATGTGGAGAATGTATTTTAAAACTTATAGATATTGTACTTTATGTTAAAAAAAACTATTCAATATTTACAATGCGTTTCAGACTGATTCAAGTCAAAGGGACTAGTAACTTATGGCACTGCATAATGAAAAGAGCTGGTACTGATGTGTTTGCACTATGATGCACTTTACAAATCTATTTTCTATGTGTTTTTTTTGTTTCAGAGTGGGTGGTGGGTTATTACAAAGATTTGTTACTTGATAATAAAGTCAACATAATGTCAAAACAACTGGATGATGTCAACATGTACAGTGCTCTCTTAAAAGCATCTGATCCACCCAACAGTGTGTTCTGAAGGCAAACACTAGATGGCAGCAAAGGCAGCATTCCCCAGGGGTCTCATCCGGTTACCCACAATGACTACTGCCTGCTCACTACATCTTCACTGAGCTATCTACAGTTTCTACATAAGTAACACTGATTTGGCAATGAAACGCTGATGTTTAAAAAATGTCTCACCTATCACACTGAAGAAGGTTCTGTCCAGGTTAAGGACTGAAAAGTTGAGAGCAAAGCAAGGTGTGATAACAGACCACCCTTCTCTACTTGGGGGCAGCATGATGCCAAATACTGCACCTGCCTTACCATCACTGACTGAGGTCTGACCGGGAGTGTGACAACAATTTCTTGTCCTGACAAGCAGATTCATGACTTAATTATGAAATGCTGAGAGTCAGTACAGGTGCAGATCAATGCTGTTCTTTGCATACAGGCCATACATTATAACATGGGATGCCGCAAATCACCACTGAACCTCTTCATGATAGACATCATTCAAACAAACTTGTCAAAGGAAGGTGTTTGCATTCAAATCCTAATGGTATGGTTTCAAACACTCAACCCTGGTGCTGCCTAGCTGATTCTGTATTTATGTCAGCACTGCTTGATGTTCTCTGTAGTCAGCACTTGTGAGTTCAAACATAATTCATCTTACATCTGAATTCAGCTGCCGCATCAATACCCACCCCAATAGATTATAGAGCATAAAACACCACAACATTAAATCTATATATTATAAAATGACAGATGCTCCTAACTTCAATGGTAGTGGGAACCATACTTGTACATCTCCAGCACCCCACCTGGAGGGGTGCTGAAAGGAGACCCTCTAAAGCCACAACCTTGGAGTTCAGTCTGGCTCCAGCTCCAGTTTAGTCTTGTTCTCAAAAACAAAACGTTTTTGGGAACACCTGTAAGGAAGAGAAAGAAAATGCTATCCGGCTTTGAGTCATCCTCTATCTAGTCCCTTCAGGCCTCTTTAAGCTAATGTGTTATTGTCCTCCAGAAAGAGCCCCCTGGGAACTAGATGATAATTTCCCTTTAATGAAAATGACCAAACTGAACTATGTATGCCAGGAGGAGCAAAACCTCTCCAAGAGTGTGACACCTCTATTTACTCAATCTTGCATTACAAAAATCCTACTTGAGCAAGGACACACAGGTGCACAACTTTCATTGTAGGCATTACATTTTGTTAATGTCGAGCTGATAATTAAAATGGAGGAACCCCCTGTCTTTCAGATGAGGTTCCCCTAAATAATTAACTCTGTATGATACTGTGTTGGATGGAAATGGAAGAAACCTTCCATCACATAAATCACACACCGTGTTGGTTTGTCAGTGAACGCAGCACTGACCTTGCTGTGTGTAAGTATTGTAGTGACAGTGTGTCAACAAGCAAAATCATTTCAGCTATTTAGAGCTTGTTGTTTGTCTTACAGAATCACAGAAACACTGCAGCTCAGGGAATGTGGACACCAGTCTACCCATAGGACATGGATGCACCTTTCTCTGTGCGTACCAGTTAACTCATTCATTTTATTTGGCATTTACCCTTGAGGATGGCATTTTGGCATCTATCCCTGAGCAATGAATCACAAAAAGGTGCTCCTGAATCCTTGAGCAAAATCCATGACCTTGATTTCAATTTAATTTTAGTGTCTCAAAAGTGCACACCAGAAAAGAATATTAATTTGTCTGCAAGTCTTAACTGCAAAGATGTCCTGACAATAGCTTATTTGCTCAGAACACACAAAGGGACGACGCAAGTCATGATTTCTACATATAATAAGGGTTTTTATCATCAAGTCTGCAGTAATAAATGTTATTAAGTCATTAATAAAGGTTTTTAATTTTCTAGTCTGCAGTTATGAATGTTTGTAAATCATTAATGAAGGGTTTTAATTATCAAGTCTGCAGTTATACATGCTGTTAAGTCATTAATAAAGCGTTTTATCATCAAATCTGCAGCAAAGTCGTTAATACATTGATTTTGGTCAAAATAGAAATAAGAGATAACAAACGGCCAAACCAGTCAAAGAGAGATTTCACAACCTAGTTGTTCTTATTAATGGATTATAACTGATCTATAAAGCACTAGTGAGCGATTTATTAAACGTTAATAGAAAGTAGTACCAAAAATACACTTCGTTGCTGGAGGGACGGAAAAGCAAAAACCACCCACCCATCTAACAGAGTGGTGACAGATGATGAATTTATTAGCCTGCTGCTGTACATAAAAACCCAGTGGCTGTTGATAAAGACTAGAAATCATCAGGATGGTTTACACAGTGTGAGGAGGATTTAGATTTAGACGGCGGAGCAGACAGGCTCCTGTAGCGTCTACATTTCCTAAACGCAAGCGCACTTCCAGCTGTCGCGGAGATGTGATGAGTATTGACGGCGGAGGTCTGGAAGGTGTGTCGGTCACTGCTGTCGCTCAGAGAGAGAGAGAGAGAGAGAGAGAGAGAGAGAGAGAGAGAGAGAAGTTTCCTCTGCTCTTGAAGCACGTTCGTTCATAGACGATGGCACGTCCGTATCAGTGTGCAGCGCTGTTGCGTTTGGAGCCCCGCTGCTTTCAAGAGAACTGAGGAGGAATCCAAAAGTGTCACCATGGCTGAATTTGGAGAGAACAAGAGCGCCGTCGGCCCACCGGTTGCTGGCTGGAAAGCTGCGTCAGGAGGAGCCGGAATGAGCCTGGAGACGCACCGAGGAGAGCCGGTGTCAAACGGAAACTGCAGCGTGTCAGACACCGTGAAGAGGGTCCAAAACGAATCCAGCTGCGAGTCCCCGACGTGGGAGAGCACAGGTTCCGATTCAGCCTCCAAACCAATCCCTCGACGCAGCAGTCTGATCAAGGTAGGCCGTAATTTCCGTCTGGAGAAAACAGCTCATCATTCTTTAAAATATAAGAGGAAAGACTTTAATATAAGAAATGCGTGCAAACTGTTGCAGCTCCAGAGTAGACCTCATAATTCCGCTGCAATGATTCCATAGAAGATGAAGTAGGATATGGTTACTCAAAGTCACTTGAATTACACACAAACACTACAAGCCTCTGCAGGAATGTTATGCTGATGCCATGGAACTTAAAACAGTAGAATACAATATGCAACTATAAAATCACTACTGAGCGATGCATACAGATGTGGTGACTTAACACACACGTTTACTTAGATTACTTTTGGGGACATTACATAGACTTAAAATTCATTTCCTGGAGAATTAACCTAACAATAACAATCACCACTAATTTCCTAACCCTGACCTTAACCACTGACCCAAAAAATAAGCTTTTTCCTAAATTGGAACACTGCTTTTGTCCCCAATTGGACAAGCCGTGCCCAATTAACTGGCCTTAGTCTGAAATGTGTCCCCGAAGGGGAAGTCAGAACACACACAGACACACACACTCTTTCCCCCAACACTGCTGGATATAATCAACCTGCAACCTGAAAATAAACAGTTAAGCCCAATACACTTTGACTCTGCTTTCTCTCCAGCTGTGTCGAAACAGCAGAAAAATCACCTCATCTCACTCAGTGTCAGTGCTGTTGAGGAAATTTAGAGTGATGAGTAGTAGATGAGTAGATAGTGAGTTTAAATGTTGCCTGTCAAACATTTAGACCCCAAGCCTCGACTGCTGACCACACAGGACCTCAAATCAGTATAAAAAACAAAAGTAACAGTCGATTTCAGAGCTTTTCAATCGTATGTGTCATATAAGGTCGGTATGTGCAGCCAGGGTTTTGTTCTAGCAACAGACTACAGCAGGCGATGGCACTTGTTAGCACTCCATCAGCTAGCGAGGAGGAGGAGGAGGAAGAACTAATAAGTGAAACCACCTGCTGTAGTCTTTGATTAGAATGAGAAACTGCATTCTCTCCACCCTCTGTGGCTCACAGTCGAATATCCCTGTCCAATTAACCCCACTGCCTGCACTGATCTGAGCTCACATTTAGGCAAATGTCAAGTTTATTTGTACATGGCCCTTGACACAGAAATCACACTTAATGGTTCATGTTGGTTTTTGACTCAAAAGGCATTTTATGTATTGTCATATCATTAACATCTAATGAATAACTTATACCCTGGCTTTGTCCTTTTATGGTTTTGCCCTCCAGGCATGTTGGAGGTCACATATTGATCTCTAGTTGCTGCTTGTCTCCACAGCAACTGCCTGCAAAGACATGATTATTTGAACATGGCTTCATCTGCGTCTGATTGGCTCCCACTCAGCAAGACAGGAAGCCGGCCAGTTGGCCAATTTCCTTGCACAGTTCATGTTGCAATATTGCTATTAAGTCATGAGCAGTTGGTGATGACACGTCCCTCTCTCTTTCACTAGATCACACACACACACAACACACACACACACACACACACACACACACACACAAATGTTTCTCACCTCCTTGCCTACACACAGGCCTGCTCTTGTCTTTCTTCTGTTTCGACAGTGCAGCCAGCCAGCTCGACACTGAGGATTTAAAAACACTCTGCTTCAGTGAAGTTCTGCCATCTCATGCTGGGTCAGATATGGCGTTAAATAACTCCTGGCTCTGCATGCCGCATGATATCCATCGCCATGTTTGATGTGTGGCATTAAATGCCTCCAGAACATCACCTTCACCCTGGGTATTGCCTGCATGTGCATCATGTGTATTGAAACAGAAATTGCCATGTGTTTGTGGTATGATGATGGGTTTGACTTTCGTATGTTCAGTGGGCACATTTCTTGGTGGGAATGTTCAGTGATCATACGAAACGTCTAGCACAGCAGTGCACATACTTACGTTTGTGCTTTCACCATAAACATGCTTGTGTTTTGAATCACAAACACCAGAGACTTTAGATTAATGGATCTCTAAGAACCAATCAATCCACCTGTGAACAGAACAGTGTGTTTTTCTGTTTGTTAAACTACCTCTATGGCTAGCTCAGCATTCCACACAACAGGAGTCTTGGTGGTATGTAGGCAGATAAACAGGAAACATGACATTCCAGACTGGAGGAACAGGAGTCAGGGGATTTATGTCCAGTGTGTGTGTGCATGTGTGTGTGTGTGTGTGTGTGTGTGTGTGTGTGTGTGTGTGTGTGTGTCCTCCTGTTCGCTTCGGCTGAGAGTACCCTTAATTGTATTTCATCAGTATGTACTTCATGCTGTCCGCTGTCCTCTATTATTATTATTCAGTCTCGCTCTTCTGTGTGTGCGTGAAGGAGATGCAGAATCAGGTGCCCACTCAGTTTGTGTATGTTTCAAGTTCATCTTGATGTAGATAACCATCAGGTACTCTCTTTCTCTCTTTCTTAGTTTCAAACACACATACGCTCAGCCACACACACAAACACACACACTTGCATAGACCTGCCTTCTAGTAAATCTGCTGTTATCTGTATATCTGCTTTCCAGCTCTCTCATTGCTCTTGCCAACATACACTATAAGACACGGTCGACGTGTTTATGAGTGTGTGTCTGTGTGTGTGTGTGTGTGTGTGTGTGTGTGTGTGTGTGTGTGTGTGAGTGTAGATGTGTGCACATCTAAAAGCTTTTCATTAACCAAGAAAAACAATGCATTCTTATCCAGTGGGTTTTTAAAGGGATCTATACTCCAAGATTTGCCTCAACTCATTATTCACTTTCTTGCTGAGAGTCAGATGAGGAGATCATTTAATCAACCAATCAGTCAATCAACTTTATTTGTCACATGTAATCATGTAAGGTACAATCACAGTGAAATGTAATCCTGCCAGTTTCTTCAATTTGTACATTAAAAAGAGTTTAAATAGAATAGAAATGGTAATAAATATATGTGTGTGATTGGGGGAGGGGGGCGTCATTTAGGATCCTAGGGTAGAAGCTCTTCCTGAGCCTCTCAGTGCTGGCCTGATGTATCCAGTACCTTCTTCCTGACTGCAGCAGGGAGAAGGCCGTTATCTGGGTGTTTGGGATCCTTAATGATTCGCCTAGCCTTATTCTTGCAGCGCCTGAAGTAAATATCCTTTAGGCAGGGAAGAGCACCGCCTATTATATGTTCAGCAAAACAAACCATTCTTAGCAGGACATTGCAGTCCTGTTCAGTGCTGTTTTCATACCAGGCAGTGATGTACCCCGTCAGGACACTCTCGATGGTGCAGGAGAAGAAATTTCTCAGTATTCAAGGGGATACCTGGAATTTCCTCAAGCGTCTGAGGTGAAACAATCTCTGCCTTGCCTTTGCCTTTCTCATCGCTCGGTGATGTGGACACCAAGGTACTTGAAGCTGTCCACCCTCTCTACCGCGGACCCATTGATATTAAGGGGGGCATAGTTCCTTCCCTGCTTCTTCCCAAAGTCCCCCTATCAGCTCCTTAGTCTTGCTGACTTTCAGGAGTAGGTTGTGGTCCTGACACCAGTGGGTTAGGTCCTCTACTTCCTTCAGGTACGCATTTTCATTGTTACCTGTGATCAGGCCCACCACAGCTGTGTCGTCAGCAAACTTGATTACTTGATGTTGGAGTCGAAAGTGGCTACACAGTCGTTTGTGTAAAGGGACTACAGCAGGGGGCTCAAAACGCAAGCCCTGGGTTGCTCCAGTGTTAAGGATGTGGGTGGAGTGCTTAGTCAAATTTTAAGACATGTTTTTTTTACTGGACAGCAACACTATAAAAGTACATATTTTAGAGTGTGTTTACACAAGGGTGCTTGTGTGTGTGTGTGTGTGTGTGTGTGTGTGTGTGTGTGTGTGTGTGTGAGAGAGAGAGAGAGAGAGAGAGAAATATGGTATCTCTGTAAATGCATATACTTGTGTGTACGACTGTATTAATTAAAATATTTTCATTTTCATAATATTGCTCTATCCTGCATTTATGTACATATTTTATGGCCTGCACTTGCTTATTGCACTTCTGGTTAGGCCTAAACTGCATTTCGTTGCCTTGTACTTGTACATGTGTAATAACAATGAAGTTGAATCTAATCTAAAAAAATTACTTTCATCAGTATGCGTGTCTAATGGGTGTGTTAGTACATTTTAGATGTCTCTGTGTGTGTTTTTCAGACTGAGGGAGCAGCATTAGCCAGAGGCGTTAGCACGCAGCTGGGGAAGGTATTTGTTTGAGTCAGAGCAGCCCTGAGCACCTCCTGCAGTTCAAATCAACATCTTTAGCCTGCATTAGCATGGCCCTGCACAGCACAGGGAGTGGATGAACCTTCTCACTGATTGTGATGGAGCCACAGGACATACTACTGCTCTGAGCTACTTTGGTGACTGGGTCACTCCACATATACACTCTACATTCATAAACTACATCCAGCCATGCATATGTAGAGCTGTACAGAGATATAAAGTATGTGTGTGTGCATGGATGTCTGAGTTTGTGCCTTTTAGTGAGCCTCACTGAAGTCGTCAGAGGTGTGTGAAAAGCCCGCTCGGTACTTTGATCGTTGATTGCCTGACTCAAGGCTCCAACCACCTGTTTTGGTTTTCCTCCTGTCTTCAGTAAATGCATCTGTTTGTCAGCTGAAATCATGGTTAGCCCTCTCTGACAAGATGGCCTTTTCATGTCAACCTTTACTTGTTTCATTTTGTGTGGTGTGTGTGTGTTTGATTGCGTGTGTATGTGTGCACATGGGACTTCAAAGGTTTGAAGTGTAAAAGAGCATCTGCTGCTCTACTTGCACAAGGGCAGGGTTTCTAGTCAGACTGAGCACTTGAGTTACTGTGAATGCTCACCACATTTTCTCTTGAACTTTATTTCCACACATAGAACCGCTGACAGAACGACTTGACCACATAGTGCTTCCTCCGCCCCATTTAACCCTAGTGTCCTGTCTTCTACCAGTCACACACATGTACAACCCCCACCCCAACCCACACAAAGACACAGGTTGCGTGATTATTACAAACTTTGTGATTAGTAAGTGACAATGTGTGACGATGTCTTGATTAGGGCAGCTAATAACAAGTAGTTAGTTAGTAGTAATTCGTTATTTTTTACATTAATTGATTAACTGGTTAGTCTACAAAAAGTCAGAAAATGGGGGGAAATGCCATCACAATTTCTCAGAGCCCAAGGTGATGTCTTCATATTCCTTGGTCTATCTGACCAACAGTCAAAAATCATCATCATATACAATCACAGAGAAAAGAGCAGAAAAACAGCCTATCCTTACACCACTAGCGCAGTGGCTCTAGGGATGGCCATGTCGGTCGGTTGGTCGCAAATTTTTTAACAGACCAATCTATTGACTAATCATTTCAGTGCTAGTCCTAATTTAAGAACATAATGGACGACATGAAGGTAAAGAACAGCATTACATGAGTCCATTATTTTCTACATGTGGACACCGTACCAAAGAAGAAAAGAGAGGCTGTGTGTAAGTTGTCATCCATTATTCTAGCTTGTATGTAGTCTGATTAACCCGCAGTTAGGTTAGTTTCATCAGTAACAGACAGTTAACTGGCACATAGCATGAAGTATCAGCATTGGTTACCTGCAGTGTAGTAGACTAAACCTTGTGCAGTGATTCAGAGCGGTGAATAAGTGGTTAACTGGAACTATGTTCTCGTATACAGTTTTAATGGACACCTGCCAGCCAATCAGAATCAATAATTCTGTAGTCATGGTATAATGTGTTGATATACACTATATACACACACATACTGGTGGCTGCTGGCATCCTGATGTGAGTAGTTCAATTTAAGTAATGGCTCTCAAACACAAATAAACACACATAGTTGTGAATTTAGAAGCCCATCTGTGTTTTGTTCCTCCCTGTGTTTCTACGTTAAATATAAAATCTTGATAGTAGAGTCCCTTACTTTCTTTGTAAAGGCCTTTTTTTGCATGTTCCATACATCATCTCACAATTCCCAGTAAATCACCTCCCAACCCCCCTCCTGGTTGTGTTGTGCTCCAGTGTGAGAGGCGCTGGAATAAACTATGCCATTATTCATCCATCATCTGCCATCAAACACACAAGGCCACAGGAAAAACACTTCAGCCCCCCCACCAATTTTCACTCAATCGTTCTTTATTTTCTCTCACCTAACAACCATCTCTCTTTCTCTGATTTTCTATCTGTCTTAATTAGTGGATCAAAGACGACGCCCACTAATGACCTACATCTTCATTTTGCTGACTCTGAGATGTTTTAATTACTGATACGGGCTTGTTGCATCCATAACAACAGACGTTCTCATACATCATACTATGCATGCATGTAAGCTGGCTAATGAAGGCACAAGGCAATGCTGGTGCCTCCAGGCAAATTAAAAAGTGCAGAGGCTCTGTGACTGTACGCATAAAGATAGACAGTAATCTGCCAAAGAGCTTCTTTATTTATTTCTCTGCATCCTTCCTCTAACTCATCTTGTTTTTCTTTTTTTTTAATCTATGTCCTCAACATGCTGTGAAGTCTATTTGTCATCTTGTGTGTCCTTCTCCGATAAATGCATCTAATCTGTTCTGCCGCACAGTCTCCCCCATTTCTCTCGCCCTTCATAAAGCCCCACATCTGCCCATCTGTCCATACAGTTCAATCAGTCTAGATGTCAGGAACATCAGTAATCTCATAGCAGCACGTAATTTTCCACATTTATCCACAGTAATCTTGTATATATTTTCCATCAGATTAAAATTGGCAGATGAAAAACTTTAAAAAGCCTTATTTTCTAATAGATGTTTAGACATTTTAAAAGTTATTTTAGCCCTAATTAAAGCTGCTATAATCAATATTTACTGTGTAATGTGAAAGGGGTCACTCCTAGTGACAAACCCACAAAGAATTATCAACTGAATCTGCATTCCCCTTCAGCTATAAGAAGTGTTTTAATGTCTTTAAAATCATTGTTTTAGTTGCCTGTCAACATGTTTACATTCTAACCCATAAGCACTCAGTAGTCATTACTACATTATAACACAAGTACTTAGTACTCATGGGTCGGACCACACCCATCTTCGAGCTTGACCTTCAATTTTTTTTCTCAACTACACACTTGTAAAGTTTCGTGACTGCATCTTGCACGGTTGTGATGCTATCGTGTTGACAAAATCTGTCCACAGAAAGACACCTGGCAAAGTACTCAAAACCACTTCTGTGCTAGTTCCCGCTAGAGTAGGTGTCTGCAGGACCACATTTTGCCATGATGACACACACACAGACTCAAGGTGAAAACAATTACGCTGTTTGTGTTTACAGCTCGTTTCCTCTGCCACCAAAAAAAACAGTAATGCAGGTTTAAGATATCTGAAATAAAAGACATCTGTAAAGTACTGCTGAAGTTACAGCAAGAGTTTTAATTAAAACGAATATTCAACAGGTTGTATAAACAAAGACTTTTTTCTCTACATGGTTACTATTGAGAATTAGGTAATAAAAAGGGATTTGAATGGATTCCATTGTCTCAGTGTTTATCACCTGTTGGGCTCACAAAAGTGTCAAACCTAAAAATAAAAAATACTGTATCAAGAATTAGGAGTGATGAGGTTGACAGTGACATCCACCCTTACTGTATCTAGAATCCTTTCTTTCGTTTTTCTCCTCTGTGTTGTCACTCGGCTCTCAGTGGAGCCACAGGAAGCTCTCTGTGACTGGCTGACAGGCGGCTTCCTGTTTTGAAGCGCAGTGGTGGTTTTGGAGACTCATCTTGCTCTGTGTGAGAAAAACAAAATAGGGCCTTTGTGACGGAGACATACAGTACATTCTAACCGAGATTAATTTGAATTTTATCAGGGGATGGAGGCTGAGCTTGTTTTGTTTTGCTATGTGTGTGTGTGTGTACTCTAATCTGGTTTGATAGTGTGTGTCTTTTTTACATAAAAGAATCAATACATTTGCCTTTTTGTATTTTATTCAGGTGTTTATCTACTTGCAGGATAATTTGTGCCCCCTAGTTTAATCTCGTCAGGATAATTTATTCAGAGTCTACAGTGACGTCAGTGTTGTTTGGTTGTGTGTTTGAACTCTGTCTCCCTCTCTGTCAGTAATTTATGTCGTAGGCTAACAGAGGTGAATGTGCAGGACAGCCTCCACACATGAGATAACTGATAATCCCAACTGTTGAACAGGCCACTTGGAGAATCCTGGTGTTTCCCCTGCTTCAAACATGGCTTGTGTCAGGCAAACACCAAATGAGGTTTATTAGATTTTAAGGAACGGTATCCTTTGCTTCAGTATGATTTCTGTCCATTGCTTGTCTATTAATCAGGGATGACATGTTCGTTACTGGTCACATAAAGCATGAATGTCTGTGGAGGCCATGTTATTTATGTGGAGTTTTCTAACTGGGTAATGTGTGCACAGCCACAGAGGGACCATTACTGCTAATGTCACACACAGAGGAAGAGATATAGATTGAGACCAACATTCATCTCTGATGCCTGTCACTGTACTGCATGAAAGGTAAGACAGAGTGTGACTGATAGGGTGGTGTGAAGGTGCATGTGTCTGTATTTGTGAGTTAAGTCAATGAGTGTTGGCACTGCACCTCATTCTACGTCACTGGGGAATTTCCCATGAGCGTTCAATAAAAGTTTCAAATGTAGTTTTCAAAATAAATTATTTTCAAGCGAGAAAGAGCGAGATACGCCTGGTTAGCTTTTCATATTTGCTGGTGCTGGTGGGGTGGAGTTGCATCTGAGTCTTACTATTTGAGTTCAGTTTAGAGGTATTGCTGAAGCACTCCAAAGGGGGCAGGTTTTTTTAATGAGAACACAAAATCAATTAACTGAATTACAAGTCAGCATTTTATTTTGTTAATGGACTGCCTGCTACCTAATATCTTTTTTAGGGGCTAAAATTGCTTTCTCTTCCTGCAGTATACGACTTACTATCTCTCTGTCCACACCCCCTTTCACTCCCTCTATCATGCCCCAAGGCACCAGGGGTATTTTTAGAGCACCGCCTCTCTCCTTCCCTTCCTCCCTCTCTTCCTCCCTCCCTCACCATGCTGACTCAAAAAAACTTGTCGCCATTGGAAACACTTCTCCATCCTAATGAGGCAATTCTATGAGGATTTGTGATGGTTAGGGCGCCCTCCCTTCCCTTTGAGGGAAACCTTTTCATCCTCTTTGAATTATGCTTCCCCTCTTTCACATGTTCATTCATATTCTTTAGATGAAAGAATAGCTCAGGTCTTTCTTTTCTCTTTCTTTCTATTATCGCTTTTTGCCTTTCATATCCCCCAGATTTCTTTCACATGAAGGGTTACCTCCTCTCCGCTCATAAAAGATCCAGGTGCTCCTGAGGTTCATATGAACTCTTATTTGAATGAAATCAGAGATATGCTGATAAATAGAGATTAATCAGCCATTGATCAGTATTCACAGATGTTCATTATAAATATGAAAATGATCAGCCTATTGGCGATCAATTGGACTTACTTCAAAACAAGATATGAGCTTTATATATTTGTTAGCCACAGAACAACCGGCTGAAAAAAGTATGTGAACTTACTGTATTTTTCTCAATGTTGCTTTGATTTATTCACAATTTCAAAATAACTACCTGAAAATAACCTGAATCTTACCATTGACTGTGATATTATACAAGTATTACATTTAAAACTTTTCTATTATGTTGTCAGGTTGTCCGTCCGTCCATGTCCTTCCGTCCCATTCTTGTGAACACGATACCTTCCAGGAATGCCTGGAAGGAATTTCTTCAAATTTGGCACAAACATCCTCATGGACAAAAGGATGAACTTATTAGAATTTGGTTGTCAAAGGTCAAGGTCACTGTGACTTTACAAAACATGTTTTTGGCCATAACTCATAACATAACCAAAAATTGATTACTATATTTCACAGTTGGTCGGGCACTGAATTGGTGACACTTCATTGTGACCTTAAAAGAGGTTTTAGCCATAATTTAAGAATGAATTGTGTGATTCCAGATTTCACATATATGTTGGATGGGACAACACAATGAGTTAACAATAACTAGCACAGAATGGGTTTTCATCCATCTCGTCCATTCTGCCTTTCATTTCCTGCCTCATTCTGAATTTCAAGCGTCATTGGAACAACATGACTGCAACAACAACATATTGGAGCGTGCCTAGCTAATCGTGATCCTGTGAGTGAGTGAGTTTCGCCTATAGCTCATAGAGAGGCTTTGCATCTAAAATGCCAGGAGAAAACAAAAGTACCACATTTTGTGTAGCTATACTCTAAGAATCCATCTTTACATAGTAATCAAGTACATGTGTACCTGTTTAGCCAATACATCTAGAATATTCCTTCATGTTCCTTCTGTTCAACAATGTATTTTCACTGGAATCAAACATACATATCATCAATATAGTGATAACTTCCATTTAGCCAAAAAATACTCTTTATTTCTATATTTTATTCAATTCCTTCCAAGTATTCATTACATATATTATGAGTCTGGACAGACATGGATGTAAACTGCAACTTGACTGGTTGGCAGAGGCAGTTTTTTTCATTTTGATTAGAATTTTGTAGGGGTGAAACAGTTAGTCGATCGATAATTATAGATAATTATCCTTCTAACATTATAGTCAACTGAATATCTTTGAGTTTTGGTTATTTGAAGATGTCACTGTGGGCTCTAGAAAACTGTGATGGGCATGTTTCACTATTTTCTGACATTTTCTAAATCAAACAATTATTTGATTAATCGAGAAAATAACTGCCAGATTAACTGACAATGAAAGCAATTCCTAGTAGTTGCAGCCCTAGTGTACTTATATTACTAGATTTTGTGTTGATTTATTCACAATTTAAAGGCATTTTTTATATAGAAAATCTGAATCTTACTAGGGTGTATAGTATAATTACATTTTATTTTAAAACTTATTATTATTACATTTTGTCTTTTTTTTTACTGTTAGATTTTGCTTCCCTGCTTGTGATATATACAGTATGTAAGTAAGACAGTGGTATGTTGAGTATGTGGGTGTTTGCTTCAATCATTCTATTTAGGATTACATCAATTACAATTATGTTATCCTGCTTGTCCTGCCTCAGAGATTAACTTCTCTGAAGTCTTTGATTTGATTTTATCAGGACTCTAATATATCCATAATTGAATAACTTCGCCCACATATATGCTCGTTTCTGTTAGTATAAGGTTTTCTGTGGGGGTGACATCTGATCGGTCAATAAATCAGATGGATGAGCTGTGATGGTGAGCTCAGATAAACTGATTGGGTCTGCCAGTGTCGTTGCGGAGGGGCAGAATTAGAATGCTGCAGCCTGCTGCCTCTGTCTAGTCAGGTATGATTAATGGTGTAATTGTGAAGGGCAAGGGCAGGCAAAGGCTTTTAGCATCAGGAAAAACAATAACAGATTGGGAGGAGGAGGCTTTATGTGGTAGACCAAATAATCTGTGTTTATGTATGGTTATATAAACTGATATGCCTTTTAATCCTCCGAGATCTATTCTGGACGGGAAAAATGTTTGTCAAACCCAAGCAAAGAATATTCTTCAGAGGGATCATTGTCTGTCTGTTGTTCTGTCTCTCTCTTTCATCTCATTCTTCTTCTTTTCATTATACCCCCTCCCTCCTCCTCCCTTTATCTGCACCGTCCTTTCATCCTTCCTTACCTCCCTCCTCATCAGGATGGGTCACGTGCTGGTCGGGAGAGGAAGAAGACAGTGTCCTTCAGTAGCAGCCTGTCAGAGAAGAAGATTAGCAGTGCTGCAGACTGTATCCACTCCATGGTGGGTCAGCCACAGTGTGACCCTTTACATAAAATATGTATATAAGTTTTACATACCTATACATGAAATATTGAATGTGGAATGCATGCATGAAGGGTTTCTGTTAGATTACAGGTTTTTTAAGCCTGTCAAATGTTCAACAGAGCTTGTTCAGAAGTGAAATGAAGTGAGCTCTGCACTAAAGTCAGTGGGTGACAACTTCCAGCCTTATCTTGCTTCCAGGTTGAGGGGAGTGAGCTGAAGAAAATCCGAACCAACTCACGTGTTTACCAGCGTTACTACCTCCTGGACACAGGCCTCCAGGCTCTATGCTGGGAGCCATCCAAGAAGGAGTCTGACAAAGCCCGGATCTCTCTCGCCTCCATACGAGAGGTCAGTGTTCAGAGAAAAAGCTTTCTAAATCAAGCCTTTATGAATGACCTCATTGATTCTTTTGGAATAAGAGAATGGACATATTTACAACCCTGAACCACATGGAAAGCATCAGTTGATTTGTTCTTATTGTATCTGATGTGAAGTTTTGCATCTCTTGTGGACTCAAATTCTAGATACGGACAGGACGTAACACTGAAACCTTCCGCACCAGCGGAGTTTATGAGCAGATTTCAGAGGACTGTGCATTCTCCATCATCTATGGGGAGATGTATGAAAGCTTGGACCTAGTGGCTAACTCTGCCGAAGTAGCTAACATTTGGGTGACTGGCCTAAGGTATGACACAAGAGAGAACTGGGAGTGGTCTTACACTGTACATCTGTAAAATGTAATATGTACCAGAAACACACTACACACATTTTTGAGGTAAAGAAGCTTCTGATCTTCAGAGCTCCTTCTTAACATTTCATCAGCAGTACATTACAGCAGTAGTGTATATTAAAGACATTTCCTTATCTGTTATATAAAGCATTCTAGGTCAAGCTATGGTTGTTGTCTTGGTGATTTAATAGGAAGGACTAGTCCACCCATAAATTGAAATTTTGTCATCACCCTCATCCAAAGTTTGGTAATACTTGCTCTTGGTGCACCTAGCAAAAGTTAGCTTAATGTCAGCTGTCAAAATAATAGACATGTTGAGAAACTGGTTATTTTTTTAAAGTGCCAAAGGAAATAAATTAACATACATATTTTTATCACAACATACTGTATTTTTACCAGTGTTTTAGCGAGCATTTAGACCGAAAACAGCTCAGCATTAAAACAATGCAGGGGGCTGCTTTTGTGGGGGTGTGTTGCTTCTGGTACCAGTGAGACAATGAAATACGATCAAGGAAGACCAGTTTAAGTAAAATATCCATGAATTTGAAGGCTTATTAGATGCCGAAATGCTGCATAGCAGTTTATAATATTCAGAGACAGAATTTTACAACTCTGGAAAGTTATCATAGCAGAAATGATTTAATCTTGATGCCTTAAAAAGAGGTTCAGCAGGGCTCACTGACTAAAACTGCACTGATGCTAGTGCACATGTTTTCTTGTGTGTTTTATGGACATACAACCTTCACTGGTGTTCTGACTGATATGAAGATGAGCAAATAATGAAAAAGATTTAATTTGAGGTTGAACTAAGGTTTGTACATGTGGGGGAGCCTAGGCTAATCTAACTAATTTAAGTAGGCCTTAAATTCAACATGATATCATGTGTCTTAGGCTTTGCTTGCTTGCTTTGTATTGTGGTGAATAGTGGTAGGCTGATTTGTTTGTATAGTCCTTTAAGTCCTTTATGCTTGTGATGAAGGGCTGTGACATTAAATGTGATTTGACTTTAAACTGATTACAGTGCTGCAGTTATTGTACTTTATATAGTGTCAGCGAAATACCTGAGATGAAAATAAAAATATTTGTGATGCAGTATTGTGAGGAAAATATTCCTGTCCTATTGCCTCAGCCTTGTCCATTCTTCTCTCATCTTCCTCAAGGTATCTGATGCAGTATGGGAAACATGCCCTCGACATGCTCGCCAGCAGTCAGGACAGCCTTCGTCTTGTTTGGCTGGAGCAGTTGTTCTCCTCTGCTGCTGATTCGGAAAGACAGGAAGACGTAGAGGAAGGGATCCACTTGCAGTCAGCCATTAAGTTGATAAAAAGTGTGAACCCCGGGGTGAGCAGCAGCAAAGTGGAGCACAGGTTTAAAGAGCTTCAGAGAGTTAGGGAGAAGATGTGCGGGCTTGCTCTAGATAATGGATCTGGAGTTAAAGATCACAGCGAAAACAAAAGACCAATAGGAAGAAATGAGCGAGTCACCAAGCAGGAGTTCATTGAGGTCTTCCATGACTTTTGCACACGTCCAGAGATCTACTTTCTGTTGGTGCAGTTCTCTAGCAACAAGGAGTTCCTGGACACCAAAGACCTGATGAGGTTCCTCGAGGCTGAGCAGGGCATGGCTCAAGTGGGTAACACAAATTAATCACGCATACAAATACAAGAAAACAAGTCAGGCCTACATTCACAAATGCAATCCCAGCCTTCCCGTTGTACGTCATTACAGCCCTGTCCAATTTCTCCTTTGTCTCTCAATTCCCTTCTCTTACTGTGTCTTCCAGGTGAGTGAGGAGACCAGCCTGAAGCTTATCCAGTCCCACGAGCCATCTGGGGAGGGCCAGCAGCAGGGATACCTGTCACTGGATGGCTTCACCAGCTACCTCACTTCGGCAGAGTGCCACCTCTTCGATAGGGAGCATGACACCGTGTGCCAGGATATGACCCAACCTTTGTCTCACTACTACATCAACTCCTCCCACAACACCTACCTCATCGAGGACCAGTTTCGAGGTCCATCCGACATCTCCGGCTACATCCGCGCCCTTAAGATGGGTTGTCGATGTGTGGAGGTGGACATTTGGGATGGCCCTGATGAGGAGCCGGTGGTGTGTACTGGACACACCCTCTCCCCACCACTGGCCCTGCATTGTGTGTTAGAAGCAATTGGAAGGTTTGCATTTGTGTCATCGGAGTATCCATTAATTGTATGTATTGAGAACCACTGTTCCCTTCGACAACAGAAAGTGATGTGGCAACATCTCATGAGAATACTAGGGGACAGGTTATACACAGATCCCCCAGACGAAGGGGAGTCATACCTACCATCGCCACATGCCCTAAGGCATCGAATTCTACTTAAGGGTAAAAAGTTGGGGCCAGGTCCTGATGGGGTGGACGGAGAGGTAAGTGAGGAGGATGAAGGGGCAGAGATTAATCAAAGGATGAAAGCAGCTAACAGTGGAGGGGCAGCATCCGGAGGAAATGAGAAAGACATGGTACAGAAAAGTGTCTCTTTCACAGCTGTCACTCAGTCTAATCCTCTTCATGTCCCTCCCAAACGTTTCCAACTCTTGGAGGAGCTCTCTGACCTAGTAACTCTTTGCCACTCAGTCCGCTTCATTGACTTTCCAACATCATCCAAAAGCCAAAAACCTTGGGAATTGTGTTCCTTTCACGAGTCTCTGGCTGTGTGTCTCGCTGGCGAGAGCCCTGGCGACTTTGTCAATCACAACAAGCATTTCCTGTCCCGAGTATACCCCAGCCCCATGCGTATTGACTCAAGCAACATGAACCCTCAGGACCTGTGGAAGTGCGGTTGCCAGATTGTGTCTATGAATTTTCAGACAGCAGGACTGATGATGGACCTAAACACAGCCTGGTTCCGGCAGAATGGGAACTGTGGTTATGTTCTGCGGCCAGCCATCATGCGGCAGGAGGTGTCTTATTTCAGTGCTGACACCAGAGACACAGTGCCTGGTGTGTCTCCGCAGCTGCTCCATGTGAAGGTGTGGTGGAATAATTAGTAGACCACAAGAAACGTATCCCCTGCAATGGACACAAGCTTAATTTCGTCTGAAACTTAAATAATGATTCCAGTTTATTAGAACTTAGGTCTTAATTTGTAGTTTGGGCCATCATTCCCTTGGGTAATAATAACATTTGGGAACGTGGCAAAATGGCTAAAAATAAGTCAGCCGATCATACAGGTTTTAAACAAGGTTAACCACCAGGTTAGCCAGGGTTATTTAGAAGAGACAACCATTGTGAAATTACATTTTGGTTGAGCTTGTTTTTTTACCTCCAAATGAAGTTGTTTAGATAATTTGGATAAACTAGTGGCTTGTTTACAACCTGTCTGATCATCTTACAGCTCATTTCTTACCCTGTTGGACTTCATTGTAGTGATGTCACCCAGTTCCTAGATCTCAGCAATTATTTAGGCGAGTACAACGTCATCATAACTGATAAAGTTAATGACCAAAACTACAAAAATAAGAAGCAAGTCGTACTAAACTGGAATAATCCTATAAACTCATGATTATGTTCTGAAAACCACCAATGAGTGAATAATAGCCTTTATGTTGATCCTTCTCCCAGGTGATAAGTGGCCAGAACCTGCCCAAGCCAAGGGGTGCAGGGGCTAAAGGAGACGTGGTGGACCCCTACGTGTATGTTGAGATCCACGGCATCCCAGCTGACTGCACAGAGCGCCGCACCAGGACGGTGACCCAGAATGGGGACAACCCCATCTTCGATGAGAGCTTTGAGTTCCAGATCAACCTGCCGGAGCTCACCATGGTTCGCTTTGTGGTGCTGGATGACGACTTCATAGGGGATGAGTTCATAGGTCCGTGTCAGGGTCAGAGGTCAGAAGGGTTACTGTAGATGGACTCAATCACACAACTCAAACACAACGATTTCATAGTTTAAGTTTGTACAAGAGTGGAATAGACTGTTAAAATGTTAACATTTGAATGCTTTGAAATGAAATGTGATCTCCCTACTACCACAGGTCAGTATACCATCCCTCTGGAGTGTCTTCAACCAGGCTACCGACATGTACCCCTCCAGTCTCTGACAGGGGAGGAACTTCCCCATGCCAAGCTCTTTGTCCATGTGGCCCTCACCAATCGGAGAGGAGGGGGAAAGCCTCACAAAAGGGGACTGTCTGTGCGGAAGGCTCGCAAGGGGAGGGACTACACAGCTCTGAGGGACTTGGGGGTTCGGGCTGTGGACGAGGTTTTCAAGATGGCTGCTCCTCCGCTGAGAGAAGCTACCGACCTGAGGGAAAACATGCAGGTGAATATTTAGCTTGTCAGCACCTCAGACCAATGACACTGTATTTTTAAGTGGGATTATATTTGATAATTGGCATTGTGTTTATAATACACGCAATCCTGTTTTCATAACTATTCGGTTCCAAACTAAATAAATATTCAGCACAGTTTGAACAATACATAATCATAATTGTAAAACAATTCGTCGATAAACAGATTGATTAGTTGATCAACAGAAAATTAATCAAAAACTATTTAAATAATTTATTATATTTAAGTCATTTATCAAGCAAAAATGCCAGACATGTACTAGTTGCAGCTTCTTAAATGTGACAATTTGCTGCTTTTATCTGTTTTAAATTTTTTAAAACAGAACATCTTTGGGCTTTGGGCTGATGGTCAAACAACACAGACAATATGATGATGTCACATTGTACTCAGGGAAATTTGATTGGCATTTTTTTTACACATTTCTGACATTTTATAGACTAAAAATGTTGACAGATGAATTGATGAAAAATGAAAAATTATTGTTTGTTGCAGCCCCAAATAATTTGCTTTATTCATTTTTATTATACGTGAGTGAGGAGTAACAGGGCAACATTTCTGCAATTGTTAAAAGCATATCTAACCTTCCGGAGCCAGGCAGCAATTTGTGTCATCCTGGGGCAATAAAACAGTAATTATGTGTTCAGTCAGTGTGGTGAGACTGTTGGCATCCACATCTCTTGATTTCTTCCAACTGCAGGAGAGCAAATCAATAGTCGAAGGAAAAGACAAATAGCTCTGTGGCAGGAGTGGCTTTTGATTACCTGTGTGTGTGTGTGTGTGTGTGTGTGTGTGTGTGTGTGAGAGAGAGAGAGAGAGAGAGAGAGAGAGTGGCAAAGAGATTTGACAGATTTTATGTTTACTTAATTCTTAATGTTCAGAAAATCTTGTTCATTAGGCAATAAGAAAGAGAAAGACTGTGAAAGACTTTGTATGTGTCCATGTTTCAATTTGCAGATGTCCTCTTCTTTTTTCCAACAGAACTCAGTAGCAGTGTTCAGGGAGCTGTGTGGGATGTCTGCAGTGGCTAACCTCATGCAGTGCGTACTAGCTCTGGGCTCCAGGGTGTCAGGACCAGACGGGGCACCTTTACTACTGTTTGACCTCCGGGACCACTACCCCACCCTGGAGCCCCAGGGGCCCCTGCCTGACGTTCTTCGCCGGGTCGTCTCCACCTATGAAATGGTGAGGAAAGAAGAGAGTTGACAGTTAATATGCTTATGGGTTTTCACTAGATAAAGGAGTGTACAGGCTCACATCTCTGAAATACATGTAAAAGGAAGGAAAGACCAAAAAAAAGCAGCAAGGATCACAAATCAGTCAAACACCTCCCATCTCCTGTCTGCTTGACTTAATAATGAAAACCCCCCTTCCAGACAAAAGCTTCCCTTTAAGCCAATATGTTCTCAAACACAAAGTGAGCTCTCATTGTTATGTAGCAGACAACATTCCCATTTGTTCTGGCTGTAGCAAGGCTTGTAAACACATCGGCGACATCCTCACCTTCGGCGACATCCTCCTCACCCACTGTGGGTTTCCACCCAAATAAACTGCGGACTTTCATTCACCAAGGAGAAAGTTATTTAACAGACTTAATTTATGTAATGGTGTCTAAAAATAAATCCATCCGTCAAGAAAAACTCTCCGTGGAAATAAATACAAAGAGAGAAAGAGAGATTAAAGGGGGCAGAGTGGTCAGTTGACTAGTCAACTCTAGTCAAAAAGGCGGGATGAATCAGTTTGAGTGGGTTTAGGTTGCTCGGCTGGTGTCGTAAGGGCAAGGATACAATATCAGGCTTTCTTTCTGTCCTCACTTTCACCATATTTCCCTTTGGTCTCTACCCCCGTCTTTCAGACTCCTCCTCATCCCTTCTTTAACTCATTCATCTCTCTCAGTTCCTGGCTCCGCTTTTTCCCTCTGGTTGGACTGTAGCTGGCCACCTTAAGTGGTTTACACGCAGCTGTGGTCCAGCACTTGGTGGAGTGGTAGCCTGTCTTGCCATGTTGAAGTGTTGCTGTGGTAAACAACATTACACTCCTTTTTTGCCATCTGTCTGGCTGCTGCAGTACTTTTTAAATTGATATTTGCTCAAAGTGCACTTCTTCATGTTTCATATTAGATATTCCCCAGGAGTCTCTTGGGTAGGATGATGGACAGTCAGTATGAATTGCCAATTTAGAGATCCTGTCCAGAGAGCATATGTGATGTGTGCGAGTGTGTGTGCATTGTGAGTGAGGGAGGGAGAAACTCAGAAACAGGCTGTGCTGGAGATAAATGGATCTATTTCTAGTCTTATTAAGTTATGATTAAGGTTTCAGTGTATAAACCATGACACTTTAATTTAACTATGGTTGTTTGTCACTGTTATGCAACCAGCAACTGCATAGACCTGTGTGACTATTTTTTGCATTAATGTGTAAGCAAGAATGTGCATATTGTGTGTTTGTGTGTGTCTCCGTGTGTATGTATATACACTTCCGTTTCCAGCCAAGCTGATCAGAGTTGAATACCATTAGCATAGAATTGAATGTCGTTCTGCTAAACGGATTCCATACCTCAATCCTGATGCCTGGAGGGAGAGGCAAACAACAGAGACAGGAAATGGGGTTGAGTGTGTGTGTGTGTGTGTGTGTGTGTGTGTCTTGTTGAATTGGATCTGGTTAAAGTAGTGTACTGTAGTTAATCCCTTATTTTTCGAACAGCATTTTTATTTTCTCACAGAGGGGTCATGTCCTGGCAGGGTTTGTGGGAGGAGGTGCAGAATTAATCAGGCAGAAGCTACTCATGTCATTCCTGTGTGTCTTGTGTGGTCATTACTGCTGTCATAAGAGCTGTCACATTAGTCTCTGTGGGGGCCTTCACATGTGGGGGCATGCATGTGTTTACTGTGCATTTTGTGGTAGAACTGCCTACATTTTGAACTCAATTGGCTATTTCAATAATTTTAACAACCATCACCATATGCAAAACATCACAATAGTGTTTTATTTAATTATAAATGTCCACCTCCCATGTGATTTACACCAATCTGTTCTCACACTTTAATGTTTACTATATTTGTTCTTTTACAGCAGACAATAAAACAGACTAAATACTGTATGTGCTTAACAGTGTGATTTACACACAAAAGACAAAAATTAGTTAAGGGTTTATGATACACTACAACTGTGTGTGTGTGTGTTTCATGCTAATAGATGTTTCTCTGTCTGCAGATGGTCCAGGCAAGCAGAGCGGTGATCGAGCTCTCAGATGGAATCCATGACAGGATCCTGCATATACAGACAATGGGTTTGTAGGCGTGTGTGTGTGTTGGTGTGCTTGAGTCAGTGTGTATATGAGATGCTGCTATGTAGAGCGTGTGTTATGATGTGTGTGTGAAATGAGAAGAAAGCAGGCTATGCCCATGTTCCTAGTCCACTCATGACAACTCCCACACAGCCTCTTCAGCAGTGCTGGTATCCACACTGCAGTGGCTGCTTTTGTCATTAACTTAACTCCTTTCCTTTCCATTCCTCTTATCCCCACTCCTCTCCTCTCATTCCTCTCTTCTCTCCTTGTATCCTCTTCTTTTCTCTCATGTCCTCTCCTCTCCTCTTTTGTTTCTTTTCCTTTCCTTCCATTTCCTATCCTTGTATCATCTTTCCTTTCCTCATTTTCCTTTTGTTTTGCTTACAGTCTCTCCAATTCTCTGTTCTCCTTTTCTTGTATCCTCTTTTCTTGCCTTTCTTTTCCTTTCCTTTTCTCTTATGCGCTTTCCTCTCCTCTCCTGTCCTGTCCTCTCCTCTACCACCATATTTTTCCTATCCCATTCTCTGCAGACATTTGCCTACATAAGGTTAGATGAGTATGTTACTGGCCCAGTTCATCTGTATGTTTTGGATGGAGGGGCTTTAAATTGGCACAGCTCCAGTGATCAATCACCCTTCAGTCTTTTAAGCGAAGGGCACCATTTCTGACCTGCTGATATAATTTCTGTGATCTTTGGCAGAGTTTTGTTTACTTCAGCCGGGTCACTCCCTTTGGTCATCTGACATTAGTCAGCCAGACTGTCGTCAAAGTGACAATAAACAACCCCACAAACACACCAACACACACATTTTACCCACATCCCCTTCCTAACCCTGAATCAGTCTTCAGCTGTCACCCAGGAGACACTATGATTGACATGTAAAAGTGTCACCCAGTGGCTTGGAGCATATAATACATTCATGTTATTTATATGATTCGCTAGGTGCTGGATTTTAAAAAACTGCAGTTACAGACGTCATAGGTTTTCAAAAAAGGACTCTTGGGGCATATATTTAAGCATCTATGGGTTTCATGAGAATTTTGTGGGTTGAAATGCATGCAAATCTGTCAGCTTTTCAATAACACCCTTGAGAAAATGTAAATAGAAAAGAGGAAATGAAACAGAAATTAAGATAAACCTGAAGTGAATTGATATTTCAAGAGGAAGATGATGGTTCAATTGGGGCCGCTGTGGAGAAAGAGAGAGCGCTTGACAGAGATGAATGTTGTTTACAAATTGGCAGACTGCTCCACTTTGCTCCCAGACAGTTCATCCCATCCTCCACTGAACTTTATTTTAGGTTTTCTGGGGCCACAGCTTCACTTGCTGATCAAATAATCTGTTACATATTCATCTGTTTTGCAACTTGGACTTGGACTTGGACAGCGGAGGCCAACTGCTGCTGAGATACTGTGTAACCATCTTATACTTTCTCATAAATCTTTTATTTTACATTATGACTTGTCATATTATTAGTAAATAGAGTGACATTTGAAAGTGTGATAGTTTAGCACTGTGCTGTTGGCCTGGTGCCAGTACGTTCATCTGATAAAGAGCTGCTGCAGAGCCCGAGGCCCAATCTTATGAGCAACGCTCTTCCTGTGTGTACAGAGTAGAGATGGCGATCAGGTGATCCCAAGGCAGAGGTCCACCTCTCAGTCTTAGAAGAGGGGGTGGGCAGCCAGAAGGCATAAACAGGTCACTCAGAGGGAGCCATGGGACGGCTGGTGGCAGAGATGGATGTCTCGAACTTACATCAGAGCAGAGTGATGAAACAGAGAGGGAGAAGAAAGCCGTGGGAAGATGAGTGGCAGAGATGGGTAGCTACAGGCAACGCAGAGAAGAAGACAAGAACACCAAGGGAGAAGAGAGAGTGAATTCATTTCAGTGTCAGGATGTGTTTGTGTGTTAAAGAGCTGGTTCATCCAAATAAAAAAATACACACTTATTTCCTCACTTACTTCTAGTGGTATATAGCCATGCACATAGTTCTGCTTTTATTTGGCCAGCTTTTGAGATATCCGTCTCTTTTTTAAAATGAAAAACACTTTACAAGTAAGTTAACACCAGGCTGAAAACCAGTGTTTTGCTGGCAACTCTGATTGAAAGTTTCAAGTCTGTTTCAACAAAGTTTCAACATCGATGATGGGTGTGATCAGAAGGGTGCTCTGTTGCACTTGTAACCACACCTAACAGTGATGTCACAGCGTACTGTTACACCCTGGAGAACACATCCAGGGTGGAGCTAAGTTAAACCACTGGAGGTCAACAAAAACAACATTTTCAGGGCGTGTTAAGTCATTTTATATAAATGTTTCAGCCATTCCAGAAAGAATGTCCTCACTACTCTGGATAATCCACACAACACACTGTGGGACTATATCTTTGATAGAAAGTAGTTCCAATAAAAATGGTCAACAATGACGTGAGAGTTTGGTTTATTCAGAGTAGTTTCTGGAAAGAGATGTTGCTGTTAAATTTTTCAATGCTGGGATCACCACAAATAAAATAACCCTGAATAAATGAGAAACATATAAACATAATGGAGGCACATGCTTCCATACAAGGCATGGGGAGTCACTGAATGAGTTTATGAGTAAGAAAAGGATGCATCATATGAAAATAATAAGAAAATGAATCATGGCCTTCACACCCACCAGATCTATATCCAATTGAGAACCTTTGGGAGATGTTGGAGAAATGTGTCAGACAGTGCTCTCCATCACCATCATCAAACCACCAAATAAGGGAATATCTTTGGGAAGAATGGTGTTTGTCCCTCTAGTAGAGTTCAGAGACTCATAGAGTCTATGCCAATGAGCAATGAAGCTGTTTTGGTGGCTTTTGATGGCCCAACACCTCATGGAGACACTTTATGTTGGCTTGTATGTTGGTATGTTGTTGTTTTTTTGCAATTTGGGTGAACTGACCCTTTAAGAACCTCAGTCGGTGGTGAGTGGTGAGACTCTTCATGAGATGCTAATATGCCTGGTTGTTTCTTAATGACATCAGACCAGAAGTCAGATCTGTACAGTTTCCACTTTCCCATCAAAACTGCTCACAGTTCAGATAGAGGACAGGAAGTGTAGGTGATGCACTTCCTGTTTCATCCTGTTTGGCTGGCCCTGAAGGTTATTTTGGCCTCTGGGTCAGGACCCTGTTTCTGTGTGTGTTTGCAAGTGTATGCACACTGTCCCAGTATTGGCTTGGAAATAATGTTCCCTCTATTGGCTTCGCTTGGTTTCACAGGGAAATAGACACACACACACACACACACACACACACACACACACACACACTCGCTCATTGGCTCGTAGGCTTCAAGTTGCCTAGCAACCAAGCAGTAAAGGTTACTATTCAGGCAACTTCTGTAGGTGTGTGTGAATGTGGAGCAGTGACAACGTATGTGTGTGCAGGTGTGTGTCCATGTTTGCAGACATTTAGTGACAGAGAGGGATTATGTGTGAGGAATTGGTAAATTACACTCGCATCCAGTCTGTTTGCTCTTTTCCCTTTTGTGTGTGTGTGTGTGTGTGTGTGTGTGTGTGTGTGTGTGTGTGTGTGTGTGTGTGTGTGTGTGTATGGTCCACAGCTTGGCATGTTTAATGTCTGGGCTCTCGTTGATGGCTCACAGTGATGTGTGCCTCGTGTTAACCCACTTCCGGGTTTCCATGGTAACAGTGGGACAGTGGCCCGGGGCGGTCAGTGGAAGCCAGACACACAACACAACTCATTGCACATACTCTAACTAGCCAGCGGCCTGACTTCTATGACGCTCTCTCTTTTTCTCTCTCTGTATCTTTCTCCATCTGTCTCTCAGATTTTCCATCCACTTTTCATCATTCCTTTGCATTTTCCATTGCTCTTTCTTTGTTTCTTCTTCTCTGTGAAATCTGATGCTTACAGTTTGGCTAAAATGGCAAAGTAAGAAGACTATACAGATTTTGACTTCCTCCCTAAGTGTCCTCTAGTGTGACTCCAGTCTGAATTTCAATAAGGAGAGATTAATTAGAAGTGGATAACAACATTTACTGAGGGCAGCAACGCCCAAGAAATACTTTGGCGATTAGACCCCATTGATGTGAAGCATTTTTATTAAGCGCAGGCTTGTATGAATATAGTAGATAGGACAGGATTCCCCAGTCTAGATGCTGCTGGTGGTGGAGTAAAGCCTGCAGGTGGATGATGCAAACTCTCAGACCACTTGGTTTGAGGAAAGTGGGCAGAAAGATCATTAGTCAGATATGGTGACATCAAAATTTGTGAATGTAATTAAGGGACAGCGTGGGAAATAGCAGAAATTCACCCAAAGAGATTGAATTGTTTTTTTTTTCTTATTTCACAGTGTACACAAAACAAGGGGCCGGTAGGAATGCAAGTTTGAGTGACACACTTTCTAAGGTCCATTAGGACTGTTCACTGTTGTGGTGGTGATTGTGAAATCATGTGACGTGTGTGGGCGTCAATACCTGAAAGAGCCAAGACCAGTGTGCTCTAAGCTTTAACTGATGAGTGAACAGAAATTAAAATCATCCCTGTGTCCCTACAGTACTCTCGTGCTAACTATTGAACATACACTGTTGTTAAGTGACTACAGTAACTTTATTTGAACTGAGAAAAGAGAACCTGTCACACCTTTAAAACAAAATTATATGTGGTCACAGAAAGTCAAATTAACACAAGATGATTGTGTACAATTTTGGACACAGGTCCACTGTATTGTAGTGATATTCCATTTTCATGACTTATGAATTTACTTAATACATAAACCAAATAATAAGACACATGAGTCTACATCTACTCTGTCGGCTCTGGGACGCTGTACTAAGGCAGACAGTGGTGCGTTGAGCCAAATGCTAAAGTCAGCATTTGCTAGAGCTAACATACTCACAATGACTCAAGTACTGGTAGCACTAGAGGAAAAGTCAGGGGATTATTAAAGTTAGTAGGATTAATCTTCTGGGGACCACAAATGTTTGCACAAAATTTCATGGCAATCCATCCAGTAGTTGTTGAGGTGTTTCAGTCTGAACCAAAGTGGTGGTCTCATGTACAATTACATCTACACAGGAAACATGGATGATTTTGTTATCTTTGTTCAGACAAGTTGACCAATTAGCTTATTAGTTTCCCCAAAATGCAGGTAATATTATTTACAGGCTGCTCATTGAATTTGTCCTCTAATCCTCGGTGGTTGTGTGTGTTTTCGGTTCTAGCCATGGAGTTTCATGAGAAGCTGCAGAGTCTGGCGGTGAAGGAGGGGCTGAAAGGTCGCAAGGTCAGTCGAGCGCTGGAGAGTTTCAGCTGGAACATCACCATCCTTAAGGTCAGCAACACAAATGCACAAAAACCCAAATGCCAGAAGCCTTAGGATTAGACCATTAGAACATGTTTTGGCCTCTAGCTAGTGGCTAATTTTTTGCTCTCTTTCAACCTCCCTCCCTCCACTTCTACCCTCTGTCCCCATCTCTCCTTGCTCCCCTGGACTCCCTCACTTCTCTCCTGATTTCCCCCTTTTCCTCTTTCAGGGTCAGGCTGACTTGCTGAAGCACGCCAAAGCTGAAGTCCAGGAGCACATGAAGCAGGTCCACGATGCTGCTTTGACTGGAAACCTCACCAAGGAGAGTCTAGGAGTGAGTAGAGTCCGCTCCCAAACACGACGAGGTCAGGATGACAAACCCACCACGGGTGCCAGAGGACCTTCGGCATAGCAAGCAAATGACCAACAAATGAAAAAGGACGCGACCAAATTGCCATCGTAGCTGCTGTGACAAACTCTTTTCATTTCGTTAAAAGTGTTCTAATGACGCCTTAGTCGCAGACTTTCGCAATGCTGTGGGAGAGCTATAGCAAGTATTGTGTTTTTAAGAGAGAAGAATGGAAGAGTTGATGAGTAGAAAAGTCTTTAAAGTACAGCCACCGTCCACCCACCTGTCGCAGTTAATGCTCGAGAGCTGCAGACGTCAAAGCACTGCTGAGAGGACACAGAAGATAAATGACACTGGGGAGATGAATGTTAGATTTGCCAAGGTTCCGTTTGTACTGTATTGAGCTGTAAATATAACAAGTGTCTATTAACCTCTTCTTATGTGCAATGTGTCTTGAAGAGGGAGGAAACGTTGTCATTTTTCTGGCACAGTCTGGAATGACTCAAAGCTCAGCCAAAATATGTTCAAAGCCTTTTGAAAACTTTTGAAAAACTGCCACCTACACATGTTAGCGGCTTGTACATCACAAAGCTACTGTCTAGCAATATCAAGTAAGGCTTCAAATCAAGATTGGGTTTGTTGGATATGTATAAATGAAACACACTTTCTTGATTATTTAAATGGGAGATAAGCAGGAGTCTATAGATATTTTAGGTCTGTTATTATATCTATTATATCTCTTGGACTAGTGCAGCCCCTTTATGTCACGCTCCATCTTATTTCCATTAAGCATATGTAAGTCCTGGATTGTGGCTTTTCATCCAGTCACCTTGAAGTCCTTTGTCTTGCCACTTCACCCTCTAAATATTGTTGTCTTGCATACAGTATTCTATATTTTTGTATTTTCCTGAAACTCTTGTGCTAATTAAACCACTGTTACCCACCCATAATGATCAACTCCAGATCCGTAAATGTCTGCCTCTAGAGAACAAATACTGTTAAGTTGACAGTGCTTACTTTGTGTGCAAAACACTGTACAGTATTTTAATATGTAATTCTATCCTTTTGCTGTAAAGAATATTTTACATAAGTTATTGATCCTGAATGAAAACATTCCAGACGTTATTGGTGCAGTACATGAGGCTCGACCTGTTCAGCTTTGTAAAAGGTTTCAGTTCATGATTATCTTCCTTCAGTCGGGGTGGAAATAAACTAGTTTTTAAAATCACTGGTGCTCATGTGTCTGTTGCTGCGAGAGTTTTTCTTTCATGTGCATTCATTCGTACGGACACATGGAGCAAGTTCTACAGAGTGCAGAGATGACAGCTAGGGACACTCCTCTACTGTATAAGGGAAACAGACCTATGGTGCGGTAATATGCACTGGATTAAAGCCTCTAATCAGTTTCTATTTAGCTTCAGTGTTCACAAGGGTTAAAAGATCATGTCATAGAATAGATAAGTATTTGTATGTTTTACTGCACATCTTATCCTATAGGTAATAACTTCATGGTGAGCAATTTCACCATGAGGTCCATTTTGTAGCTGGTCTGGAGCTTTTGATCATATCACATGCTCTTCATCAACAGGTGGAGTTTTCCTAGTTGTCATAGTAGATGCTCACATTTCCATTTTTAGCAGTCAATCCACTTTGGTCCAATATCTCAACAAGTGTTGGATGGATTGACATGAAAGTTTGTACAGACATTGATGGTTCCCAGAGGATGAATCCTACTGCCTTTGATGATTGTTTGACTTTTCCTCTAAGGCCAACATGAGGTTCATATTTGTGGTTTTAAGTGAATGTCTTGACAATAGTTTCCATGACATTTGCTAGACATTTATAGTCCCCTCAGAATGAATTGTAATAACTTTTCCTCTAGTGCCATCATCAGGTCAAAATTTCAAATCTGTCCAAAATTTGGTTTATGATTAAATACCTGCAAAACTAATGATATTCCCAACAGCCGCAAGCCTATGGGTGTATTGCTAATTAGCAAATGTTAGCATGCTAACACACTAAACTACCATGGTGAACATGGTGAACGTAGGAAATCAGCGTGGTAGCATTGTCATTGTGGGCATGTTTGCATACTAATGTTAGCGTAAACTCAAAGCACCACTGTGCCCACATACAGTGTCACAGAGCCCCTAGCAACAATGACTGTTGTTTCTGAGCATTCAAGTTTATGTCCATGTTAGCCTTAAAAGAAATTGAGATCTATAATTCCATGACAGCTGTGCAAACCTCATCTGCTGGTGAAGACCATGTAATATGACTGAAAGCTCCAGAACTGCTACTAACTGGACCTTGTTGAAAGATTTTCTCAAATGCGGTTCCCAAGGTCCAGAGTAAAAAATGAACCTCAACACCTTAAACATTTCTTTGACAGTGGTATTATCTGTGAAATAATGGAATACAGAAGGGCTGTATACCAACTGAGTAGTAGTACAATCACATACAAGTTTACATCAATGTCTTAAAAGCCAGCACAGCATTCCCAAACAGACCACAATAACTTCAGTGTGTAGCAAGAGCGATGTTTATTGGTCTTGAGTTAATTATTCTGAAAGGGCAGCTAGAAGGACATTCTTTGTGTGCGCTGCTTTACATGGTTTCTCAGTTGTAATGTCAGAAATGAAAACTGTCAATTACCACATTAAAATGTCCACATTGGAATCAATTTAAAAACAAAAGGAAAACAAAGAGACTTATTCCATAATTTAATAATTTTTTTTTTTTTAAAGGTCTAAGGGTTAAAAATATTTTCTTAAAAAAAAAAAAGCTAACAAAAAGAATAAGATCACAGAGTCAGGTTTTGTTTGGTTGAGAGAAGAATAATGGTCAGAGGCACTGGTTCAGGAGGGGGAGAAAGCTGCCCCCGACAACTGACGGGAGGGCATCATCCTTTCCTTTGAGTTTCAGAGAAGAGAGATTCCTCTGTAAAGACATAAACATACAGACATAACACAGGCAGAGGTATGGCCTGATCTCCACATTCAGAAGAAACAGAGTATCACACTCCCAATCATGACAGTAAGCTCAGGAGGAGAGAGTCCTGCCCTGTGAAGAAATTGCAGTTTAAGGTCCAACTCTTCAGAGTAATCATGTAGTGACAGGTTAAGAAGTTCAATGGTGCCCTCTCTGTGTAGAGCAGGGCACTACAATTAAATATCATGAGTGACAGGACCCAACATAATGAGGAGGCATTAAGTAGATGAGATAGCATATAGCATCAGCTCAGACAGGACTGAAGTGGCACAGATGACAGGTAAAGAGACAGACTATAAGGTATTTGTGACTGGAAGCGTCACAGTCCACATGTGCAATTTTTTAGCTGACAGTAGCTCCGGTGGTGCTCCACCAAAAACTACAGATTCCACCCTCTGATCCCAAGTCAGTTTTTTTGGATCACATCCTCTGAATGGGATATGAAACAGGTATAAGAGGAAGAGAAGGAGGGGGTGATTTGCTCGTTCAAAGGTCGTTCGGGTTGACGATGGTAAAGTCAGAGTCCTTGCTGTGGGTGGAGCCCTCGTCTGGGCTGGAGGAGCCAGAGGTGATGCCTGCCATCAGGGGGTCATGGAAGGTCCCGGCCGCGCCCTCAGGCTCCATTCGCACCAAGCCGCGCCCTCGCCTGATCGGAGGGGTGTGCTCGACTGCAGCCCTTCCTCCTCCTCCTCCTCCACTTCCTCCTCCCCCCTCGGCAGCCTGCAGGTCTCCGTCCTGGGACACAAGGATGTAGTCGTCCCAGTTCTTACCCTCGGAGCCGAGGGAAGACGCCACCTGCACACAAAACATGGTGAGGAGTGTCAATGGGACATTTTTAGTTGTGTTAGAAAAGATGCTGGCCTCTTACCTTATTATTTACCCTACAGTACTTAATCCAGTGCAGTCTGATGAAGCGGTAGCAGAAGGTGTGTACATAAATCAGTGCTGTATAACCACTGTCTGCTGCTTGCTTGGCCCTAAAGCTCAATGTATTCAAATGCAACAGCACTTGCGACACCAGGGAATATGTATATTTTCATTTTACAGTTGCTGTATTATGCAGCATCATTATGGATTTGATTCATTCTTAATGGGACAGCTTTAGTGTCACATGGCTTAATCCTGCAAAGAATACAATTCTGGTACAAACACTGGATCATTTTTGCACAAAGGGTACAATTTGTTGGCATGAAAATGATCGGATTTAAAGATATGAAATACTTGATCAAAAGGTCAAACAATTAGACTGAACAACAAAAAAATCCTGTCTGAACTGGTGTTTTAGTTAATACCAATACAGGTGCTGACAGTGCAAAGCTCTAATTCCAGCAGCCTAAAAGAGGACTGATCGACAATTAACCTGTTGCTCAGGTGGGGTCATCGCCTGCTCCTCCTCTTCTTCTTTCTCATCCGTGCTCACGCTCCCGTCCAGATCAGAGTCCCGGTTCCGCCTGCTGTTTCCTTGTTGTGGGTGGTCACTGAGGTGATTGTTGGCATTCAGAGCAGTTTCAGCAGCTGCTTTGGAGGTGTAGTGATCGTCAGCGATGGTGATCTCCTCGTTCTCCTCTGCCTCCAGCAGGCTTTGGTTAAAGCGCAGCGACCCCTTAAGGATGTCTTTGATCTTACAGGATCCAGGGCAACACATCAATGTTACAGAAACAGACAAACACACATGAAAAGAGAGTTTAATTACAAAAACATATCACAAATATAAACTTGCACTCAGCATGCATGCTCAGACTAACCTGTTTGAGTCCAGCCAGTGACACCAGAACCTCATCCTCTTTCTCCAGGTGTTCCTGGAGAATCACTTCTTGGATTTTACCTGTGGAGACATAATAAGCAGAATAATAGTTAAGTGAACAAAAGTAAAATTAAACAATGACCAAATTAAAGCTTTGATTTGTGAAAAATAAATAATTGAACAGAAATAAATATTTAAGAAATACAATTCTGGGTTAGCTTATTTCAGACACAATCTGTATCATAATGAGGTCTTTTTTTTTTTTTTTTTTTTTTTTAAAAAAGGAACAATGCTCAGATTTTTAGTATTTGAACTTATGGAGGACTAGAACTGCCAAAATCAAAATTAAATAAAGAAATAAATTAATGACTCAATAAATATATTAATGCCATTAAATGCACCATAGAATATTAAAATTAATTTAGGCATTAAATAGTTTATAAAATGTGACACAAATTGATATTTCTGTTTTAATATGCTTCTGTATTTATTTAAATTTGTATTCATCAGCAAACAACAAAAATCACCGAAAGTTATAGCAGAGCAGCCGGAGGACATCAGAAGGAAAGACCAGAAAATATTCCCTCCATAAATCATGATCCAGATCAGAGTTCTGGTCGGAGCTGTAAATCTCCTCAGTATGATAGTTATGAGCCGACTGTCCCTCAGTGGCCAGAAGCCACCGCTGTGGCAGCAAGGTATTTATAGTCGATCTATACATTCTGATGTCGATCAACTAATAGTTGAAAAGTTAACCCCATGATACACAGCCCCCCTCATTTGCATAATGAAGCAGAAATACATACAGAAAAAAGAAGTTTGGGGAAATAAATGGGGGAAAAATGTAAAGGGAAAATAATACATGTTAAAAAATTAATAAATAAATGAATAAATACATAAAAAATGTATAAATAAATTAATTAAAGGGGAAAGTAAATATGGGAATTAATACAAATGTAAATAAAAACAAAGCAAATTAAAACAGAAATATCAATTTGTGTCACATTTTATAAATTATTTTATGCCTAAATTAATTTTAATATTATTTTGGTGCATTTAATGGCATATTAATTTATTTATTGAGTCATTTATTTTTGATTTTGGCAGTTCCGGTCCTCCATATAAACTGACTAATGTTTTAGATGCTGAAAATGGACATGGAGATTTGACCATCTGTTGCTGGTATACTCACAGATGTGGCTGTTCATCATCTTGGCACAGTATTTGCTCATGGCCTCCAGGTCGTTGATCTGGCCCTGGAGGAATGATACCTGGGCTTCCAGGTCCTCCTCCTGTTGATCGCACGCACACAAACACACACAAACGAACACAAACAAACACAAACAAACACAAACAAACACACAAAGAAAAGTCAGAAGAAGACAATAAAAGCTGTAGGGAATAAAAAGGAGCTTGTCAAACGCACAGAGGAGGGATTAGGGTTAAAAGTGTGAATGAAGATGAAAAAGTGAGACAAACAGAGAAAAGGACAGACACAAAGACAGTAGACAGTCGGGAAAAAAATAAAGGTTACTAGACCAGACAGCAGGTCGAGCAGCTCACCATCTCTTTCTTGCCCATGGACTTGCTGTGGGAGCGAGAGCGAGTGATGTTGAAGAAAGACTCTTTCTTGGTGGCGGACAGGGGCGGAGATGAAGTGCTGACGTCACTCCCTCTGGAGGGGGGAAGAGGCGGGGAGGCGGTGGACTGACCCCGCCCACCAGAGAGGCTTTCTATGCTGGGAGAGGAGCTGACTGTCCTGGAGCTTTGGCCTGAGAAAGGGACAGAAAGAGAGGCGGAGTACAGAAGACAAAATATAAATATAATAAGAATGTGCACAACTTAAAAAATCGTAAATATAAACATATGATCTTAAACCATATGTACTCATACAACAGCATAATACTGCTTGAGCATGGACGTTCATTCCTGACCTTGGGATCAGTATGTCTGATAGAGTCATTTCAACTCAAGGTCCACCTACTAGCTTTTGTAGCCCTTTGCTGATGAGATGTGGTTAAAAGCTAGAAAAAAGTTAGTAAGTGGACCTTGACTTAGATTTTTTGGTGACATAATAATGCTGTTTAGGAAGGTTACAATAAGAGGCACAATGCTATAAATGTCTATATATTTAAAGAAATAATGAAATGTTATGGTTAAATTCTTTTAGTATCTAATAGCAATATTATTTCAAATTAAGAAGTAGAAGGGTATAATGAGAATATTAAGCCTTGAGTGTGCAAAAATTATAGACTTAAATTATAATTAAGAAATTGTTAAATATAAAAAAGCAAGTATAAAATGATTAATTAAATATGCATTTAAATTATGCATTAATAAAGTCAAAGTAAAAAAAGGTAATTCAATTTGCCACTTAATAACTGTCCTTATTCTGTCTTTAAATGATGAATTAATAACTGAATTTTAAAATGGAATAGCAACATTAATGTAACTTTTTAAATTTATATTTTGTATTTCCATTTACTTATGTTGTCTGTCAATCCATCACACTTTTTTTTGTCTCCTGCTTTTACAATTACAGTTTTTGTTTTGTGATCACTTTAATTTAAAAATCAGTCTTTAATTCAAAAAATGGGTAAGCAGTGTACCACCTAAAAATTAAATAAGGTCCAACAAACAAAGCGGCAGCAGACGCTCTGATTAATACAGAAATACATGACACACAACAACAAAATTTACAGCCACTGTGACTTAGCAACAAAGCACACACACACACAACAAGCTCCTGAGCACATGTTCAAAACAATCTGACAGCAGATGCCACAACACATCCATGATGTTCATGCTATCAGTTAAATTTCCACTGATGTGGCGAGCTGTGATCTCCCTCTGCTGGTAAAAATGTACTGTTACATGCTCTGGACACTAATGTCCATTTACTGTAATATGTACCTAACTAGCATCTAATTAAGCAGTAGGAACAGATGACCAAACAGTGAATGACAAACTTTGTGTGCACACATGCAACGGCACTGACGTAAGTATGGACGGGGGGGGGGGTCACACAAGCGGTTGCCATGGTAGCAGTTACCTTGTGTGTCAGTGAGAGTCTGGGCTGGGAGAGAGACCTGAGACACTCCACCTGAAACTACATCTAACAGACAGGAGAGTCAAAGCTGATGCTGCCACATCTACAAACCAATGTTTGCATATATTCAGATAGTGTGTACTGGTGTAAATCTGTACATGCAGCTAATTGATCAGTTACATAACAGCCAACAAAAATGCACAAATTAGTCGCTGGTAAGTAGGATGCATCGTCTGTGCTGGAACAAATCTGGAGCAGTTTTCCTTTGTGTGTGTCCTGCTGCTCACCTTTGCTGAGGTGGACAGGCATGCTCTCCGACTTGAGCAGGCGGTAGTGCTGAGTCTGGGCGGGGCCCTGGGTTTGTGGTGGGGCCTGGCCCGATGGGGGCTCAGCCAGTGGGTGAGGCAGGGCAGGCGCAGGCGCCGATGCGTGCAAAGTTGACGAGGAGGAGGAGGAAGAGGAGGAGTGTACCTCGCTGTTGATTGGCGAGACGCCGCTGGACCCGCCCGATATGGCCGGAGCAATGAGCTTCCTGCCGAAGCTCAGCAGGCTGCTGGAGACCTTGTTGATGTTGAGGGGGGCATTTTTTGTAGTGGAACCAGAGCTAGAAAGACAAAAGTACGTTGAGGTGAATAAGGAACAACAAAAGCCGACAGACAGAACAATACCATACCATTATCTAAAAATGGTGGAATGTTCATCTTTTTCCAAACCACCCTTGTGTTGAAGATTTATTTCCTATCTTACCTTAGACAGCCAGCAGTTTCCATTTTATTTCTGTACAGAATGAAGGTCAACTTGCAGAGACCTGAAACTTACATGAGTAGTTTCCATCACAGGGAACAATTCAACCCCTTTATTTTTTGGACAAAGTTGTATGGTAACAAAATTACAATAGACTCTTCAACGAGTGAGATTTGAGAGTTGGCTGTCCTAAAGTATAGGATTCTTGAGCTCTGCTATCAGAAAATCAATCTCAGATGTTAAAACAAAAAACAAATATGGACACCGTAAAAAAAGTAATGTGAAATTGATCACTTCTGCTTGTTACTGGCACTCTCAAGTCTTGAATGTCATGGAATTCAGTTCTTGTATGTGCTAACAGGACCAGTTTTCAAAGCTGTTCCTACTTGCAGCTGAGTTGCCATGCACAATAACATAACTGACATAAATATCAAAGTGTTCACTGTGATGGACTGCCAATCTCATGCAAATTTCAAGTCTCTGTTTTTGGATTTTCATACAGCAGTGAAAGACCTAAGTACCTATAGAATGGTGGTCTCTTTATTGACACAGAAGAAGAGTGACATTCCTGGGAGACAGGAATTCATACAAATAAACAAGCTCAAGGCAGATTCATAAGGCAGTCAATGCCTGTTTGGAACATAATGGATGGATGATGAAGTGTTTTTAGAATTTTCTATGCACATTTTGGTACTTTTTTCAACATGTAAAGTGATGAATATTGAAATCTGTTGTAACTGCTGCGAATTCAAGCAAACTACAACCTCTGCTCTCTGTGAAGCCACTATAAAAGCCTACAAGGGGATGAGTGTTACCCAAAGTGAAGCTCCACCCAAAAGATAAAAGTGGACAATTTAAAAAAGGGTACAGAAGAATAGTTGTGTGTGTGTTTTTTTTTTTTTTTACCGTGTCTTGTTCATCAGGTCAGCCCCCCTTGTTTTGTAATAATCCAGGTTCTGCTGGAACTGGTAGTTGACAGGTCGTGGGTTGTTCTACAGAAGGAGGGACAGAATAAACTATTTTTGTGATAGCAAATGTACAAGTCAGAAAAAATGTCTCTGGTGTGCGTGATAAACACACGTCAACCTAAAACCTGTGCATTTCTGTTACTGTGAATGCATGCATGACTACGTAAACAAGCAAATACGTGTGCCTTGATGTTTCTGAGTCAGTACATATGAGCAATAAGCCTTGTTCCTGCAACCCCCCCACGTTATTAGGGATGATGCCCCCCCCCCCAGGTCTAACTGTGATGCGGACGTGGTGTGACATGGTCGTTCACCTGGGGAAAACACTGTCACGTTGGATCAGCACCTTCCTGGATTTTCATCCCAGGAGTGTGGTGAATTGTTGTGGTTGAGTGTATGGGTCAGTGAGTTTAGAGGAGGAACAGAAGATGGTTATTACCGGGACAGTGAGGTGTCAGCTAAGGTCAAAGAACCGGTAATGAGAGATTTAATATACACACACATCAAAGGTAAAGGGAAGCTTATGATCCTTTTGTGTGTGAGGAGAAATAGAGAGTGACAGAAAACAAGGCCTCTGATTTAGTGTGTGTGTGTGTGTGTGTGTGTGTGTGTGTGTGTGTGTGTGTGTGAGACTGATAGAGAGAGAAACAATGAAACAAGTGTGTGGCAGGAGGAAAAACATGCTAAAACTACAATCCTCATTTACACTGCTACATCCTGAATACATATTTTTGTACTTAGCAATTTAGCACATTTTCACATTAACTAAGGTAGCGGAAGTTCTCAAGGTGTCACCTAGTCTTGTTTTCACTCTCACTGTCTTGCAGTCTTAACGGTCTAACATTACAAATAATAACATCATCATTGTAATAGGACATTTCTGAGTTCCCGGACCATTTTTCACCATTGAGAATGACTTCCGGATGGGAGCCGAAACGTCTTGATTCTGGAAACAGTGTCCAGATGACTACGACTGAAACTTTTTCTACGATAGAACACTCCTGGACGAATAATGGAATACACTGTATTGTAATAGGAAGTAGCTACTACAATTAGGTAATAACATTTATAGGAACTAAACTGCTTAACATTGGGCCATGAAGCCACGGAATTGTATATGCAATTTGTGGCAAGAAGTAATCCTTCTAGCTGGCTTGATCCAACCCTACAGTATATGTAAACCTTGATTCAAAATAAATCTTATTCTGACACCACCTTTAGTCTTTTTTGTGCCTAAATCAAGTTTGGTATTGAATAAACTCCAGCCCATATTGTATATTCTAGGGGTATAAACACTACTCTACAAGACACTGCAGATGAACAGACCTTTTGTAGCACTGACACATGTTGATAGACAACCTCAGGTCAAGAGTGTAAATGGATTTATATTTTGAGGACTGTCTGGTTCCCTCTAGATATATAACCATGTATCTTGAGAGAACATTTCTTTAAGTAGCTGTGTTTTCCTAGTGAGCTGTGATGTTTCAAAGTCATCTTGCAGAATTCGTCACTTCTCATTTTCTGATCACTGTGTGCTTCCTATTCGTGAGACATTACAGTTAAAACAGTCAAGCAGTATTAGTGATCTGTGACTGTCCCCCACTTGATTTCTAATATTATTCAAATGTTGCGGGGTTTAACAAGATTTAAAAAGCTTTATTCATGTGTTATATAGGGTGTATAGAGCCCTTCTCGTTACATGTAAATATTAACGTGTATATATCTGTGCAACTTCCTCTTTCTTATGAACTGGTTCATTGACTCCACCTGCACTTAATGTATTTACTGTAAGTGCCATAAAAATCACCAACATACTACTAACTACTGAAGTGTGAGGAACTGAAACATTTGCTGCCAATTTTAACTTTTTGTTTTGGTTTTTGCTATACGACTGTTGTTCGAGGATTTCAGCCCAGTGCTTTGTATTTCACTTCTGCAAATCTTCTCCTACCTCTGCAGAAAACAAGGTAAATTATTCTGTTAGCACAGTACCTCCTCTGCTATAAGTACTGAATAAAAGAAGAAAGAATAGGCACAGTCAGCCAAAATTTAAAGCTCCAGGAAAACATTTTCATTTTATAAATAACATTTCTCCCTTTCTCTTCTCCATTTAAACTTGTGCCCGGTCAGGAGTAATAAAAGTGCTTAATAAACCACACTGGGACTTTCAAAGGAAACTGAAGAGTAACACAAACACTACCAGTAAAGCTGTTGATCTTGGAAACAAAATCAATATATATAATAATTTTCCAATTAATTACGCTAACTGTGTGGCTTACTTTGGGATCTCGGAGGAAAAGAGCCTTTTGCAGCAGAGAGTTGATGTCTCCTAATGGAGGGTAATGCATTAACAGGCCCAGGCAGGTCTGGAAGTTACTAGCAATGACTGAAACAGACAGAACAACAAATGCAGTATTAGTGATGCTGTGCACTGATTAGATATCTAATCTCAGAATCCATTCAAACATAGTATCTTACATTTGCACTGATTCAAATTGTGACAAATTTCAGAATTAGCCAGCATCTCCTGGTTATTTAAAAAAAAAAATCTGAGAGCACTCTGTGCCTTGCTTAAACACACTAAATGGACACTTTATAATTAGGATTAAACCTGAGACCTTTCCAATGTGGGCCAGTCCTCCCTCTCAAACACTGAGCTGGCTATTCAACTCATGTATTAGAGATTGCACTCTTGAGTTCCTAAAACATGATTACACATGCTTTCACAAATAGTTTCAAATGGAAAAAAAAAGCTGACATACCACAAAACTTGGCAAGCACTGAGCAACTGGTCCTACACACAGCTGCATCTCACTTCAATCAAGTGTGTCAAAAATTATTTTCTGTAAGTGTTCGCATCAATCCTTGCATTTCCTCTTCCTGGATTGCTTCAGAGTGCCTTTCAGAAAAGCACCTCTCTGATGAACAGCTTTGTCTTCGTTCCAAGGACACTTAGCTGTAACAGCTCTACAGTGCTACTGATCAACAATATCATTGTCTTTTGTGTTCAGTGTTTGCAACTTAAACCCTTGTATTTAAGTTTTCCTCTCAAAAGTATGCCTGGACATGAAGTTGAAAGTGCAGATTGATTGAAAAGTCTTCTGAAATGCTGTATTCATATGCATTTGGTTCCTTGGCATCCATTCTACAGCAGCAGGGAATCAATGTCTTACTAAAAGACACTTAAGTAGGGACGATGTTTGCCGACATTAGAGCTTAAAAACCCTCACCCTGCTAGTATGTATGGCAGCAAAGATCTACTGTATTCTATTTAAAGCAATATGACTCCATCTAATTAAATGAGGTGGAGTAAATCACATTCTTCCAGTTAAGTGTTTCTTATGAAATTACATGCAACAAAGACAACAAATGGCATTATTGGATTATTTCAGTAATAAATGGAGCGTACGAGCGTCTCGGATGTAGAGCAGCATGGCCACAAAGATGTAGTCCACCAGGTCCAGAGTGATGCTGTCACCAAACAGGGCGTCCCACACCACCAGCAGGTCCTGGAGCGGAAACTCACGGCCGAACAGCAGGCGTACCCATCGGCTGCAGGACAGACAGAGAGACAGGGTAACGGTAATTGTGTAAGGCTGAGGGTCAAGAAAAGTCAGACACACTGATCTAAAGGTGTAAATACTGACATGCCATAGATTTGCGGGGCGATCTCCAGCCGGTTGAGGTGCATGTGCAGTTCAACGTCATTCTTCTTCACCAGCTGGTCCTGGATGCGGTTGACTTTGGTCACTATGGCAACAGATGGCCCTGAGTCCTGGGGCCGAGCGAACGGGATGCTGGTCAGCATCTCTTCCTTACCCTGGAGCAGTAGATCATTACGTAATTAGCATTTCATTATATAAACATTAATTAGCAGCATCTGTGTCCATATGTATAACATTTACCAGATACGTTGAAAAGGAACAATACTGACAAAAATAGGGTTTCTTTTTCTTTTTCTTTAAGTTTGAACAGTTTAGTTTAAGCCAAAATGTGCCAGTTTTGCTATTTAGACATTGGAATATTCATTAAAGTTATAATCTTTAGGAAATCACAATTTGATACCATTTATGGTCAGCATTTTTCAAAAGTAGCCATTCAATTTATTTACATTCTGTAATTACCTCACTGTATAGTAGTTTAGATTGTTAGTGGCGGAGTTCACTCTCCTACAACCATAAACCATAGTTTAAAATTCCCTATTTATTGATATTGATATTTATTCATACCTCTATTACTGCTGTGCAATATCCTCCGTCTCATAATCTTAATAAGCTACACTTACCTTGACAGTTCATGCACTGCATTACCTTATACCGTATTATTATCATCAACCGGTAAACCCACTTTGTACTTCACACTTATTTTATACTTATACCTACTTGGTACTTAATTTATTTTCTGACCTGTATTTTAGTGCATTATATTTTTTGCTTAGTACTTCTATTCCTGTGTGCACTGACGTGATAGTGAGCAAAAGAGTTTCCCCTCGGGGATCAATAAAGTATTTCTGATTCTGATTCTGATAGCAGAGCTGTATTAAGTTACTGCTAATGTAACCCCAACATATCCTACTGCTGCTAGTTCAAATTAAAAGCATCCAGCTAGCAACACATGGGATGGCATTTATTGTGAAGCAGTCACAGGAAACAGATTCTAGATATGTATGTATGTATTTGTAACTGTGATCATTAAACAAAAATGTGTTTACAAAACAAGACAATGGTCTTTTCTGGCATTTTTTAACAGTGAATCAGTTTTAAATATTAAAGGGAGTAATGTAACACACTGCAGCAGTCACAATTGGAGCTATTTAGCAGAGTTTCAGGAGCAGGACCGCACCTCAATCACGCCACTTCCGGCATTCCCATAAATACCCACCTAACCCATCTCCTCCTCTTTCATTCTCGTATTCTGCGCCCCTCCCTCCCACCCCTTTCTTTCTCCTATTTCTTCCTCTCCTTTCTACTCTCTGTAGGGTCCTGGGGGAGTCTGTCATGCCTGGGCGCTACGGCAGATTCTCCACCCAAGCTTCCCCACAACGCAGCAACAGACCAAAGAAGTACAAGAGTTCAAGCTTTGCTCATAATCTTTCATTTTTGTTAATAAATCATTTAAATGCATCTGTTGATGGTGTGGTCCTTGCTAATGAATGAGCTGTTAGATGAAGAGCTGCAGGTGACAGGCTGCACTCCTCCAACTTCCCTACAAGGTAACCAACTCTTCACTGTGCAATGCTGCTGTGTACATTGTTCGCAGCATCAAATCAGATCACGGGTGCAATTATTTAAAACAACAGTGTAAACAGATACACCAGCTGCTCTTCTGTTGTATTTCTGACAAAGTAGCTTCTTGAGGAGTGTTTGTTGTAGCATTACATCGCACTAGCTGTTACCCTGGTAACCAGGACTGAAATCTTATAACTTAAAGTATTAATAGCCTTATGTCAGCATACCAAGTATAATGTCATGTCCTCTGTGCAGTCATTATAGCGCAATAAGCCAATATTGTGATACAATGCACAATCAATTATTGTGATTTCAATGTCAAAGGCAGTTCTTAAGATCAAACTGACCTTCCTCACTTCCCTCTCAAAGCTGGAGAACCACGGCTCTGCTGTCTCCATCAGCTGTGAGAACATGGCACTACGGAGAGAGTGTGTGTGTGTGTGTAGAGGGGAGACAGAGAAAGAGATAAATAATGAGCAAACAAAGAGGGGATATTGTGAGATGGAAACAGGCATGTCATTCCACTTATTTGAAAAGTAATGAAATTTCTGAATATGAACACTCAGTCATTTGTCTGTACTCACTAGGCATCGTGCTCAAGGTACACTGGGTTCAACAGACACTTCATCTCCTCACTATGGAAAAAGAAAGAAAATTGATCTTTCTCCATATAAATGCAGAAATATTTTGGCATCTGACTAGAGCACAAGCAGGTCTAAAGGTGTTTATGGTGACTAAAGGGTGAAAGATTCAGTTTCACAGCTATGAGGAACTGACCTGGGGCTGGCCGTCTCACTGGCATGCTGGAAGGCTTGATGGTCACAGTGCAGCACAAACACTATGGGAGCTAGCAACTCGTGCATTCCCTACAGACAGAGAAGAAGAGACAGAGGTAGAGCGAGTGTAAGACGCAAGAAGGCAGGGGAGAGAGAAATTATGGTTCATTTGTGGTCAGTATTTCTTTAATAGTGATGCACGAGGTTTCTAATCTGTGATGACGGGTTTAATTTAGATATTGTTAGTCACTCTTCAGCCATGTGTCACTTCCAGTTTGCAAATAAGATGCTGTACTGGCCGTCTATTCATTCGCTGGCACCTGTTACTGATACTGACGATGATTAGGTTACAAAGGCATTTTGTCTTGTCTTTGTCTTTTGTCTGAGCATGCTGGGCACTGAGAAGACCACACCCACACACACGTAGGATTATCAACACTATGGCTCAGTAAGAAAACCCAATCAAAGACATCAAAAGACTCATTTTCAAGAACCTTTAAGAAAAAACAAAGATGTCTGACTTTTACCTTTAAGCTCTGTGAATGAGTTGTTGGGACAATGTGTCAATCGTACCTGTTTATATAGTAACTGTTCATTTTCTCTGGCATAACAGAAGAGAATGTCTGTCAGCTTGGTCCTCACATCTTCGTCCTGGAAGTAACGAATCTCAGGGAACCTTACACAAATAGAAAGAAAAAGGGCTTTACTTTCAAGCTATCGGGTGTTAGGTATAAAAAAAACTTAAAAACAAATAAAAACTTAAAAACAAATAGATATACTGACGTTCTCAACACGTCCTGTTTGATCATCCCCTTCAGCTCTTTATCTTGGAAGAACTTGTTCCACAGGCTCTGGACAGCAGAGGAAAAAATAAGATAAACATTACTTAGAAACCTGGGAGATTAGGGGAGCCACTGTGACACTACAAGCTGTTTCTACAACCTTTCAAAACAAAAACTTACCCAACTCCATTTCGCAGCTCTGTCCTTGACGGATTAAATGACTGATACGCTAATTACAGACGTGACCAACTTGGTGTAATTTTTGGTGTAACTCAGCAGCCCTTTGGGCATCAAGAGTGTATCTAAAACATCCTGGTAACACTTTATTTTACAAGTCCCTAATTTCCTAACAATTTCCTTGGGAGTTTCCTCGAAAGAACTATGTCTCTATTTTCCCAATAATTTGTAGTTACATACAAAGTTCTGAGACAGTTATTTGCATTTAGGTAGTTGAATTGAGTTTATAAGCAGTTATTGATTTCCAGAAGAATTTCCTTGAAATAATTGCTCCATTTAAACCCAAGTAATGTGTTGAAATGTATCCTTGTCTACAGACAGATTTTACATTTAGCATGTTCAGCTGACCTGCGGTGTACTGACTAAAAAAACTTACACTAGCAATGAATTTGAATTGATTAACCAATTGAATACTGTCTCTACTTTCTCTGTAATTAGTACCAAAATTCATAGTCCTTTCCAGGAAAGGTCCTAGGAAATTGTTGCCAACTTCCCTAGATGGCCAATGACAGCTCTCTTATTTTCATTGTGGCTTTCTGAGTGCATGTCATCACCCAGTCAGAAACTATACGTGGTAAAGCAGCAGGCAAATTAATTGTGAGATGAAAAATAAATGTTAGAAAAAAAAAAATCTGTTAATGAATCACCAATAAGGAATCACTGAAATAGTCTATAATTATTGCAACAACACATTCTGGAAGGAATGTATCAGGGTCACACTTTGCATGCAAATATGAAACAACTGACTAACAAAGAGAAGGAGACTGACACTAAACACAGACACACACACACTTATTTACCCCTTCGTCCTGGGACAGTGGATTGTTGACCACCAGGTCCTGCTGGCCTTTAGCCTTGCGAGGGTTAGTGATGTGCTGTGACCAAAGAAAAATCACCACACAGATGTCAATAACAGCCATTCACAGATCAGTGATCAGTTAATTCCTCAAGGGGTGCATGTGACTCGAGTTTCCTTAACTGTAGCAGCACATACTGTATATATGCATATATGCAGTTTGTTTTAAATGTCTGGTAGTTGAAATAGTGAGTAGTGATTTAGTTCTTCAAAATAATGAATAATACATTTATAATTAAATACAATAAATAATTCATTTTGACCATTATATCTAGACATATAATTGAGGAGATTATTTATTAAGCCATAATGCTCCACAAATTGCTGCAGATACACAAAAAGCTACTTTGGGTGACCTTATAACCATTTTCTCATCATGCTGAGGCAAATGGCCACACAGAGGCGCTCTCACCGTCTCTTTGATCTTCTCATACTGGGCTCGGAGCTCCTGGGTCTTGTTGATCCACTGATCCTTGTCTTCTGGAAGAGCCTCCAGGTACAACTGCAGACAGCCAGTACACAGGTTAATGCATGCATGCTACCTCGACAAGAATTTCTCTTTAAGAAGTCATAAACATGCAGAAAATTGTCACTTTCAAAACTAAACTCTAGGCTGCTGTTTCCAACAAAGAAGGTCCGCAAGCTGCCAGAACTGCAGGCTTTTCTGTGGCAGAGAAATTGCCAAAGCCACTTTAATCAAACTCGATAGGACTGCTGATATATCTGGCGGTTACCTTCCAACATACGCTCCGAAAGCGGCTGCTCCGCAGTCGACCGTTGATGCCTGCCTGCCGGATCCTGGCCAGGTAATTACTGTTGAGGAACAAGTCGTCCCATTCTTTCCTGCGCAGGGGAGGGGAGGCAGAGGACGAGGAGATTTATGAGCTTCTCAACACAAATTGGGCACGGTATTCCATCTAATGTGTCATCCAGCAGTAAACCAGGAGGCTGGAGCGGTGAGATGGGCCAAGAGTTTATGGTACACCCACACAAGAAAATACTGGAAACACTCACCTGTATGAGAGGAAGGTTGACTGAGACTGTGAGTAAGTGCTGCTGTCAAGAGATCCTCCTGTTAAAACAGACACACACACACACACACACACACACACACACAACCACAAGGGGGAGATGTAAACAGCCAGTGCTGAGGAGTGAATCTAGAAATCAATCAGTTTTAAAGCTTATGAACACAGGATCATAAACAAAAACATAACCTTTGACAACTAACATAATAAGGAACTGGCCTAGTTACTGCTTCCAAATGACCCATCAGTTATTTTTGGGCTTCTCTCTCTAGCCGTGTAGTGGAGCAAAAAGGGCCAGAAGCAGGGAAAGTGACGCCAAAGAGTAAAGCACCGTACTCCTCTTCATCTTTATTGGCGGTAATAAGTCTAATTTGGCCTGCAGGTGAACATGCATTCAAGACGGAGAGCTGTCTATCAACATTAGTTACAGGAGTAGATCATTCCACAGGGACACTCAGGATGAATATTCATCAGTTCCACAACATGCCAGCCCCCAACATTTTCTCTCTCTCACACGTAACCATAAAAACACCCGCAGCCTGGGGCTGTCGCCAGCCACGTCTGTTAACTCACACTTCACAGTGAGCTCAAAATGTCTTTTTTGTTATCCCTTTCCATCTAGAACCTCCAAGTTATTAAGACTCTGTCTTCTACTCTACACCTCGTCTACTGGTCAGAGCCTTTGTTAGGGCATCCATCACTCCTCTGAGTGTAAGAGTAGGTTCAATACTTTAATATAAATCTGTAGAAGGGGCAACTGACTGGTACTGGTGCTTTTATGAAGTGATAAAAACATAATATCTATAGCTTGATTAAGGACCATATTAAGAACAGGCCCAACACAACAGCAGCACCAGCATGTTTTGGTATGAGTCTAGGTACTAAATGTTTTTGGTTCTATTTGAGAGTTTAAATCCAAGTCTAGACAACTGTGAGAGTTGACGTACTGCTGCGATTCTTGTTGAAATTATAGAGCGGGTCGAAGCCCGTCTCCTGCTGCTCGTCTGTCTGGAGCGGGTGGCGGGTCTCGAAATTGGGGTGCTGCATGACCGCGACCCAGTCGGACCTGGAGAAACAAACAACAACAACAAAAAAATGGAATTAAATCACAGTTTAGTGAAACAGAACAGCTAACAGATCAGCTAGAGACTACCAAAACTACAAACCAAAGTGTAGCTTATGTCCAAAAACTCCAAATGATAAAGAAAAATAGCTTCCCTCTAAACTGACTAACATCTACTGACCTACGGAGACTGACCTTCGAACAGAGCTTGTGCTGACAGGCATCTGCTCACTCCTGCTCTTACTTGAGCAGGAGTGTTATTCTTTTACTAACCTGACCTCTGACCTCTTCATACTGCAATCACTAAAGTCTCCCTGCTACTAACATTAAAACACCCTTGAACTGTTTAACCTCAGGACTTACTGTCACAGCCTTGTGATCCTCCTCAGCCAAGACTTAGAAGAAAAAAATGACTCTGCAAGAAGAAGAAGGAGCAATAATGAAACTAAACACCTTCAGCAGACAGGGAAAATAAAGAACATGGTTCTTAAAGAGCCAAGAAATGATCTGGTGTTATCAAAGGCATGTGTACCACTAGTAAAAACGAAAAAAAGAAGCTCTAGAATCAAGGAGGTAGTGGAGGGTTAACTCACCACTTTACATTTTAGAATAGCATTTGCATAAAGCTTTGACATCTAATTCATACCATAGTTATGAGGATCAAACTGGGATATATAATGACATAAATATTCTTAAACAGTTATCAGTGAATATAGCTGATAACTTTATGGTTCTTTGCATTGTGATGATCACAAACAGAAGTTGCTGTTTATTCACCTTTTTGCAATTAACACAACTTTGCTGCATAAAATAAAACAGTGACACTGATTACAGCCAGTGAAGAATGGCTTAAATTAACAAGAAGCACTTGAGCTGCCTGATGCCCTGCCATGCTCACTGTGATATATTAAACATAAGCAGTAATGCTAATGAGGTCATTAAGTAGGCAAATTAATGCATTAATTAAATAGTTTGATACCAACAGACTGGTTTTCACATAACACAAAGACAGTATTAACCGTGTATCCGAAGTTATTAAGGAACTATTACAGTGAAAAAATGAAAATGTGTGCAGCACAGCTCTTCAAAATGTAATCAGATCATCTTCTACAGGGGGCTGTGATGTGGGAATGAAGTTTCTGGTATATATTTGTCTTGAGTAATGCTGTGTCTATACACAGCACAGCATGGTGTCAAAATATACTGTATAAAATCACAAATCTACTACTACAAGACAGAATGAATAAACAAGCAATAACATGGGAATACAATATTACAAAAAATATTCATATTAATATTTATTAGAGCTGCAACGGCCAGTTGACTAGTCCAAACATTTGCTGGTTACAGCATCTCAAATGTCAGGATTGTATTGTTTTCTTTGTCTTACATAATAGTAAACTGAATATTCTGGGGGTTTGGACTGGTCGGCAGATAAAACAAGACATTTCCTTGGACTGTGGAAAATTATAACGGTCACTTTTCACTATTTCCTGACATTTTATAGAGAAACGCTTTATCAATTCATTAAGAAAATAATCAACAGGTTATTCGATGATGAAAATAATCGTTAGTTGCAACCCTTATATTTAAATTAATGACTTAATGTCAGTGGATTTAGGGTGCAGTGCAGTAGGGCTGGACAATATACTGAATTTATCAAATGACCATCAACATGAAACTTTTAAGTTAATCATATTGTTATTTATAATACGTAGTCTGAGTCCCTTGTAACGACACTGATAATAGTTACAGCAATCATCGACATGTAACCAGACGTTCAACCAACCAATGAGGCCACAGTCCAGTCCAGAAGGCCAGAACGGGTTATAGTGTCAATAATCAGGACAAATATTTCAGAAGTTAGCTAACAGCAGCAAGGAAACGATGCACTCATGTAGCAATAAATGGTTTGTTCAAAGTTATTGGTGATGGAACAATTAGTCTAATAATCAGTTGCTTCTAGAAAATTAATCTGCAACAATTCTGATAATTAAAAAAATATTAAGTCATTTATCAAGCAAAACTTCTAAACATTCTCTGGTTCCAGCATCTCTTTTTTGATACGTTTATCTGTTTTCTATTAGCATAAGCTGAATATCTTTGTGTCTTCAACTGTTGGTTGGACAAAACAAGCAGTTTGAAGATGTCGCCGTGGGCTGTGAGAAATTGCGATGGGCTTTTCACTATTTTCTGATATATTAAAGACTAAACCATTAATTGATTATAGAGCTGAAACAATTAATCGATTCATCCGTTTGTTGATCGATAAATGATTAACCGCTTTATTAATTTTGCAAAAAGCTAAAATTTCAAACCTTCTCTGGCTTCATCTTCTCTGACCTGCTGCTTTTCTCTGTTTTATACCATTGGGTTTTGGGCTGTTTGTCAGACAAAACAAGCCATATGAATACGTCTCTGTGGGCTCCGGCATATTAGAATAATAAATATCACTATTAATAGATTAATCAAGAAAATAATCTGCGGATCAATGGATATTGAGAATAGTTGTTACACACAGCCCTAATCGATTACTCGAAAAAATAGACAGATTAATTGTTAGCGCAAATAACTGTTTGTTGCAGCCCTAAGAGTTACATCAGACAAACTGCATCGTGAGAGGTAAATGTGACAATTTATAATGATTTTAGCTCAAATTGTCCAGCTGAGGAGCAGACAAAGCAGGATTCATTTAAATATCAATATTGTAATAATCTGAAGGTCTTCGTTATTAGTCAAAATGTATGTGCTAACCACAAATACCAATGTTTAAAATAACACAACAAAGCATTACAAAAAAACCATATAATTAAAATCCCATCCAGGTAAACCCTGAGCCAATGCCTCTCTGCCAACAATCACAGTTATGAGAAAAGTTTTACTTTCTCTATGAGACATCACAATCTAGGTTAAACTATTCTGCCTCCATTCTTTATTCAACTTGGGATTATTCCATGTTTATGAATATGGTTAGCCTAATACACAGGCCTACAGAATAGCACGCTTCCACAGAGCATTACGTTTCCTTTCGCTTTATTAATTGTGGAAATAACACAACAAAGGCATCTCTTAAACCTATTAACCATGTGAATGGAACACCGCTCGATAAATCAGCTACATATGCCATCAAAATCGTAATAATTTTATATGCATAATGTATGTGCCTGTTTTCTTAGGAAACATCTGTTCTCCTCAAAGACTAATGCTCTCCTTAAGTTAGAGGGGTTTTTCTCCCTTCCCTCATAAAAAGAACATTATCCCATTAAATAATCGTAACTAATCCACAACTATAGAGAAAGACAGAGGAATGTTGTGATTAGGTATATCCAATAATAGCCGTTATAGCAGTTTTCTGAGTTTTACTATAAAAGATTGGCATGAAAGATTCATCAAACTCTCCTGAGAAACTTCAGATATAACAGTAGTCACCTCGCACAGAATATTAATTCATATTATCGCTATCTGACTAAAATTTACATGGCACAAAGTGTCAAAAGATATTTTGAGGAACATTTTTCCCTACAGGCCTGCTAACACATCCAGCACTTGGTGCTTTCTTTCCAAAAATAAAAAGTCATTCTGAACTTTCTAAAGAGGTCTTCACAGATCTCTCACTGCTACTTGTGCTTTGATGAGACATGTCTTGTGTGTGTAAGCCTTTGTGAGTGAATGAAAGACAATGTCAGCAAAAGACTTGAGGCCTCGCCGTGTTAGCATAGTCTTGCCTGAAGCGAGTCCTCTCTTAGCCTTCTGCTACCTTCATTACTTCTTCCCGGAGTCGAACGAACATACAGCATCCTACCTTTGCAACATAGTAATCAAGGCAAATTAGATTCTGCATAATTTAATCCATAGCACCTGGAGACACCTCAATAATTCAAAACACGAATCTTTCATGAAATAATCAAATCAATACATAATGAAATGCATAAATAAATCAACAGACAAGTAACACAGCGTCCATCTGTTCTGAGGTAGAAGATCTGTTCCTGGGATTTACAATAACAGCCCCGTGAAGATAAATCCAAACAGTAGCCATTATGTTATCTCGTTACACACATTAATATTTCTTAACCATTTTCTTTTTCAAAGTTATTGCCTCGAGCACGATTTCAGAAGGAGCAATTCCGATCAAGTCAAGCCCAACAGCCTCGCTCTGAACCTCTTCCTTCAATAATCCCCAGTGTGTGCTACAAAATATTTCACTTCCCTTTACTTTAACACACAGTCAATCTGAAAGTGACCACAGTAATCACCGTAACTGAGTCTAAAACCCTTCTCCACTTCTTTGTTTTCCTACTTGATCAATGCCAGGCAGCATCACATTCTTTCGGGGCATGAGAATATTTCAGGGCCACAGATCAGCTGAGGCAGGTTTTGTTCATGTATTGGCTGGACAACCACATGCTAAAGATCCCACATTGAAGTTGAGCTGACATGAAAAAAAACACGAAGAAAAGCTTCAGCCCGCTCCAAGCTCACTGGCCTAAAGGCACAAAGGCTAAACTATTCTGAAACTAAACCCAGATTAAACTGCATTAAATGTTTTGCTGAAGTGCCTGCTGAATTTCCATTTGGAGATATCTGACTGAATTACAACTGCAGCTCCTCTGAAATGAACAGGCTGCAGGCTTGTTTTCAGCGCTTTCTCAAGTCCAGTATTTACTAACAACATTAGTCATTAGCTGAACCAGCCCACTAGTCTTCATTTCAGCTCATTGTCAGAGAAGTCTCATGTAAAATAGATTCAGAAAAAAGAATCAGTACATGGGCTCTTTAGAGGATGAATATTCAAACAGGATTCTGCAAACATTGATGAGAGGAGCTGTCACTGGCAGCTACAGACGGAGCGGAGGATTGCAGTTCAGTCAAAGTGAAACACCCCAGCTAAACAAACTCACATGCCTCTACTTCAGCAGCCCAGGAGCCGTCACAGTCACATGCTCTGCAAGAGGCTGAGTACATGCTGGGGACCTTAACCATGGCAAAATACTGTGAACTTGCTGGGTCTTGACTGATTCAATTACCAAATACATGACAAGAAATTCAATCTGACAGATATCTGTGTGTATACAAAAACTAGAGCAGTGGTTCTCAACCAGGGGTCTAGACCCCAGAAGGATTCACAAGATAAATCTAAAGGGGCCGTGAGGTCATCAACAGGATAGGAAAGCAGGAAAAAAAAAAAAACATATTTCTGCTGCAAAAAATCCTTTTCTTTCAGACCTCAGACTTTTTTCTTGTGAATTACTGGATTATTTTACCTCATCAGGCCGCTAAAAACTATAAATCAAAGTTGAACTGCTCACAACTCGCTGACTTATGCAACTGGTGCTGAGTGATCACAAGTACATATCGTTTTATTCTCAACAGGTCACAAGCCTTAAAGGTTGGGAGCCACTGCACTACAGGAAGATTACGGTGCAAGAAGAACACGAAAGAAACCTTTAAACATGCAGGAACACTGAGATTTGCAGAAACAGACTGTAAAGTTCAGCAAGTATCATGCATTTCCCCACCACTGACCTATTTCTTCTCACTATACTTGCCAATGCAGACATGTACATTAAAGGTCAGCTATTTTTTTTTTTTACACAATAGTTCGTTTCAGTCATGAGCGAGCTCTTCTTTCTAGTCCGAAATAGCCTGCACACATCTTTGTACTGGACTGGTTCTACGAAGTGTGGAGAGATGTGTGAAACCGCATTAAACCGTGCAAGTAGGCAGGGCTAGCTGTTACAAAGTCCTGAACCCTTCACTAATTCTGTCAGGCAGGGTGGGCCAGCCCGAGGAAATAGGTTTAAAAGGCACACTACACTAGCAAACCTGCCATAAAAAGAGGAACAGTTATTTTTCTACAGTTTTGACACCATAATTTATAGCCAGCACTGACAATGTATCTATAATTTGACGTAAAATGCACGCAGTGTCCATCTTTGATGCACCACGGATGGTGACAACCAGGAGGATTATCGATGCAGGCAAGGCAAAACGCCAAACAACGGCTAAGCTAGCCTGTATCCTGTGTCGGCTAACAATGCTACATGCAGGCTAAACTAGTTAAATACACGCACAGTGAAACGCTGTAGTTGTCAGTGTTGATTGAATGTAACCACAGGTGAAATAATGTGACGCTAGCTTGGCTGTGTTAGCAAGTTGTAACCGAGCCGATGCACGGGCCTGTCCTCACTTCCGACACACAGCTGCTGCTGCTGTAAACCATGAGACAAACTCTTAGCACGCTCTCTCTCTCTCTCTCTCTCTCTCACACACACACACACACACACACAAGCTAATATAAGTGTGAGTGTTGCCAGAGTCATCGATAACGCGCTGTGGGCTGTCAGTGTGGTTCAGATACCTGTTCAGATCATGCAGGACTCCTCATTCTGCTGTGTCGGACTGTCTGCTGATTTGTAAACAGTAGCGGGTCAGGCGGATGTGCTGAAGACCAGCTGACTGATCATGTGACCGGGGAGCTGAGACTGACGACGCCGCTGTCTGCAGGTGGCTTGTGCCCGAGCTCCGCAGTTTAGTGCAATCAAGTCAAAATCGTTTTCACTCGTGAGACTTTTACAGTAACTTAAATACAGTGGTGGAATTAACTAAGTACATTTACCCAAGTAGCTACTGTACTTTTTAATTTCAGAGGGAAATGTTGTACTTTTTACTCCACTACAATTATTTGACAGCTTTAGTTACTAGTTACTTTACAAGTGAATGCACAAGTATAAAATGTATCTAGTCATTATGTACAAGCAAAGCTCAAACGATTAATCGGCAACTATTTTTATAATCTGCATTCCAGCTCAAGAAATGTGGGGATTTGCAGCTTTTCCTTTTAATAATTTTAATTAATTCTAATAACTTTGAGGTGTGGACTGTTGGTTAGACAAAACAAGCATTATGAAGGCGTCACATTGCGCTCTGGGTAATTGTGACGGCATTTCTCACTATTTTCAGAATTTTTACAAACCAAACAATCGATTAATGGAGACAATAATCATCAGATTAATCCATCATGAAAATAATCATTAGTTGTAGTCCGTTACAAATTAGCTCCACCTCAATCAACTACAACAGTAAAATCCTGCTTTTACATTAATGCATGAGTAATAATAATCTAATGATATAATCTATAATAGTAAAACAGTCACAGGGGCCATTTTTCTGCATTGAGTACTTTACATTTTCAATGCAGGACTTTTACTTGTAATGGAGTAATTTCTGCAGTGTGGTATTAGTACTTTTACTTTAGTAAAGGATCTGAATACTTCCTCCACTGTCTGTGTTGGAAAAATGTTTTACTACCTTGTCAAATTCAAGTTACTCTCTATAAAGTGATTAATACATTGCAATTAATGACTTAATAAATGGTGTAAATCATGCACTAATGCTTTATAGATCACATATTAATAAGAACAACTTTCGGGTTGCCAGGTTGTGGAGACTCTCTCTGGCTGGTGTATATCCTCCTCCAGCAGGACACTTGCTTACAATGCCAATAATGAAGCTTTATGAAATAACCAAATCTTCAGTTATATGTTAATTCGTTTTTGAGAAATTGATTTTGTTTTGGATGCTCTGCAGCTCCTTTCCATTACGTCAGAGGTCAAACAGTGCATTAGAGGAGTTTACCTGATGAACTAAAGAAAAGACAAAGTGTCCTGCTGGAGGAGGATAAAAACCAACCAGTGAGACAATCTGGCAACCCAAAAGTAGTCCTTATTAAGGCTTTTAAGTGATCTATAAAGCATAAAGCCATAGTAAATAACTTATTGAACTTTAATGAAGTCATTAGTCACAACAAAACCTTTAAAAAGGAAGCCTTTTTAGAAAGTGGTACAGGTTTAACAACTTACTTCTGGTCAAGCTGCAGTATATAGCTATGGGAGCCAATTTGAAATGTGAGGACAAAGATCTGAAACATACAGTATATTAAGTTGCGCATATTTACAGTCATTGATAGACTTATGTATAGCTACACCCCTGGAAGTTATAGTAAGAGATTTAGTCTCAACGACCACAGGAGGATTCAGATCCATGTTCACATTGTCCCCTTTGAACTTCATGGCAAGCATGATGAACGCCCCCTGCACTGTGCTTACCACAGCCCTACACTTTTGCACTGTCCCTTCTAAGTCACATGTCAATCCCATTAGAAAGGTTTGGAAAATAATTCTGAGATAACTATTTTAGACTGCAGAGATAAAATCAAATAGGAGATTGCAAATTCAATTACAGATTTATCAGCACACAAACTGTGGCTTTCAGGGTCCTTATTTGCATCAAAAAAGCAGCAACATATTTCAGTGTAGAATAAAAACAATATGGGTGGCAAAATTGTGAATAACGAAATAGAAAGAAATAATGCTGCATTGTTAGAGCACACAGTTGGGGTGGATGGCATCACCAATGAGAAATAAAACACATCATGAATAAGCAAGAACACTGAAGGGGCTCTACAACATGAGGGTTAATTAACACAGGCTTATGGAGACTTAATTGCAGCCATTTCTGAGGTTAGAGAAGTCAAGTTTATCTGCAGAGTGCTTTTATCAAACACCTTCATCTCAAAGTTACAAAACAGAAGACACAAACTAAACCAAATTGGCAGTGGTGTGTGTGTGTGTTTGTGTGGTGGTGGGGGTTAACGCAAAGCAGTCATAATGACCATCATCGCCATTACCATCATCATCATCATCATCATCATCACAGGCATGGCATTTCGAGAGCGCCATTATCATCATTATTATAGCTAATATTACTGATGATGAGGCTTTCATGGCCTCTTGTCGGCCCTGACTAAGGTATCGCCATGGAAACAGATGACAGAAAAGAGCATAGCTTTATTGAATTACTCTATAAAGCTATTCTGACGAAATGGGGCTTGAATGTTGCACTGTGAAAAGTCCCGAGGAGAGACAGATGAGAGTCAGGGACAGAGAGGGAGGCAGAAACACAGATGGAAATAGCAGTTGAGACAGGTAAAATAAAAGAAGAATAAAAAAAGAGACAGAAGATAAAAAACACTGGCAGCACTAAGGGTCATGTGATTGTGCAGAGACACAGATCCACTGGTACAGAGAGCCCTGGTGATCAGCACAGAAGAATATTGTCTGATGGCTGGAAACAATGACAGCAATTCACCAACATAGACAGAGTCATATAAGAGGAAATCATCAGTACTAACTCTATAACACCAGTACAGAAAGTGGACATCGGAACCAATTATTACATCTTTAATGGGTCTTTTACAGCAGGCCTCTGCTTGTCTTAAAATAGCAGTCTGATAAATGAGCTTCATCTCTTATTTACTTCTCTGCTTGTTTCGAAGAGTCTTTCTAGTGTGATAAATCTCATAGACTGTCCCCAAATCCAGTTTTATATATTGCTAACACATCCCAACTAAATATTTTAAAAGTGCAAATGTCATCTGCTGATATTATGCTTCTTAGGAAGAAAACAACCACCTTTTTATCTGTCAGACAGCAAAAACAGCATGATGCCCTCCCAGCTATCTCAGCCTCTGTGTGTTCCCGCAGATTCTATCACATGAGGTTTTAAACCTGAGTGTACTTGTGAGAAACATCATATGTCACTGTTTATGGGTTAGAAAAGTTTCCACTTTCTATTTGAATGTTAATAGATACAATGAAAGGGATGTGTGAAATGTCTGGCAAACAAAATTAAAGTTAGACCAACTGAAGTTTTTTTTAAGTTATATGTCCAGGCATCTGTACTCTCGAAACACATAACATTTTTTATTAATCTCACTCAGAATGTTTGTGAAAAAAGTAGATCAGATGCTCACAACAGATTGATGTATTGAACATACAGTGCAACTATGGATGGAGTCTTAATTTTTACAAATGAAAGTGCTATCATTTAATTTTAACATTTCGGCTTCAGTCTTATATTTGTAGTCCACAAGCTTTCTTTCACAAAGAAACATTACACATTGTTTACTCCACACAGCACGATCCGTGTGAACCATGAAATGGTTTACGATAGAGTGACAAAGCGAACCTTCAGGGAAACCCTTATAACGCTTCATCATTGTTGTGTCTGTCTCTGCTCAGTGTGTACGATGATAAATCAGTACAATATAACAACCACAAGATGTGTAAACATAACAGAGAGAAATTTATAGATTCATGTATCAATAGAAATACTGTGTGTAAACTATGATGTGTTCAGGAGCAAATTGGACCCTCAACAAAACTTGACATTATGAATAAAGTTGAGAAATAGGAACAAAAATGGACTCACTTGCAGTAGAGATACTTTACATGTGCATATGATCAGTTTGGGAACTTATCCATTGTTTTATCTACTGATTTATTAAGTAAAAAATGCAGAGGATGCCCTGTTCATTTGTGAAAGGGTTAATTCAAAATGCTACATATCATTCATAAATTCCTCTATCATTAAATTTAAAAGACAATCGAGAAACTTAATATTTAATACAATGTGACAGTCAAACTTCACCATGAACAAAGTAAGCTATAACAGTGAGATTCCTGAAGGAAACAGTAGAACCTTTATACAACTGATCCAAAACACAAAGTACTCTTAAAACATAGTAAAAACAAAAATAATGGAGATATTGATCATAAAACAACAGACTGGCAGTGCCACTTTCTACAAGGCATTTCTGGCATGAACATTTCTCGAACTTTAGCTCAGTCAAAAAACTACAATTACTCTTTAACAGTGATATGTAATCTGAGGCTCTTTGTATTGGGGTCCCATTCATCCAGACACATATATCTACACAGAAACAATGTATTATAACACTGCACATATAGTCACAGTTATTTTCTGTCTCAAGTGCAGTAGGGATTCTCAAATCACAGGACAGCTTTCTAAGTATAATGTAGGTGTGCTGTCTGGGTATAAACACCAGCATCCTTCTAAGCTGTGGTATAAACATATACAATAAGTCAGCTTTTAGTCCACAGCACATAAGGACACACACCTATATAACACTCCGATACCAAAACACTGTGAGTCAGTTCTCGTACAGTATGTAACAGTGGCTGAGTGTGAAGCAATGGCGTGAAACATCTCGGTGGCTCACAGAGATCATACTACTGCGTGTATTTGGGTTAGATGTTGCTCTCCTGCTCCTCCTTCATAGTGGGAATGGTTTGACTGCCAACATCTGATTCTTTCAAAACAGTTATCTCACTTTCTTCATTTCTCCCTGTTTGCTTCTCCTCTTCGTTTTGTTCAGTCTCTCCATCACCTTCCTCCTCCTGTTCCTCTGCAGTTATGTCTGTCTGGGAGAGGTTTGGGTCTGCGCAGCCATGCTGGTTGTCTCGACTGTGTTTTGGGCTGTGGCTGCTGTGTTGATGCTGGTCATGGTCCTGGCTGTTGAAGAATCTTCGGATGGTGTGTTTGGGCAGGCCCAGCTGAGCTGACAGGGTGTGGACTGCCTCCTCGTCTGGGTTGAGGCCCACGTCCTGGATGAAGCTCTGCAGGATTCCCAGTGCTTCATGGGAAAGTCTTAACCCCTCACCTTGGACCTCATTATCTTCCTCTGAACAAACCCCAGTTGTACCTCTGTCCTCATCCCTTACACCGGGCCACTTCATGGTGAGCTTCTCCCTAACCCTGCCTTCTTTGCTGTCTCCAGTGATCTCATTAATCTCTTCCTCACCCACATTTCCATCCCTCACCTGCTCCTTTCTTTCTGCACCCTTGTCCCTCACCCTACCAGTACGACCCCAGTCCCCTACTAGACTGCTCCTCTCTCCTCGACCCCCCTCAACCCAGTCGTTACTGTCCCCTCTCTCACCGTTACTACTGCCCCTGCCCTGCAAACGTACTCTCAAGTGCCCCCAGATACCCCCAGCCTCGGACTCGGCTGGTGATGCGGCACATGGTTGCCGTGGAGACAGGTGAGGTCCTGCCGCAGGCTGCAGGGGTTGATGGGGTTGAAGATGGTGTTGCTGTGGCAGTGGAGAGTTGCGTTGGTACTGACGAGAGAAAAGGAGAAATTAGAAGCAATTAGAGTAAAAAGCTGTACTTGGTCTTTTGGATTTTATATTTTCAACACCAACTAATTTCCATTGTGGATGTGACTATGTTTAATTTTAATGGTAGATGATGTGAAGTGAAGTCAGCCTAGAACAATTTAGACTTTTTTTATAATATTTATGGACCATTATCAGATTCTATATAAAAATGTACAAGTAATGGATATATAATAATTTACTTCACTGCTTAATGAAATGTGCTCTATTCATTTTAGACTGTATGTTAAAGAGAACTGGCATCAAATTTTCCATCTCTAAATTACAAACACTGAATCACTGATATTAGAACTGCTCTCATATAACGACGGAGACTAAACACGCTTGGCTTCATGTGTTCATTGGTTATGTTTTACTTCTCAATTGTGGTATTGTTTCTCATGGGAGCTTTAAATAATCTGAATGCAGAAATTGGTGGCAGTTCTGTCCTTTGTTTGACCTCAGTTTGAATGATTAATTTACAGAACATACACAGATTGATTACCCCATATAAAACACATCATGGCTGGGCAGAAGGAGGAGTGAAGGCACAGGACATGCTGCTCTGGTCTGGTAAGAAATTGAAGGTAGTATAAATTGTGTGAACTGGATCTGTTGGGGTTTCACACACGAGATGGTCTGCAATGCAACCATCCAGGGTTCACCTCCACAGAACTGATCAGGGTCTGAACCAGTACATGTGAATTGCTATCAGTGCAATGGTATTCCACGCAACATACTGTGCTTTCACAAACAGAGGGATACACAACCTTTTGTTGACGTCAGCTGTAGGTCTGTGTTATAATCAAACCATCAATCTATGCACAAGCTATGGAAATGAATGAAAAATAACTAATCAGCCTCACGGATCATTGCTTCTGACATTTTTGGCATTTAGCTGTCACTACTGTGCTGCTTTTCAGTTGCAGAAATTTCAGTTCAAATTTCTGGTTCAAATTTCTGGTTAAATTTATATTAAACTTTTTATCTATCACTTTTGTTAACTACATTTTTTAAGTGCTTTATAAAAAAGAAAGTAGTGATAAGGACAACCTCTCCTCTAAAAATGTTGATTGGAAGGTTGGAGTTATTTTTCTGCTAGCCTTTGCTGCTCCTTTCAATTTATTCCAAACTGCTGTTTATGTAGCTGGTAACATAAAATGAAAAAAAAAGTCTGATAGAACTGTTTAGAAAAGCAAATAATTCGGATACTGATGGTAGAATTATTTCATGCATGTGTCTGTCAAATCTTAAAACTCATGCAACTTCATATTTTAAAACCAAATGGGAGAAGGACAGAGGGATAAGTATATCTGAGGAAGAATGGACAACAATATATCAATGTATCAATTGAAGTGTACCAGCTCACAGAAAGAGTTTGGCTGGAAAAACCTGCTAAGGTATTTTATTACACCAACTCAGAAATCTCACTATGATAGTAACCCCCGTGTTTGCTGGAGGAACTGTGGAAACCAAAATGCAAACCTTACCATGTTTTCTGGGATTGCCTCGTTATCAAAGACTGCTGGAGAAGGATACAAGACATCTTTAAATGAGTATTTCCCCTAGAGTGTAAGACCATATATTTTGGGTATATACCTCAGGAATGGTTGAGAAGAGATAAATATCTAATGAATGTACTGTTGGTGGCTGGCAAGACGCTTACCAGGAAATGGTTATCACAGGAGAGCCCAGCCTTAAATGCATGGATGGAAATTACAATGGACATTTACAAAATGGAGAAGATAACAGCAACTATAAATCATAAACTGGAACAATTTGCTTCACACTGGGAAAAATGGATCAACTATGTAATGCCCCACAGGGCTGATTTTAGTTTCACAAATCAATGATTATGTTGTAAAGAAAAGCTCACTCCCCAATCGTACATAGTTTGTTTTCTCTTCTCTGTGTGTCCTAAAAAAGTACTATGTTATGATCTGTGATAAACAAATATATGATTTATACATACAGTATCTGAAATACATCTTATGGAAATGTTTGTCTGATGCTGAATGTCAATAAAAAAAGGGGGAAAAAAACGCTGTGGATTTTTTCTCAAGCAAGATCTACCAGGGACAGAGTGTTCTGAACTGTCTGTGTGTAATGATATGATATTGTGTTTATCTTGTTTTTGTAGTCTCACCAGTGCATTTTCATTGCTGAGCAGCGCAAGCCTGTCAGAGCAGTGCTGCTGTGCCGTCGTGTTGCTGCTCTCCTGCTCGTAGATGGCATCTCGTTCAGTCTGGGACAGGCTGAGGAACCGGCGGATCATGCACAGGTTCTCCCACAAGGTCCGGTTCTCTGGGCTGGGATCCTCCTTCCAACGCAGCAGCTCACACAGCCAGCCCTACAGGAGGAACGGTAACACTTTAATTTAACTCTCCCCTATTTAGCATTCATTAGCAGTATGTCAACATTTAATTAATGGTTTATAACACACATATAATGTAGTTGTAAACAGACATAAGTGTGTATTAATGTATTTACCGGAGGAACATACAAGGAGCTGACCAGCTAACATACTGTGCTATGTAAGAGTGAGCTCACAAAGGTGCTATGCAGTCATTAAATAGCCTTTCCTTCACCCAGAGGTCAACACACTACATCAGCACACATTCGTACTTCTGAGGTGTCCTTAAATATGATCCTGACACCCAGCTCCTATGGTGCAGATCTATCTGACCTGAACTGACAATTCTGTAGAGCAAGAAAAAGCAAGGAGAAAAATATCCCTTGTGTGATCAACTATAACGTTACAACAAAAAGCTGTTGAGTGGCCTAATGTCCTGCCATAATTGCCACGATATAATAAACATATCCATTAGCCATGCTAATTAAGTCAATAATTCTGTTAATTAGTTCATTAATTATAGTGAATATTTCAACACCAACAAGCTCATCTTCATCTACCTAAGAGTATCAGTATCTTAGGGTCTTTCTGCCTACTTAAGAGTCAAGGATGAATGATGTTATGTTGAGAACCACTCAGAGAAATAGAGCAGGTGTCCATCTCTGGAGAAGTTTATGGGTGCAGACTCCCTGCCTTCAAATGGAGGTGCTACTTTATTGTGAATACATTTACTTCGTAAGCTAAGCTAAGCTAACCTCACCATACAACATACTTACTTCAAGCACTGCATGCTCAAACAAAAAGCATTTAGAAGTTTGTCTGGTACTAAGGAAAAAAGTAAAATGGAAAAACAAGGTTGCAATATTTTCAACAATGTCAGTTTATCACTCATTGTTAAGCATATTTATTATACACCCACTCTCCTATTAATGTTGTGACTGATTAGAATATAATAAGATATAAGTGTTAATAGCTGCAAAGTTGAGTTCTGAATTCAGAAACAAACAACAATTGAGTGTGTTCAGCCTTTGCTTGGTCTGTAAAGTGTATATTCACAATAATTTACTTTTCACATTTATCCAAAATGGTTCATGTTGTAAAGCTTCTTGTCTATTTCCTGTGTGCTCTCACTATACAAGCATAAAAAATAATGGCAGTTTTGAAGATCCTCTAATGGTGAAACCAAAAGATGATGGTGAGATTTTCTTATTAGCTAGAATTTTTTTCTGCTTCACGAGGGAAGAAACTTGTGAGTGGCAGATTGAGGAACGTAAAGCCATGCTAGATTCATGAACTGGAGCATTATTACGTTTGCAAGCAGGCTGAAACACACACACACACACAGATTCACACAAACACATCAGCACACATGCACACACACACACACACACACACACACACACACACACACACACACACACATGCACAACACACGCATGCACCTGGCTGTAGCCCAAGTCTAGCATACAATGCCATCCAGATGCACAGTGCAGATAGAACAGAGAGATCCAGCCTGGTTCTGCCTGCCAAACAACCGGGTAATACACAGAGAGAGAGAGAGAGAGAGAGAGAGAGAGAGAAAGAGAGAGGTAAAGAGAACATAGAGAAAGAAAAGTGAAAGGGGAGGCCAGCGAAGAGATAGAATAAGAACCTCAGGGGTTTTGGACCACCTGTCTGTACTGGCATGACCGCTGAATGACCTCCAAACATCTTCATGATGAGCAGAGGGAAGGGAGAAAGAAAGGAAGAAAGATGGAAAGAAAGGAAGACAGAAAAGTGAAAATTGGAGACATGCACGAGAGGAAGAGAAAATAAGACAGCTAAAATCCCCCCATTCCATGAAGGGAAATTATCCTAAAAACAAAAGGCAATAACAAGCTTATGGGGCCGCCATAAAAATGGGAACAATAAACACTCAAATCATGCCTGTGTGCATATGTGTGTATTAGTGCATTTGTTTGCCTGTGTGTGTTTGTGGGATTGCGTATACATGTGTGTGCTCGTATAATAAGTCTGTGTGCACAAATAAGTGGCATGTATGTGTGTGTGCACGTGTTTTTGTATTGTGACTATTAAAGCGATAATTTAGGACACAATAGCAGTCTGATGCACTGATGATAGTCCTCTGCAGAGTACAGCTGCTGGTTGATTATCTGGGCTTTCCCCCACACACAGTAGCATCCCTGCTTTAACTGAGGAGATGGATTAATAAGAGAAGCTAAATTTGAACAATCAAGCAATAGACACGATTGGGTGCAATATGTGTGTGTTTAAGATTGGACAGCTTCATCAGATTCACACCAGCAAACAAGTAAGTACCTGACTCTTGGAGGCAGCCACCTTTGCAAACAGAGCCTGAGACACCTTGGCTCTCTTCATCTCGTGCTGAATCTCCTCATAGATAGAAGCGCTGACATTGAGAACACAACTGTCTGTCCTCAACCCTCTGTCTCCTGTACTTGGGGACAGTCTCGCCTAGACAGGCGAGAGACAGACAAGAGGACAGAAAGACAAAAAAATGTGTTTAAATGCCAATGCAAAGACCACTCCAACTATGTGAAACATACTTTTAAGTATATGGAAATGTGCAGCCGGTGAGGGATCATATCCTTTTTGCAGCCCTAGGGGTGCCTATACAAAGGGGGAGTGAAGCTCCTCCCTGGCAGGGGAAGCAGCTGGCAACTTCATGTATATTAGAGGAAATGTGGCAGTCTGCACCCTCTCCATGCCAACAGAGAGAGTCAGCAGTGTAGTGCACAGGGAGCTCGCCATAACAGAATGGGAGAAAATGGGGTGGGAAAAAACAGCAGAGATGAGAGACACAGTTCATATAATCTTTCTTCTACTGTAGTATTGGAAAAATGAAGGATAGAAGTAGAGAAAAAAATCCATATAATCATTGTTTTCAAGCGTCGGTTAGTAGGTAACCCTTTCCTACTTTCTTATGATTTGCCAATATATAAATGATGTTTTGTGTAAAATGATAAAATAACTGTCTGCCGCAATTCTCTGTGAGGCTGTACTTACAGTAGGCACAGCAGTGCTTTGAGCTAAATGCTAGCGTCCTAATGCTAACATGTGCACAATGTCACATGCTGATGTTTAGCAGGTATAGTGTTTACCATGTTCACCATCTTAGTTTAGCGTGATAGCATGCTAACATAAGCTAATGAGCACTAAACACAATGTACAGCTGAGGCTGATGGGAATGTCATTACGTTTGGAGGTATTTGGTCCAAAAAAAGTAATGGTTAAATTACACTTTTGACCTGATGATGGCATTAACAGCCAAGGGATCATAAAATGTATTACAAATCATCCATTCACAAATGTCAACCTCATGGTGCTGTTAGAGGAAAGGTCAGGTAAGCTTCATAACTTTTATGATGTTTTATGTTTTGTTGTTGATTATGTTCTTTACTTTTTAAATGCCTTTCTTAAATTAACCTAGTTCAATCTGTGTTCTCTGTCCATTCATACAATATATATGAAAGATTGTCTTTTTTAGCAGAGCATATTTAAAATCTGTTACATTTTACTTTTGCTGAGGTATACAACAGTGATTTAAATTCTTCTTGAGTAAAAAAAAAGAAGTAACAGTTCTCCCACTTCAGTATGTCAGTGCTGGCTGACCTGTGTGGGTCTTGGCGGTGTGTTATTGCAGCTGGGGATGAATCCAGTCAGGCTTCTGTCTTTCTCCTCCTGGTAGATGCGCTCCCTCTCAGCCTCTGGGAGCTGCAGGAAGCTGTACATGGCCCGCAGGTTGACCAGCAGAGACTGGGAGGCGTGTTTAGGGTCCTCCTCCTTCCGCAGAATCTCTGACAGCAGACCCTGGTAAAGGCACATACACATACAAGTTGATAGTCAATGATTAGTATAAGCAAGCCATACAATGATACATACATGTAATGTCAAATCATTCTGATATACTGGTGTATATTGGCTTCAGATTACTTTTTTAAGAAAACGATTGCTGGTATGAAAATATTGGCTGGGTTACCATCCAAGTTATCTTAAGGCTATAGTTTACCACTCTTCTGTCATATCTGTCTGTTAAATATAAAGCAGCAGCCAGCAGGTATTAGCTTAGCTTAGCATGTAGACTGGAAACAGGGGGAAACCACAACGCTTTTTACACTTCAGTTTTAACAAATGAGGACAGAGCCAGGCTAGCTGTGAACCTGGTTTCCAGTCTTTATGCTAAGCAAAACTAACTGTTTCTTGACTGTAGCTTCATATTTACCATATAGACATAAGAATGGTATTGATCTTTTCATGTCGTAAGGCGAGGTGCTATATGGAGGTATGTGGACCCAAAAGCAGATGACGAGGAAGCGGTCTTAGGGTGAAGTAGCCGGATGACTACCGTTTTTATTGTTGGGTGGAATGCAGGCAAGAACAGGCAGAGGTGAGCAGACAGGTAATGAGCAGACAAAAGCCAAAATCCAAAAATCCAAAATCCAAGAATCCAGAATCCGAAATCCAAACAAGGTTCACGGGAGAACAAAGAATCCAAGATAACACAATCAATACGCTTGGCAGCAACAACACCATGTGTACAACGATGATCCAACAATCAAAACTGGAGGGAAAACACAGACAGGAAGTAAAAACACAAGACACACAAGGGAAGAAGAATACTACCAAAATAAAACAGGAAGTGATAACACCAAAACTACCACATTTCATCTAACTCTCAGCAGGATAGTGAATAAGAGCATTTCCCAAAATGTCTAACTACTAATTTAAACTGCAACATTTTTTCAAAGCAGACAAATTGTATGATGTTCAAGAAATAAAAATGAAGAAAACATTCAATTTGACGGAGGGATGACATTGGGAGTCCAATTTGAAGCCAAATGCACTGATGAAACTGATTTATTTCCATAGATTTTTTTTATGTTAAAATCAATATCTAGGCACATATAAAGGTAAGTGTTAAGTATTCCAAAAACCCAGACAATCTTTCAAATGCTGACTGTTTTCAGAGTGTGTAGACACCTTAAACATCACACATACATAGGATATCATGATAGATCTGATATTAAAGATTATGGGTTTTCCCATTGTCTTATAAAGTTTCTCATATGCCTGAAGGAATTTTGCAAAAGCTCCTCATATCCAACTCTGGATCTCATTCAAAGAGGCACCTTGTCAAGTTCCTGTGGTTTAGTGTTTCACAGCAATAGATGATACACAGCCAGTTCCCAGTCAGTGCTAAGCACACAACTCGCCTGTAGAACTAGCATTATTCTGGGTGTATCTGTGTATGCAGGAAAGCCTTCAAACATCACATGCAGATTGTAGGGCTTCCTTCCTGAAAAGAAATCAGATTTCACACTGGCAGTGAAATGGAAAGAGAGGAAACAGCCTTCTTATTCAAATCATGGATCATCTCAAACCCCTCCTTCCTCCTTCAGATGAATCGCCAAATGACAAATGCTCCCCTTACTTCTATAGGGCATCTTGGCATCATGCCCAACTTGTATGGCTGGCACTGAAGCACCTTGGACTTGGCAATGGGGAAACATGGGGGTGGATAATAACTAGCCCTGCTTATTGTGATGAAAATGATAATGACGGTAATAATAATAATAACAATGGGCTTAGTCTGTCCTCTGAGCCCCATTTCTGTGGGTGTGGTAGTGAATGTAAGATAATGGACACAGATAACGTGGCATTTTAGTGTTAGAGGCGATGGGAGATATGGATACAAAATGAGGGACACCAAGGGAGGGGAAAAGGGGAAAGATAAAAAAAATGGATTGACAATCAGAGGTAGAGATTAAACAAATAGAAGAGCGTGAGACATGGCAAGATGGAGGGACAGTAAGATAGAGAAAGAGGTAGAGAGAAAGACAGCATTTCTCTAAGGGGTTGTGATTAGTTGGCCCAGCAGCTGCTTCAGTGCTGGCACCAGCTTTGTGCTGCAGAGAGCTGGCACAAACACACACACACACACACACACACACACACACACACACACACACACGTACAGACATGCATGGGGGGAGGGGGCACTGCGGCAAAGGCCATGCCAATGTGCCAACCATCAAACACACATATTCACACTTACCTACAACCGCAACACCAGAAAACATTAAGATGATCACCAGCAAACAATTGCAACCTCTTTTAACACCTTTCATTCAGATCACAGTCACTGTGATGTATATGGGCCATACCTGGGTCCTGTTAAAGGCCACCCGGGCAAAGACGGCTTGGGAGATGCCTGCTCTCTTCAGTTCCTCCCTCACACCGTGGTAGATGTCACTTGGCACATCTGTTGGCCCCACAGAAGACCCAGCCGATGTCTGGTTTTGCGGCCCGGCTACAGGGCCTCCCCCTGGGCCACAGTGAGCCTGCTGCGGGGCTTGGGAATCAGGGGCTTTGGAGAAAACCTTGGCAGGAGCCCTCCCAACAGGTGGATGGTTGAGATACTGCTGTGGGGACAGTGAGAGACCCTGGCCAGCTAGCATGCGGCTAACAGCATACTGCTGGTTGAGAAATTGGGCCATTACTAGCTGCTGGTTGACCATTTGGGAGCTGAGAGGTTGGGCTACCAACCCGTGAGGGCGTAGGCCAAGGGGGGAATGGCCACATATGCTGGCTACTTCACTACGAGAGAAAAGAAGGGTGGAGCTCTGATCAGCTGGGCTACCTGTGATTGGCTGCTGGGTGAGGGTGATATGTGTGGACTGGTCAGAGAAGCTGTCAATCTCTGGTGCAGAAAAAGAAAAGCAAAGACAGATGTACAATTATTAACACACCAAATACTAACGGTATGTCCCAAACCCATACTCTATACTGATTCTAAGCCGGCTTTGAGTAAGTGGTGTATTCACACTGGGAATGATACACAAAATGAAATATACGTAAACCAGACCACTTGCATACTAAATACTATGTTTGATTTTTGAGTGTGCTGCCGACACTATTCTCCCACAATGCAATGCACAAATTAAATGGAAATGATGTTCACAGCTGGAAATTTTTAAATAAATTGTGGGTGGTAGTGAGACACCTCCAGAAAGATCTTGGAGAAAAAAAGTATTAAATCTTAAGAAAAACATTTTGCTTTTTCTTTGTAAAGTTTAATCGACATTTCAAAATCGCAGTTTGATTATAATTTTAGTTATTATAAAATGGTTTGTCTAACTGCTAAAACAGTATACTATTCGATTCGTTTATGGTACATACTGTATAGAATTAGTGTGTAGTATGGATTTGGGATATGCTGTAAGACTTTACACTTAATGTTTGCAGACTTGATTGAAATCTCTCACCCTTGAAGCATTTGGTCTTCCTGAAGTGCTTGTACCATCGACCAAACTCATGACACTTGGCAGCTGAGACATTTGCATAGTAAGTGCTATTTACAATAGATGATATCATACTCTGAAACAGAGGGGAAAAGACAACAGAAATTCATTACATTTTCCAAGCTCCTGCTATGGGCGGCCTGGGTGTCTCAGCTGTTCACACATCTGATATTAATGAACTCAGATCTGTGTTATTAAAAAGACCCCCAGGTAAATAGGATAATAAAGACAGATGAGTATGTCAGTGTGTGTATGTGTGTATGAACAGTATGTGTATGCATGCATGTATGTGTGTGCGTGCATGTGTGTGTGTAATCAAACAAAACGCTAGAGGTCATCAGAGACTATGCCTCTCTTTCTGTCTCACCCACCACTCACTCACTCACTCACTCACTCACTCACTCACTCACTCACACACACACATGCAAAAACACACACACTCCCACACACAGTTTTTCCCCATAGACCATCCTCTTCTGCAATCTTTACATCTGATTACACCTTTCATCTGCTCATATTTATTTTAATCTGCTTCTTGCAAACAAGAGAGGTGGTAAAGGGAGTGATAGGAGAGAGAGAGAGAGAGAGAGAGAGAGAGAGAGAGAGAGAGAGAGATGGGGAGGAAAGATGGGGGAGGGAAGATTGGTTTGTATCAGATCTGCAGAGAAGGATGGCATCTGAAGAGAGGAGAGAGAGTGAGCAATTTCTCTTTATCAAACTGTAGATGTCCTACGCACCCTCAGGCAAAATAACAGATACACTAAGTTGATAATTATGAATATTCATAAAGAGGCCTTCCCCAAATACTGCATCATTAATGTCAAATTATTACTGCAGTTCTGTCTGTATTTGCTTAATTAAACACACACAAATTGAAGAAAATCTTAAAACCGGGTTTGTATCTTGTTGCTGAATCAGCCAAGAGTTCAGAAAAAGCTAAATACCAAAGAGTGAGAGTGATGGACAGATAGGGTACATGAGAATCATACAGACAGAGCGACAGGCAGACAGGTTGGCAGTGGAAAGAATCAAGATAGGCAGCAGCCCAGGCAGTAGGGCTTTTTAAGAGATAGCCATCTCTCTTTATCTGTTTCTCTCTCGCGCTCTGCCCCCGCACCTAATCTACCTCTGCATCTGGACTTCCTGTCTTACCATTGAACCACACGCTTACTCAGCCTCATGCGTCTAAGCAGGCACAAACACACACACACACACACTTGCAGGACATGGAAGGACAAAGTCATTACATGTATACATACTTGGAACTTTAGTCCAATTTCTCTTCTTCTCTCTTCTTGTATGCATACTCTCTCTCTCTCTCTATATGTGTGTGTGTGTGTGTCTTGTACCTGGGACAGTGGGCACTCCTTGGCCAGGGTGCTCTGGTTCATGTCCTTGAGTAGCTCCTTCAGAGCGTTTCTCACTGTTGAGTGACTCCACTGCTCGGCTGGCAAGTCCTCCAATTTGGGACAGCTAGACAAAGAGCAAATTAAAAACACTTTAATTGCAGCATTTTGATATATTACAGTTTAAAGGGGAAGTCCAGTGATTTAAAATTGCGCTTCCATAAAGTTGGGGAACAACAACAACTTTTAGTATCCACTATGGCATCAGTTCCAAAAACGCTGGATCCTATAAGTCCCATGATGTAATTTAATGGCATCTTTCATTAGACTCTGATGACATCATTAGGATTATTTTCTCAGACTTAAGAAAGCTCCCTTCAGAACCACACAAGACACACAGGCTGATTAGTACTTCTTGCGATGTGTAAACTGATCTTCATGTGTAAGATCAGTGGAGTGCCCCTTTAAAAAGAAGATATCCTATATTCTTTACTTGTTTATATAGAGTCTCTCCCAGCATGCATTGGGTGATGGGCTGGCAAGAACCCCGAACAAGTTTCAAGTCTAACACACACACTTTATAGGGTGTGAATGAAAATCTGGGCTGTGGGAGGAAACTAAAGCATTCAATGAATTAAACTAATAAACACACATGAGCATAGGGAAAACATACATGATCCAGGTCCTTCTTTCTTTGAGACAATAGGCCTTTTTTACAGAAGACATTTTGACTTGTCATAGTAGGAAAAGCACAGCTACAGGTACAAATAATAAAATTGTCTGAATTTCATTTAGCTGCTTCCATTGTTAGCCATTGTTAATGAGCTATCAAGCTCCTCTCCTGTGCAACCAGCTCCCAGTTTGGGTTCAGGAGGCAGACACCATCTACACATTTAAGAGTAGGCTTAAGACTTTCCTCTTTGATAAAGCTTATAGTTAGTTCAGGCTCAGGTGAGTCCTGAACCAGCCCTTAATCATACTGCTATAGGCCTAGACTGCCGTGAGACTTCCTATGATGCACTGAGCTCCTCCTCTCCCTCTTCATCTGTACGCATTCTTATCCCATTAATGCATGTTACTAACTCGACATCTTCTCTCTCCCGTAGTTTTGTGCTTCCACATCTCTCTCCTCTCTCCTTCTGTTGCTTTCTGCAGGTATTTCTGCCTCTGGAGCTGTAGAGTCTGGATGTATGATTGCAAGCCACCTACTGTTCCTGCTTGACACCCGCTGCTATAATTATTATTATTAATCTTATTTATACTATTATTATCGCTCTATGTGGAACATGCATTGTTCTACTGTATGTTCTCTTTCCTACTGCTCCCCCCCCCTTCTGTCTTTCTCTCTCAACCCAACTGGCAGCAGAAGATGGCCGCCCACCCTGAGCCTGATACTCCTGAGATAACTTCAGTTATGATTTGGCGATACATAAACAAAACTGAATTGAATTGAAATTAATGTTATTAGTAACACTTGTGTTTCTCCTACTATGACAAGTCAAAATGTCTGCTGTGGAAAGAAGATATATATATATATATATATATATATATATATATATATATATATATATATATATATATATATATATATACAGTGTGTCTCTACTTTTGTATCTTGTAATAATATATAAGCTGCACTGTCCTAACACTCATGGTGGATCTGACCCAAGACCTAATATGTGGCACAACTAAAGGTTCACTGTCAAAACAATGGAAGGGACATTTATTATTCAAAACTGTTACAGGAAATAACTTTTAATGTCTTCCACCATTAAAAATGCTCATCAATATTCACTGCAAGAAGCAAATAAAATCACTCATTAAACTTAATCTAAAGGCATTAAAATAGTAAAAAAAAAAAAAGAAGAAGAAAAGGAATGTATCACTCTCTGCGAGACTGCACACCAAAAAATTGACTAATGAAAATTGATGTGATGTCAGCTCCCTACCTGAGCAGCTGTATTTTAAGGGTGATAACATGGTGAACATCCTGCAGCATATCAGCCACTGTGGCATCAGGAGCATCTGTTACACAGGACAGAGGCACCGGGTTCCACCTGCCCACCTGGATCAGACCTGAACATACACACAAAAGTGAAAATTATGAGAAAACGATGGACTTGTGTCTTTGACTCTCTGTGCATGTTTGTGTTTTGTACCTTTGGCCTGTGCAGCAGAGCTGTGTGAGTAGCCCAGTGTCAGCAGGGCCATCTCTATCAGCTGGTTAAACAGCAGATCTCTCTTGACCAACACAAACTCAGCATGTTCTTCTCTCCTCTCTCTTTCCAGAGGGCTCTCCCTGTGCTCCACCACACAGAACACTGGCAGCAGGCTCCCTGAGGTGACAGACAAAAATTATGTCATATAGCATGACACCAGAGATTGCATATGTGACATAAGGGGAATTCTTCAACCAAATGTATATTTTTTAAGGTTGACCCTGCAAAAAGAAAATCTTAGTTTACCATGACCATCAGTTTATATTTCATTATCAAGTCATATGTTGGGTTGTTTTTTTTAAAAACCAAATAAATGAAATTCACGTTTCCAAACTTGCAGTGTTCTCCAAAATCTGATCACATGAAACCCAATTCAAATCAGAATGACATTTTCATCCCTCCAATGAACCCCACATAGTTATTAGACATATGAGATGAGATGTAGGAGTCATAATCACTGTACTAAAGACCCAATCTGTAATATCATGTTTCAAGTAAGTGTAACTGAAAAAAAAACACTGAGCTCCTCCTATTCTCTGAACCCTTCCCCATATCAGCCCTTGTACCTCTGCTGTGCCAGCTCTTGCTCTGTGGCCTCACTGTGGTGGATTTCTGGGCCAGGCAGGGGTTTTTGGCCTCAGGACTCCCCTGCCTGCTCCTCTCCTGGGCCGAAGGTCCCGCTTCGTTTTGCTCCAGTCGAGCCAGCTTGGCAGGAGGGGGCCGGGGGTCTACCACGGGATCACTGCCCTCAGGTTTCATGGCTCCATTACACTGGGCGTCCATCTGTGGTCTCACACTAATACAGAGACAGACACTTAAGAAATCACTCATATTGTCTTGATAGTATGTTTGTGGCGGTCACCAGTGAGTTTATGGTGACCCTTTGGTGTTTTAAACTCCAACCTATTTTAAAGTAACTTTTGAAATGACAAACGTGTGAAAATGTTTTCATCAGGGGTGGAATAGGTTACATGCGTCAATAATTTATAGCTAGTAATTAAATAATAGCATACTAACTACACCAATAACCTGGATACCTGGTGAGTGTCTAGAGAGTGTGAAAGCAATTCAGACATTTACAGTTCTGTGTCTAACGGGAAAATTAGAAAGCACAATTTTCACACACGCTCAGCTCTGAAGGATATCCGGATCAGTATTAGGGGATGACCTTCACCCAGATGCAGCGATTGGGAGAACCCTCTAAATCCAGTACAAGTCCAGTGAATGATAGAGCGCAGTTTCCCATAATAAACCTGCTGTCTTCTCCAGGCGCGCCGCTGTAAACGACAGTGATTCAGTTCATCTTCAGCACCTAAATGCGCGCTAATCGTCCCACGTCTGATTCCGCTGAAGTTTGATCGAGCCGAAACCAACCTGTTTCAGTCGGCACAACGTGCATGTCCGACCTGCCATCATCGGCTGTATCCATATATTATCCTCGCTTCCATTGATCTCCAGTTGAGGAACAGAAACCCTTCTCTTGGCTGTCGGTATGCGTCCTTTTACTTACATTAATCGTCCGTTAAACAGTAGTAGTTTTGCCCGTGTCCTTCCTTGTGTTCCGACCGCGCTCCGCTTGATAAATTGGCCTTAGCGCAAGTTCAGAGCGACCTCCCATCCAGAGCACCGGGACATGCTGTTAATGTGGATCAAGCTCAAGCTCAAGAGAACAATACACGGCTTGGAGCTACTGGAGTACATTCCCTATCATATATTAAGCTACAGCGCTGACTCCGGGACAGCAGTTGGTTAGACTTCAAAGCCCTATGAACACGCGAGGAGAGAAAGATGGAGAGCGAGGGGGAGAGAGAGAGACCCACACACCCACACAGACTCATAAATACGCGGACCCAGCTGCATTAGCATATGGTGTAATAATGAATTCACTAGCGCGCTCCGTAAATGTATTAAATGTGACAATTGCGCATAAATCTATTTATTATTTTCTGCCGCATGCTGTGCACGCACTTATTATTGTCTTTAGGGTATTGGAGTTCTCCATGGTAACAAAGTGGAGCAGGACAAGGTGGAACTGGCTGACTGATATTAACTTTTGAGCGGTGATGTTTTATTGTCACAAGATTATCATGTTTTATATGTAGATAATCCATTTTGCTCCATGAATGTGCTCTATATCCCATTACAATTACAGTAGTATAATATGGTATAGTATAGTAGCCTATATACATGTATTGTATAAAGTACAGTATATTGTAGTAGCCTGTAGTACAGTACTCACTATACTATACTATATTAGACCATAGTATAATGGACTATACATAATTATATGGGACCTATAGTACAGTATAGTACAATATAGTATAATATAATGTAATATAATAATAATAATAATAATAATAGCATTGTATAGCATTTTATGTATATAGTATAGTATATCGTAGTGGTACAGCATCTCTTACAATATGGTATTCCATACTATATATTATAATAATATACTACACTATACTGTTATACTATACTATACACTATAGTGTAATAGGCAATATATACTAGTATGGGCCTGTACAGTACTACTATACACTATAGTATAGTGTATAGTATAGCATAGTATAGTATATTATATATACGGTAGAATATTGTAGTATTTTAAATTACACAACAATATTGTTGCTCTTACTATATTATATATACTACTATATATATACTACAATACTATAATAGGCTATGCATAATACTATGGGGCCTATAGTACTACTATAGTATACTATACTATTTTATAAGACACTATATTATAGTAGGCTATATATTTTAGTATGGTATAGAGCATTGTAGTAGCCTATATTATGCAACAATATCGTTACCCTTATTATACAATATATACTATGCTAGAATTACACAGCAGGGTAGTTCTTCAAGTACTATAGACAGCAAGATAAAGCTATAAATAATTCTCAAAATGATCATTTGACTCTAATCATTTAACGTTGACACTGCTCACTAAATCACATTGTAAAAAATCTCAACGTAGCACCCAAAGCTCAAAAAAGATATGAAAGGAACACTGTACCTCAAAGTTTTGATAGAGCTGAATCAATTAGCACAAAACACCTTGTCTTCAGTCCTGTTCTCAGAAACTTGAAGTTGTGGCCAAGTATCAGCAGACATCTCCCATGCAGTCCACTGCAGACAAGATGCACCTCTGGAGCTGTGATCCCTAAATGGAGCCTGAAATAGCGAAGGTGAAGGTATCACAAAGCAAAGAGTGGCAGGTGTGTGCATGTGTGCGTGAGAAAGGAAGAGTCAGAGATCCTTCATTCTGGCAGATAAGATTCAAAGACTTGCCCCATGAAATGTTGCACCGGTGTGGTTACAGGTCTGTCTTTTCTACAGAGGGAACGGGCACGTAGATGGGTGGACGTTGTGCAGTGAGAGCGTATGTTTGGGGAGAGAGAGCATGCTCTACTACTTTTGACTAATTAAACAAAGTGAATTAGCCATCTCCCCAGCCAGAACGAGTCATGGCTGGTTACACATCATTCATCGTGACTAATTCAGAGAGAGAGATGTCACTCAGCTGGGTGGAAATGTATGTGTGTGCATGTGTATCACTCCAATTGCACCTCTGGGTATGCTGATGACATATTTACTACTATTTTGTGTGTCCTTGTGCCTTTAAGTGTTAATATGTTAATATTTCTCATCTCTGTGTCACCCGTTGCTCTACTACTTTATCATTGGCTTTATACGTCGTCAATGAGGCTGGCATGCTAAATGATAATTAAGACCATTACACGCTCACAGAGCATGCTACCAGTGCAGCACACGGCTCCCTCAATCGGAGCCTCATCTCAGGGGACACCCTACTACTCACACAGTCGTGTATCTCTCCAAATTAGGTTAGATTTTCATTCCACCTCATTCGCCATGGATTTGATGTGGTTATTATAAACTCATGATATGGTTAGTGAGCCTGCTGCCATTAGATGGGTGGAGGCATCATGTTGGCGCGTTAAAGGGGAAATGGATTGCCAACACTCAGTATTGCACATCTCTGTGTCTTTTTCTCATGCATAATCGTGTTCTGAAGTATGTTTGCAGATGCACACAAACGCTTGCAATCTGATACACACAATGAAATACAAAACACACACACAGACACTCACAAATGCATGTAAGTGTTTGTGACAAGTAGACACACACGTCTCACCTTAACACACACATGTATCATGGCACCTTAACCCAAATGACACCCCTAAATGTAAATCTCCATCTCCTTGTGCAGTGTTGGAAAGTAATTAAGTACATTTACTCAAGTACTGTACTTAAATACAGTTTTGAGGTACTTGAACTTACTTGGGTATTTTCATTTTATGCCATGTCATACTTCTTGTATATGTCTACTGCTCTACATTGTAAGGACAATATTGCACTTTTTTACTTACTTATTTGACCACTATAGTTACCAGTTGCTAAGAAGCAGTGTCTAATTGGGGCCCCTTATCACATTTCAGATATATGAGTTGGTAGCAGTTCCAACAGAGTGATTTCGACTCTAAACTTCTCACATGGTTTCATTGAAATAATTGTTGGAGGCCAGAAAAGGTCAAATTATCCAATATTTCACAAAATAAGCAAAGATTAGAGACAAGTTCAAAATTAATACAAATTATTCAATCATCTCACACACCCCAGATTTATCTTGTGACCTTTTGAAGGGGAACTGAGCTGGACTGAACTACCAAACTGTATATTAAGTTAGTAAAACTAGTTCCATTTTGACCAACTACAACAGTAAAATGCTACTTGCGCCTTAATGCATCAGTATTGATAATCTAATTATGTCATATATAATACTATACAGTACTAGTCACAGGGCCTAATTTCTTTTACTTTTGATACTTAGTATGTTTTACTGATTACACGCCTGTGTATTAATACTTAAATATGATTTTAAATGCAGCACTTTTACTGATGTAACAGTATTTTTACATTGTTGTACTGGTACTTTTACTTAAGTTAAAAGATCAGAGTGCTTTTCCACCACTGTTCTTGTCATACCTCTAATCTGAAACGCCCTAACCCAGAAACCTCTCACTACAGACATATTACACATCCATACAATAACCTTATCGCTGACATTGTGCCAGAGCCAGCCTTGAAAGGCAGCTGTTTCTCCTCAGGTTTCTCCTGATCTGGGTGTGTACAGGCTCCTCGGCCTGTTAATGTACCAGTGCAGGTGTCAAATATTAGCTAAGAAAAATGTAGCCTCAGGTTTAGGTGGTTTTGATGTATGTATACAAATCAGAAAGTCTCTGACAAAAGAGGTTCAAGCTTGAATGCAGGGACCTCCAGATTTCAGATGAGATTGTGAGCTCAGGATCAGACGTGAGATGCGCCCTCCTTACCAATTAGATTGAAAAAATGATGGGTTTTGTTTTGTGGGGAGAATGAAAAAAAATGTCTTGAGCTTTTGTTTGAGATAAGGATGAGAAGACAGAATAAATGACTAAAGATAGAAGGTTTATTAGAAAAGGGGATATGGGTCTGATATGGCATGTGATATTTCTATATTGCTTGTATTAGGCCGGCTTGTGCAGTGTGGTTTATGAGTGATGATGACAGTACGGTTGTGTGCGTGAATGTGGCTGTGTTCATATTGCATATACAATATGGGCTATTAGCTTTGTCAAACTGTGTGTGTAAAATGAACTTATAGCCGTATCTCTAAACAGCCATGCCCACTTCTTAGATAGCACCCGAGGGCATCATAAAAACCATTAAGTTAAGATGTCGGCACAGTGTTGCCTTTGCAACACAGCAAGGGTGTCTTAAAGCATAAATGCATGACTGTATGTTATACAGGCACAAGGCCAGATTAGATTAGAGTTTAACCAGTACTGTTTATAATGAAACCAAAGAACAAAGAGAGACAGAGGAATGGAGGTGAAATTACAGCACATCACTCATCAGTTCTTGTAATTGTGCACTACTGTTAACATTTCTTTGATGAAATTGATCAGGTATGAATGATGCTTATGAAAGGGTTTTACGTATGTTTCTTTCATATTTGAATACACACAGTATGCTAAAGTTCCTATGTCCACAATTTAAAGATTGCTCTGGCGCCTCCTAGTGGTAGTATAAAAGGACATCTGACCCAGGGACACAGAATGAACAACTGACAGCAAAACAAAGACTGCAGCAAATCTCATTGTGATTGTCTCATTTTTCTACAAGCAAAAATCGATGCAATCAGAAAAATTTGTCTGTTTGTGCACTAATATAAATCATACAATGTAATAATATATAATCTTTGATGCTAACTTTTCTTCTGAAAGCAATTATAATATAAGAACTTTTGATTAAACAGGGTAGTACGAACACGTTTTCTTAATGTAGGATTATAGCCACAATAAGTGCTTTCCAACTTGAAAAAGTCATCCATGCTTTTATCTCGTCCCATTTTGAGCTTTTGTAATTCACTGCATTTAGGACTCAGCCATAGTCTTCTGCCTGTTAATCCAAAATGTAAGCTTTTAACTAACTCCAGAAGATGAGAGTACATTACACTCTTATAGCCTCTTAACTGCTTTCATGTGAATGTAATAATATACTTTAAGGTTGTAATGATAGATTTTAAGCACGTAGTGTAGAGTTTGACTCTGTAGTCTTTACGAGGTCAAAAAATGTAGGGTTTTTTTGTTTTAATTGTGTTGAAAGGCACTTTGTGACTTTGTTTTAAAAAATGCTTAAAAATATAGATGCGATGATTGTGGTGGTGATGAGTTTCCATGTTGGATCTAGGATTTTAGACAACCTCCTCCCTATATTTAATTGCTTTTGCTGACTCCAAACTCATACACATCCTAACCCCAGTATGTTTACTGTCTTTACACCAGACCTATTTTTTTTAAATACAGTTTGTTTGTGTTTTTCCATATAGGATCTCAAAGGACTCCCCTGCTTCAAATGAGCTGTTTAAGTCAGTAACTGAGTGATGATAAAGTGACTACTGAACATTAAATGGAGAGATGTAAGTAAAACAATTCTAATTTATGCAGGTTTAATAAAGCTTTTGGTGAGGTAACACTGTGAGCAAGAATGACTCACTTTGACTCAACTGTCACTTCACTACAAACTAAACTATGGCACACACACATACACACAAAATGTGTGTTTGGAGCGGTGATCAGGCTTAAATGATGCATTAAGCACTTAATTACTCAGGTGAAGCATCACTGTGCGTTGGCTGTCTGTTTTAATTTTATTAGCTGACACTTTTATGGAAGTATATCTCTGTGTTTCACACTGCCTCACCTCAGAGACATGACTCATATGCTTCTTTACGTGTATCCTGTATGTGTTTGCGTGAGTGTATGTAGACACATACAGTTTGTGTGTTTGTTTGAAGCCACTGAGGTCATACATGCAGTCAGCCTTAGAGCACCTGATGACCTCACATTGTCTAAATGATATAATAGCTGTAGCAGCTGCTTCACTTTTGTGGAGGATCTGAGTAGGAGGCACAGTGCTTGACTTTTGGTGTTTAGTCCTATGCTGTGGAATTGTTAATGGGATTGACCTAGATTGGAGTTCTCTGTTCTGTTTTGCTTGCATATGTGTGTGTGTGTGTGTGTGTGTGTGTGTGTGTGTGTGTGTGTGTGTGTGTGTGAATGTACTCCAGGTTTGTTGTTATTTGCTAGGGGTGTGTTATACTTGCAACATGAGGCTTATAATTGCAAAACTTTGGGTGCAATCCCATTTCTGGATTTACTGAGGAGAGTTTGGGTTTGCAAAGTGGGATTTTATGATTACTTGAGGCAGAATTTGTGTGTGTGTTCATTTTCAAAATGATTTCCATCATTAAAATTGATGTCCACCATTTCAGTGAGGATTGCTCATGAACCAAGTGGTGTATCATCAGTCAACATATCAATAGCTCTGGTCCTTATGAATCTAACTTGCTGGTAACTGCTTCTTGTTGATCCAACTAACCTGTCCTCTGAAAGTTTGGTTGTTTCCCATTTTCTTGAATGGGGGAAGAACTTATTAGTTATGAGGCTCTTGTAAGTGAATCGTTTCTGTCAGTTTCACCAAAAATAAGTTGTATTACTGTTCTGTAATGAGCTGTCATATTTGACACCTTCAGAGTTCTAATAATATTTATTTTGTAACAGAAATGTTCTAGGTGAACCTAAAGTCTATTTATATTTTGGGGGATACCATACTTCTCTCTCTACACTTTGCTGTTCTGGTGTGATGTGGATAATTTACTTCTGTTTGAACATTTGACTAATTTACTATCTTTATTATCTTTACATCCCATTGTAACAGATTTCCTGTAAATCATATTTGAAGAACATGTATGTGTTACTCTACAGGTTAGTTACACCTGTTTCTGAAATACAGTGTTCTTTATGTATTGGAGCTCGGCACTTTATTATCCACATGAGGGCGCCATGGTGCAACTGATGGGTCTGCTGAACATTTCTGTGTTGCTCATGATATTTTGACTCCAGCCCATCTAGGCGTGTCTTCCATGCAGGTCATGCCTTAATCTTACCATCCGATGGCGCTAAAACCTCGCGATATCTCTGTTACTGTGGGCAGCTGCTGACAGGTACTGTGTGCGCTTGGAGAAGAGCAGCGTGGACAGGTTGATAGTCAGACTACCAACACAACAATGTAAATGAGCCATGCATCTCGGGAAGCAATTATCTGTTGTGCAACTACTGTATTTTATGTCAGTTTTATTCATTAAAGACTGTGGAAGTGCAGGTCCTGTGCATAATTACTTTTGGTTTGGGGTGATGGGAGGAAGACATGCTGTTTCCTTCCTTTCTGTCTGTCTCTTTCTCCCTCCCGTCCTGTCAGTCAATCAGTCTCTTTTGCATAATGTCTGGACAAACTGGATAATGTCTTTTTTCACGTTTTTTTGCACCTTGTTATTTTTTATTACAGACCAACTGTTAAACTCGTTCCATGATTTTATTTGCCATAGAGTGTACTATATCATGAAACATGGTCAGAGGTAACAATGATATATAAAAACTATTTTTCATGTGCACTGCTTTTAATGGGATTTCCATCGATTGAGCTATCGATTGAGCTATTAATTAATGTAATATAATACGGATATAAAGCCATGACTTACTTTAATTAAAGCGATGATAAGACGCTATATAGAGGAAAAAAGGGGGGGGGAAATAAATGTTTATAAAAGTTATTTTTCTGACTTGTGATGTCACTGTGTCTCCACACTAAGAAACTCCCCCATTTACGCTTTGATCACAGTTGTTGTTGCGAGTGATTGATGTCTCCCTCCATTGCGCGCTGTGGAGAGATGATCATTGAATCCAACGGCATAATAATGGCATCGCTGACAGGGAGTCTCACTCTCTCGCCGATCCTGGCTATTACCTGAACTGCACCTGTGGACTTCATCTTCTCTTGTCATTTACACACGCAACAGAGGCCCCAGACACACGGGTGCGCGCATCATGTGCACTCTCCACCAACTAGGGGTCGCATTGTGCTGAGTTGACCGGATAGCTCCTTGTTCATATAGGTTCATCGGCTTAAATGGGAGCACCTCACACATTTGGACGACTTGCACCTTCTCTTCAGTAACTTTGATGGGGACTTCGATATCAAGCAGGGAAAATGCCTGTGATGAAGGGATTATTAGCGCCGCAGAACACGTTTCTGGACACTATAGCCACACGGTTTGATGGCACTCGTAAGTTTGCTTTTAATTATTTTTTAAACACTCGAATCTTTTTAGCAGCTATAATAGTTTTGGGTTTAAGTTTTTGGCTGGCTTGTATTCTCTGGTTTAGAAGGAGCTTGAGGCTGCAGCCTATTTCCTGCAGATCCTTGAGTAGCTTAAAGCCTAACACCTGCAGAAATCAAATAAAGAACAGGGGCATCTCGGTTTTTGTTGTCCTTGATGCGAATGGCCTTTTAATTACACGCACACGTCAGGGCACTAGATGTCTCATGCTCGTTTGCGTTTGCTGAGATAGACTTTAACTTCAAGGTAACTCAAAATTGTTTCGTGTCTCAGGACCAGACAGAAAAGGAAAGCCGGAGAAGCTCCCAATTAGCAGGCTGAGGCTGTCGCTGTCCGCGGTGCTGAAATTAGCACCGCGGACAGCTACAAAGGGTTAACTGGGCGCTACTGTACACACCACACATTTGGACGACTTGTTCACAAGTTGCAGCCATGTGTCATGTATTTGTTACATATATTTGTGAACACACCTGAATAAATCCAACCTGTTTCAGTGGTCCACACATCGTTTTTCGCTGAGGTTAATCTTTATTATCTCTGCTCTTTGGGAGTCCTCCCGCCGGTCTGAGACCAGCAGTCGCATTTGTCAGAATTAATTGGTCGGCGGCAGCATTACAGCAAGTCTTTCCCCGGGCTGAGGCACACACAAGCATTTCTAAATGACAACTTTTGTCTCAACTCTCGCCTCTTATCTTAGTAGTCTTAATGAACAGTCTCTAGTTCTCTTTGAAAATTCTTAGAAATCAGCAATGTGTTACAACTAACATTTTCTCCACTCCCATTCTCTAAGCTTTTCGCTTTTTCTACTCAGTTCCAACTCATGCTCCGGCTTTTAAGAGTTTCATCTTAGTCCCTTTTGTTTAGGCAGCTATGCACATCTTCAAGCATTCCTTCAAGCAATGATTTGCTCGGTTTAGAAACTGTGTTTGCTCTTTGATTCAGATAGTTACTATAATGTATCAGTAGGGCTGCAACTAATGATTATTTTCATTATCGAGTAATCAGCCAGTTATTTCCTCGATTAATCGCTTAGTCTGTAAAATATCAGAAAACTGTGAAATATGCTTATCACAGTTTCCTGAAGACCAATGTGATGTCATCAAATGTTTTGTTTTGTCCAACCTGTATCCCAAAACCTAAAAATATTCAGTCTATACTGTTTTCACATTTGAGAAGCTGAATTTTTGGCATTTTGGCATTGATTATCAAAATAGTTGCCGATCAATTTTCTGTCGATTAGCAAACTGATTAATCGATTAATCGAAGCTCTATGTATCAGTGTATCATAGTGCATCTAATTAGAGGGGGGTCAGTACAGCATACTATATTTATAGGAGGCTAGTGCTGTATATTGTTTATTTATCAAAAACACACAAACAGAACCTTTTGTGTCATCATTGGTGTTTCGAAATTTGCAAAAAAAATTGTCACTACAACCTTATTGTTAAAATCCTTATCATAGACCTTAATGATAACAATACATCCTGCATTTAGTGACTGATTCCAACCCAAACTCCCCACCTGACCCCGCTGTTTGGGATATTCTACATATTGTCCAGTATGTTCATACCGCTCAAAGAGGCACTATAATGACCACAGACATCTATCCTTATTTCAGTCCCCACATCTTCAGTTGAGCACCACTGTATGAGTAAGAGCAGGCTATATATCGAGTGGCAACATACATCCAGCTGCATGGGCTGAGCTCTGCTCTAACACAAGGGAACTGGAGAGGTACTGTGCCTGAAACAAGTGACTTGCCGCTGAGCTGCGAGGTAGAGGAAATGAGCGTTGGTTTTGAACTGCAAGATGGGGCAGACTAGAGGCAGCAGAGCTTGACGGAACAAATTGGGTCTGATGGCCTAGCCAGGAGCAAATATGAGGGAGGTGCTAGGTTCACTGCTATGTGAATCCCTTTGACGTCATCCAAAGCCTGGGGCGGGCAGGTCAGACCTGGAAACAGTGTATGATAAATGGATGAAAGTGAAAGTAGGCAAGTCTTTAACTTGATCCGATTTGTACTCAGAGAAAAGTTTTTTACATTTACTGGTGGCCTTTAAAATGGATTAAACTTTATAAGTGCTCATAAAGAAAGAGATTTTCTTCCATGTTCAGACTCAGGCTTATTTAAATAAATTGAGGTGTCCCAAGGCATAACGTAAAGGTTTCAGAGAAAGAAAACTTTCAGGATAAATTCAATTAACAGCTGTGAGAAGACACCGAATGCATCCTGCCTGCTCATTTAAATAGCTCAGATGAGAGTAGTCATAAAATGTTTAAGGCTTTAAGTAATTTTTCCATGTTTGAAGGAACTAGCAGCTTCCCACAGCTGATTTGGGGCAAGTTGCTGTTTATTTTGAACAAAGTCATTTCACAGCTCAGTTCACGACATGTCAAAAGACCAACAGAGTCTGTGTGTTTCACTGTGTGTTCTGTCGCCTTATTGGTTGACAGACACAGACACCTCTGATCACTGTGTTGGGATCAGTGTGACCCTTTTTGCCCATACTGTAACTAAAATAACAGAATCTGTCTGTAGCTCTGCACTGTGAGGGATGTGTGAGAGTGCTGTGACACCTTCTGTCATCACTACAACAGTGCACCATCCAGGTGACTTATCCACCAGTCCATCACTGGTGCTGTGCTGCTCATTACAATCACACATTATCACTTAGCAAATAGTGTACTAATTTGAAGCGTGTGCACATTTAGGGCTGCAACTAACTAACTTTTCATAATAGTTTATTTTCTATATTAAGCTTAGTTTGATCCATAAAATGTCAGAAAATATTTTTTAAAAATCCCACACTTTCCAAAGCTCAAGTTGACTTGTTCAAATTGCTTGCTTTGTTCAACCAACAGTCCAGAAACCAAAGATATTTTGTTTAATATCATAGAAGGCTAAGAAAACCAGCAAACTTTCACAACTGGGAAGCTGGAACCAGTGAATTTTTGGCATTTTAGTTTAAAAAGTGGTTGATCAACTATCAAAATAGTTGCCTATTAAATAATGAATCGACTAATAGTTCCAGCTCTACATATATTTTTGTTTGAGAAAAACAACATGACCTAAAATATATCACAACACATTCAAAATAACAATAACAAATAATAATAGTCACAACATTTTGCTAAAATCGATTAAAATTAAACGTATATAATTTCATTTACCTTTTTATCTATGTATCAAAGAGTTAAGATCTCCTGTTTCTTTGGCCTTCCCTATAGGTAGCCATGTCACAGAAGTGCAGTTAAAATGCATTCATATGTTTCTCTGGATAACTGTCACTTAATACCTCTGAACTGAAGTCATTGCTGCAGTCTGTTCACCAGTTCAGAATACTTGCTGACTTGACTTTCCATCAGCCAATGATGGCCTCCAATGGAGAATGTATTGGGTTGTCCTTCTGCCAAATTAAGCAGATGGTTTGGTGGTACAGTTGTAGCAGAGGGCTGTCTCCTAGTGTGTGCTGCATGTCCCCCATACTGCACCATTCTTCCAGATAGCTTTTTTTTTTTTTAGCTCTCAACGCACACTAGTTCCACCTCCACTATGCAGATAATTACTGTCACAATCACTGATGCCAAGACTTGGAACAGCTGTGTGTTGAGTTGGTATGTTTAAGTGTGTATGTGAATGAAAGAGAGAGAGAGGATCTGTATGTGTGTAAAGAAAGACAAAGCCACAGAGGAGAGTAGAGCAAGAAGAAAAAAGAAAGTGTGCAGCATTTTCAGCACTTTGCTAGTTTGTGTCACAGAACTTTATGTATGTGTGTTTAAGTGTGTAGCTCTGTGTGTGTGTGCTCAGCTGTCTCTGTCTTAGAGCATAAGGGTAGTAAAGCAGAAGTTTCCTCTTCACTGATTAACTTTCTTTAAATGCAGCACAGCTAATTAAGCTGTTAAAAAAGTGGCTGTGGGATCCCACATCGTGATTACCACTTGCTGCCAGGTGAATGTTTAAAAACTCATCCGAGTATCGCACACAATAGAAGTAGCCGTCATTATCAGATCCTGCTGTCTCAGGGAAGACAAGAGGATATACTTTTGCTGTCCCTGTGGCTCAGTCTCACCAGCAACCTTATGACCTGCAGGAAGACCGAGGGAGCTAATTACTGAGTATGAGAGACCACAGACCACATGCTGACACACACATGTTTCAATGAGTTTAAATGAAATACCCAAATGAGTATTAAAGTAGAGATAACCTGGATTATTTGTTGGGACTAGCCAGGATTACATTTGTCATACATTGTCAAAAACATCAGTAACTTTTTAATTTCCCTTAATAGACACTTGGTGCATTGTTATTTTACCATCTGATTATGCTAACTTATGAAAAGGCAGGTCTAATGTTGTCCTCAGATAGAGAATGACTGTGAAAGAAGTAATGAGTGCAGTTATGAGACTGTGAGGGAGTAATCAATCATCATTGACTGTAGTGCTGCAGGGTCCAGAGGGGCTCTCAGTGTTGGCACTGCTGTTCCCATTTTCTACAAAGCCCATTTAATATAAAGACTTTTTTAACAGAAAGGATGGAGCTGTGCTGTATCCTAATGAACAATGTAAAATACAGAGGATCACTTTTTCATGAAATCGTATAGAGCTCAACAGTGACCGCCCACTTTTTTAACGACTCCGGTTCCGGAAGTGAATTTCCCATTCATTCACACTATTGACGTTTCAGAAAATCCTTATATAAAGAGTTTTAAGCCTGGAACCAAGCCAACCAACTACGAGATGAATCGTGACCATAAAACATTTGATTCGGAGCAAAAAAAATGGAAAACGGAAAAAAGGCTAAGGTACAAGACTGTGTACGTAATTATTTTAAGAGTCAGTTAAGATCCCATAAACCATTGCAAATGATACCTTTCCATAGACTTTCCAACAACTTCTAACCCAACGATAGTAGCGCGCTTCTTCTTGAATTTAACATTTGTCATTATTATAGTGTTGTAGTGATTCTTTTAAAAAAAGGCAGCATGTCAGAAAGGGAAACAATGGTTGCTCTGTGGTAAACGAACGTAGAGTTCAGTGGTAGCTGCTAGTTAACTCATTAAGCTAAAAGTCTTTTTCTTCTTCTTTATTGCGTTTTATGGCGGATGGCAATCAGCTTTACGGTGCATTACCGCCACCTACTATCTTGGCGTGTGAACCAGAGTTATCTCCTTAATCAAACAAATAAAAATAAAAACAGACACCCCAAAAAAAACCCCCAAACAAAGTTCACTGATCACTAAAATATTTTGATCAGCCCAGCTTCTTTCAAATAATGGAATAGCCTCCTTAACCCAATGTCAAATATAATATATTATATATATTATATATTTTTTAGACTCAGTTCTTCCACTCTAAGCTTCCTGATTTCCCACTTTAATGTTTGTCGTTCTTGAGAATACTTTTAGCAGTGAAGAATTACATGCTCCACTGATTCCTCTATTTGACAGTGCTCACATAATCCTGAGGGATGTTTGTTTATTAAGTGCAGTGTTTTATTAAGTCTGGTATGTCCTACCTTTAGCTTTGTTAAGTTGCTCGCAAGCTTTGCTTGCATAAAGGTGTCGTCCTGTGTTTCCTGTATCACAGCTATGCTGTCACTCTTTAGTGATGTTTCTTTTGATTATTCCTTTTGCTTCAGATTTACTGAGTTGTCCATGATCTCCTCATGCTCCAGAGCCTTTGCGTCCACAATTTCATTGCCCTTAATCCCTCTGTGAGCTGGTATCCACATAAATGTTATCAAAATGTTCATATTTTTAAATCTGTGCAGCGTTTCATATATCTTATAACTATATCCTGCCTACTGTGAAATGTAAATGACTGCAATGACATAACACGAATCTGTACAAAGAATAACCTTTTTTATTTGTAACTCTTCTACCCACTGTAGTGCTGTTGCAATTGTCAACATCTCGACTGCATATACGGATAAATGATCTGGTGTCATTCTTTTAAGATATAGATCAGATACGAGCTAAACATGTTGTAAGTTTTAACTGTGTAAATAAAGTTTAAGGAAAAGCTCATTAGCCGTTCGCGGGTTCGCGTTCGTGGTAAACATTTCCATGGTAACAGCTAGCTCCAACAATCAGAGACGTCGCTGTAACATTTTAGGATTGTGGGTAGTGTAGTACTTCTCCATGAGATCGCGAATAAAACGTGTTTTTCTTAAAACAAAGTTGATTTCATACAGACGTGTGGCTTCTACAGGATCGTATACCATCGTTTCATAATCTCATAGCTCGTGGTAAGTCTACTTTGGACAGTTACGACATTTTGGATAATAATCAAAATCCTCTATTAAGAATATGAATGGGATTTTCACTTCCGGTTCCTCACTGTGGCGCTCTAATTTATAGAGGTAATGTTACTGCCCCAGAAAGAGGCATAGTAAAATTCATTCATGCATCCTCGTGAAATAAGTAGTGCTTAAAGTTTGGTGACACACCTTGCCAAAACACTTAACCAAGCTAACTGGTTTACTACCAGCTAGCTACCAGTTGGCATTGCTAGCTAGCTTTCTCATTGACCGGACAAAAAGTTTACACTGTTTATTCGAAAGACATTTTTGTATCATGAATTATTATTTATTCTATTCATTCTACTTTTTATATTATTCAAACCTGCATTCATTGATTTTTGACCATTTGGGGGCAGTACAATAAGCTGTAAACACAACATTGACATATCACCTTAATGTTTTTATGGTGAACTTGTCATCTAACGTTGCCTATTGACACATCCAGCAGAAGACACGAAGCAGCATTAGTATTCATTTGAGGCTGTGTTTCAGGCAACCTGACAAATTAAGTCCAATATTCACTCGGCTACGAAAAATATCTGGCGCTTTAGCTAAATGCTTCACCAGATAGTTTGTTTCTGGGCATGTAGCATATAGAGGGTCTATGTCTCAAGAGAACATGCTTTAACTTGTATTAATTAGAAATAGGATCCTATAACTTCATCAGTTACATGTCCTGTACAAGATCCTCAGTGTCTACGTACTCACTCACTGTAAACCAACATAGCTAAAGGCATCTGCTAAGTGTGGAAAATGTAAATTAGCATTTTGAATTAATAGCAACCCAGCACTGGCCTTAACAAGGCTTTGACAAAGTATTCAGTTATGAGGACACAGTCAGCCACCATCATCAGTACAGACTCAGCAGGCAAACGCTGTCCTTACTGTAAGGTCACTTGACTTGATTATTACTCTGAACTTAAAGGAGGCGAGTACCTCGTCTGTTCCATCAAACTTCTGGGACTTCTGTATGAGAGCCTCTCTGTCACCATGGACGTTCTGCCTTGTTAAACTGCCTAATTAGCAAGATTCCTCCCCTAATCACTGTCTCTAATGGCCTGTCCAAGACGATCGACAAACAGGGTTTCACCAGCAGAAGTCTTGGCCAAGTCGGCCATTTTTAGACTAATTAATTTTTCAAATGAGAGGATTGGATTTTGTGAGAAAGAGAGAGAGGCTATGACAGAAATGAGGATGCAGAGAGGGACAATGGAGGGTAAAAAAGATACTGTCCAAGAGAGATAGAGAAAAAAAAAGCAAGGAGGCGGGCTTGCAAATTACAGGAATGTAATGACTGGTGTAATGTTTAAGTTGGTGAGAGCCTGGGGGACTGTATGATAAAGAGCCACAGAAGTGATTAAGGCTGTGGATTTGTCTAATGATTTTCTCTCCTCTGTTATACAGTGTGAGAGGATTACCACTGTGTGGCTGTGTGAGTCTGTGCATGCGTGCCCAGTATGCGTGTATGCTCTGACTTCAACACAAAATACAAATATTTGATACACAACCTACAATTTGTTGATACATTGATACAGTACAGCAGGACCTTTATGTGACGTTAATCTCATAATCCAGTGTGTTGACTAGATTCAGTATCCATTGCTAAGACAAACTGTACAGTTGTAACCTTGGTTGCTATGGTGTGTGTCAGTGGTTACTATGGCAACTCTAGAGTGACTTTTTTGTAGTTATGTGGCTGCTTTCTTAGAGGCTGGCATGAATTCTGGCAAAGAGGTGAGAAGGTCTTTCCATCCATCTCTCCACTTCCCTGCCAATTTTCACCACACTCCATCTCCATCTTTCATCATTTCACCTCTCACAGCCCCATCTCACTTACTTTCAACTTTTCACGTCACCCTATCACCCTCCGTCCTTTTCCCACCCGCATCTGTCTGCTTCGGTATATTTCTCAGCCTCTGCTTCTCTTCCCCTTACCTTTCCACATCCCCCTCATCTTTCACTTTCTCACCTGCTTTGCCATCCATCTTTTTCTCTTCCTGCTGTGCCTCTCTGACGGTTTCTGCATCTCTCTCTCCCTTTCTACGTCTCCATTGCTTCCTCACACTTGCTTACACGTCATGAATTTTTCTGCTGTAAATAGCTCAGGGGTTACTCTAGGTGGTGTCACGGGGCTGTCTAGGAGCTGGTGAATGTGAATACAGAGCATTTGTGAGTGTGTTTAAAACCACACATCTGGGACAAAGCAGTGTGTGGACACGGTACCACGAACACACACTCACCTCCTTTCCTATGTTCCATTTGTTTAGCAGAGCTGCAATTTATGCCTTAGATTTTCCTCTGACCCACCTAGCACTGACCTGCTGAGAAAGTAAATTGCAGCAAGTCCTCCAACCTGAACCACATAACAGGTTGTTTGTCATTGTTTTTAAAAATGACCCATATGTGTGTTTTCTGATCTGGCGCCCCTGTTGTTGAGATGAGTCTATAGCCATCCTATCAGCTCTGTGAGGCTGTACTTAGGCACAGTGGTGCTTTGAGTAAAATGTCTGGTGTAATGTTGTACCATATTCACCAACTTAGTTTAGCGTGTTATTTGCTAATTAGCACTAAACACAAAGTACAGCTGTGCCAGAGGATCACCATAGTTCTCACTATTCATCCTGTGGCAAGGAATCACCCAAATTTAATGGCAATCCATCCAATGGTCAATATATTTTAGTCAGTTCCAAAAATGTCAGGGGATCACCAAAGTGAGGATTTGTCCTCTGGAAACCATGAATGTTGGTACAAAATTTTGAGCCAATCCATAGTAGATGTGGATATATGTGACTCGATAAATTTGACCTGCTGGTGGCACTAGATGAAACATCAGGGGATCACCAAAGTTTTTAGGATTTATTCACTGGGGACCATGAATATTTGTACCACATATTATAGCAGTCCATCTAATAGTTTTCAAGATATTTGATGGTGTTTTGATGGTGAAATCACAGTTGGAAGTATATTTTATTAATAGCTCACACATGCTTTACAATACATTCATTCACCAACAGTTACAAGGCACTCTATTTGACTTTTATTGCATATGAAGGCTCTGTAACCATCTCTCTCTTCTTCCGTCTTGCTCTCTTTCTTCTCTCCCTGCCCTCTTTCCTCCTCTGCCCTCCCTCTCTTTCTTTTTTCTCTGTCTTTCCCCCTCCACTCCTCCTCTTCTCCGTGTCCCTGTGGGGTTTCTCCAGCAACTGTCATGCAGTAGTGTTAGCATGAGGGAGATGATCTATGAGCTTCAACACCGGAGCAATTAGCCAAAATAAATTCAAAATGGAGAGAGAGATGTAGTAGAGAAATGGGAGGTGATGAAGAGGAGACAGTGGAGAGAGAATCCAGAGTTAAAAAATAATAGGAACAAAAGAATGAGACAAAGGGGGAGGTGGTGGAGAAGTAGAAAACAGTGAGATGAAATCTGAAAATGATTCAGAGATGATTCAGGCTTTTCCTACAGCAGAGATTCAGGGTGCAAAGGAAAGATAGTAAAAGTAGACAGATGATGCTCTTGTAGAGTTGGTGGGGAAGAAGGTGAACTTGTGCAAAGAGTGAAAAGAGGAAATAAATGGATCGGGGAAAATGGGGATAGTCTTGTGGAATTCCAAGGGTAGAGCGGAGATGAAGAGTAATTAGGCAGAGATATCCAAAACGGTAGGAGGGACATAAAGAACAGCTGGGAGCAAAGGTTGATAGGGGAGGCAGAGAAGGGAAGGAGGGATAGAGCCAAGGACAGTGGGAGTGATAGGGAGCAAAGGTAGGAATATTAGAGGGTGGAGGGAGGCGAGAAAGGGGGCGTACTGCTGGTGCATTAGCAAAGGAGGAAGGGAAGGAGCCAGGGAAAGTGGGACAGTAGGAGCAAGGAGGAGAAGTTAGAGAAAAGGAAGGATAGTTAAGAGGGTTAAGAAAATGGTAATCCTGTTCTGTGTCAACCGTTTTTGCTGAGATTATGAAAAGACAAAGAAACAATTTATTAAACAATTCATAATGCTCCTGAAAACTTGGTTTTAAGCATTTCTCTACAGCATTCAATGACTAAATAAACACCAGTTGAAGTTTAAGTTTTAAAAAAAGCTTCATCAGGATTGTGTAGGTGTGGTTTGATCAGATTTGATTGACAGCAGTCCGGCAGCAACAACACCACGGCTGTCATTACATTTTGATTTAAATGTTGCTAAATCCTGATTGGTGCATGGAAGTAAGTGACATCCCCTTTTCTCAACTAAGCCCCTCCCATTTCACAGTGCATGTAAAAGCTTTCATGAACTAGGTATCAGGTTAAATCACTATTACACAATTATCTGCAATATGGAAATGTATTGATACAGTATGTCACTCCAGTGTTTGCTTGGTATGCAGTCAGCATATACACATACATGCAGTATTCTCAAACAATATGCAACATATCTGTCAATTCTATCCAACCAAAGTAATCCACAGTTAAACACAGCATAGTATGTATTTCACTGTAAACATTAGTTTTATGTCAGCACCATCCGATCGTGCTCTGGGAGCTGTCACCAGACAGGCTGCAGGCGTTTGCTCCGGCTCCCTGAGAGGCCAGCAGCCCTGTCGGTCTCACTCTTGCTTACCCCGAGCCTGAGGGGCTTCACGTCTGACAGCCGGTCCCAATGCTGAGACCCGCTCTGACCATCTGTCTGAACCACGCAGTCAGAGTATTACAGCTGACATTACATTCTTGTTGTGTTTTTCTCTTTCATGAATGGGTATCACTGTCACTGCGTTTTATTCATCTATGTTGACTATGATTCCAAAAACACTGTTAAAGCCTAATTCCAGTTTATTACAACTTTTGTAATTTTTATTTTCATAGATTGGTCATCATCATTCCTTTTGCTAATTGTAAGATTGTACTAACCAAGTTAACTGCTGAGATGTTGGAACCCAGCGACATCGCTAAAAAGGAGTCAGATGGGACAAGAAACATTAGTAGTAGTAGTAGTAGTATTAGAGTAGTGAGAGACAGGTTTTAAACAAACCTCCAGGTTAGCCAAATTGTTTGGAAGAAAAAATGGAGGTTAACTGTAAAATAATTACCCAAACTGTCCATTGGAAACATCTATCGCAGTTGCACACAGTTTCCCTGTGCAGTGAAGGATTATTACCAACATTTCAGGTATGTTCACTTTCGATTTTATCTCCAAATAAAGTGGTGTATAATCTGGCTACAATGGTTACAAGGCTTGTTTACAACCTGTATGACTGTCAGAACACCTATTTAAGGATTCCCCAGTGTTTCCCAGATGTCTATAATTACTTTGCTAAGTACACCATATCATAACCAATTGAACTGATGGCCAAAACATTGAAAATAAGAACCAAGTTGCTATAAATTGTTATTATCCTTTAAAGGATAAGTCTGGTGATATTCTATATTTTTGTCAACAAATCTCAGGAAAGACCAAAACAACAATGAATTTATCCTACTAACAAATATTGTTTGTGTAGCCAAAGCCTGTTATTATTTCTTTGTGACATAGACCATCCATTGTTGTGCAAAAACTATTAAAAACACATAAGTTTCCCCTCAGGGATCAATAAAGTTCTGATAAATAAGCTCCACTGTTGAACTGGGGTGACATTTTCCTTTCTTATGATGAACATGGGTACTGTAGCTTTATTTTGAACTGAACCCAAATACAATGTTCTGCTGCTGTTGAAAATACTCACTAGAGCACCAAATAGTCCCCAACAAATACACAATTTAGTCCTGTTTGAGCAACTTTTGCTAAAAACTGCAGTTCCCAGCCATTTTATTCAGTATATATTAGTAATGAAAGTATATATTTATGACCCATTTTTAAAGATTTACGCCTTCAGGAACAAATGGGCTTGGGGCTGAGAGCCACAGACAGGCTGGGGAAGTCAGAAATTATTGAGAGATGGACTAACGCATGTTGGTTTTGGGGTTAGTGGGATTTGTTGACAGTAACAAAAATGTATGAGAGTATGGCCAGCCTCAAACCCCAGTTAGCTAAACTTGCAATGTTGCTATGTTCCCAGATCTGAGCAAATACTTTGCTGAGTATAAGTAACAGAAATAATGAAAATAATACTCAAGATTTTATAAACCAGAATTATCCTCGCTGTTACATAATCTTAGGGTAACGTCTCCCCGCATTCCTGAAAGTGACATGAATCACAATTTTTAGCGAGTGCCGGAGTGCGTGCAGAAGCAATTCTTGATCGCTGAATGGGATTATAACAAGGAACATGTAGCTCATTCCTCTAAAGGGACGCATACAAGGGTTTTGTATTCCCAGTTCAAATCTAAGGTGGTTTCCTTCAACAAAGCCTGAGTGCAACATAAAACAATTAAACATCAGGGTTGGTGGAAAAATGAATTATTGATGCATAAAATTGATTTTTGTAATGAAATGTAAATGAAACAAGTCGCTTTGAAGGATGTCTCAAGCAATGATTATAAACATGCTCATGTTGCTTTGTGTGTTTGTGTATATGAGTGTGTGGCTTAATGTGCGCGAGACTCATTTATTTACTGTGATTATATTGGGAATAATTTGGTAATGCTACATGTACCTTTTAAATACGTGTGTGTGTGTGTGTGTGTGTGTGTGTGTGGTTTGAGACTTAGGGGCTAGTTTGAGCAGGTTTGACTGCTTATCAAATTACAGCAGTGCATACACAAATACACACACCTACATCCACGCACACATGATAGAATCTGCCACACCGCAGTAGTCCACTGTCTTGTATAATGGGCATTGTACTGTAAACATTAGCTGTCCATCAGCACAGCTCAGCATCATTCTGCGCTACATCAGCACTGTGGGTGTTTGTTTGTGTGGATGGGTGTGTGTGTGTTTTTCTGCCATAATAGATGGATTCAGGTATAAACAGCTGTTCCTCTTCAACCAGGTATTTAGAGCTAGACACAAATAGGCTTATTAACTGTGATGGACTTCAGCACTAATATGATTCTGTTTTATCTGTCATCGCTCCAGCACATTCCCCACTGATTCTCCGCTCCTGCTTTTTCTCTCACTCTTTTCTTTACCAACATTTCTCCTTAACACACAACCTCTCTTTACTGCACTCTCACTAAAAGTATTATGAATTCAGGGTCAGTTTCTTGACACAAAGGAATGAGTTTTAACAGTTTGTTTCCATTGCTCTTCAGCTTGCAGATAAATCAGTCATTTATTGGGTAAATGACCTTCATGTTGCAGACCACACAGGCCTTCATCTACACGAGCTGAGGATCCCATCAGCCTTTGTATCCGTGTGTTAGAAGTCACATTTTAGTGAAAGCGATTCAGTATAACAGCCAGAGGGGCACTCCTTGACCAGTTGAATTTGCTTCCATTTTTATTATCTGAAGTTTCAAAAGTGGTGGTGGGAGCTGAGAGGTTAAAGCAGTGATCTCACAGCCAGAGTGTTGGCAGTACAATGTCCTAGAGCTGGCTAAATTTCAGTTGGAAACTGTAGTCATGTCCAGCTTCCATGTTGCTGAAAAAAATCACCAAAGCTGCTCTCATCAATATCTATAATAACAATATATAATAACGATATATGATAACAATGGATCACATGACTACATGTAATGTAAAAGGTGTTTCTCATTCTGACCAACCCACAGAGAAGTATCACCCATCTCTGCACTTCCCCTTAGCTTTACCAGTGTTTTAGCATCTTTCAGCTCACTGTTTTCGGTTTTACAGCCTGCAAATTTATGGTTCACTCTCACCACTCTCATCAACGTTTTCAGTAATTGCAGGCAGCTGTTTTCAGCAGAAAGTTCTGATAAACCCACTGTACACTACCTATCAAAGACAGGGAAAGTTAGAAACTAGCTAGTGAACATAGTGGAGCATTTAGCTGCTAAAGAGCCAGATATGTTTCTCAGGAGTTAGTGGAGACCACAGAGCTAAAAGAGAGTGAATATTGAACTTACTATTAGCTGAAATTTTAGCTGTATCAACTTAGGCGATACAGTATATGTCAGTGTTGTGTTTACAGCTTGTTGTGCTGCTCCCAAGTGGCCAAAAAAACATTTATAGGAGGTTTCATGCTTAGTCAAATGAAGTTTAAAAACACAAGCTCTCTTGGTAATGTTAATTACTATTACCAGTGTTAATTAATGATATTTATACTTTATTTGCAGTACTATGGATCTCTGGTTGTCAAGGGATTGGTATACCTCCAGCAATTCTTGAAGGAGCAAAATAATAAATAATTTAAAACTATAGTTTGGTCTGTGGGGAGTTTTAATATTTTTCCTTCTTGCCTAAAGTCAGAAAAACACATTGGATGTTATTTTTTTATGTAACTACATTCAGTGTGAAGATATGTTAAACAGCCTTTGGGGAAGTTTATGTATGTTCTTTCTTTTAAGAGGGAATTGAGCTAAGCTAGGTTAAACTCACTCATTATTCCTTTAAACTCTATACAGGGACATCAAAAAGACATCCCTGAATTTGTCTAAGTCTGGGTAAGCAGGAAAAATAAAATTATTCTACCATAACTCCAACACCCCACAACCTCAAAAAGAATAATGTCAGTACCTCAGCTCCTTGTCCTCCTCTCACCTTGCCTCTTCCTCCCTTTTCTCCTGCAGACAGCAACTTCATCCTGGCCAATGCACAGGTGTCGAAGGGCTTTCCCATCGTCTACTGCTCTGATGGCTTCTGTGAGCTTACAGGCTTCTCCCGGGCCGAGGTCATGCAGAAGAGCTGTGCCTGTAAGTTCCTGTATGGGCCAGAGACCAGCGAAAGCATCATCCACAGCATTGACAACGCCCTGGAGGAGCGCAAGGAGTTTAAGGATGAAATCATGTTCTACAAAAAGACAGGTAAGCAGTGGAAAACCAATTTTGTTTTTAGTTCTGTCTGAGTTGTTTGTTCAATTGTTGTCATCTTTGTTCCCTTCATTTATCATTTGCTTTTGCTGCTCTTTTGTGCTCATGCCTATTCACAATAAATCACAGACTCTGTACCTCCCTCTACCATTTACCAATTAAGTGTTGGAATCAAGGCAAACAGACAAGCACAGAAAGCCATCAGAGAGTGCACAGACAGAGCGATTACCATGTGGGACTTTGACCGTTCATTTCCATAAATGAGATGGCAGTTCTCTGTGGCTATTTCTGAAGAAGCCACATTTAAATTGGCATAGATGGACCCATGGATAGATGAAGTAATGGCTGGATTAATGGATGTATAACTTTTTTTATTGACCCATTTTCATTAAAAGGTGATTAAACAAAGCAATCAGTCACAAAAGTCCCCCAGTTATTATTTAACGCTGAGACACATTAAACTTTCATAGCTGTCATAACCCTGTCTCCTTCAATTACACTGAGCTCAATAGCTAGCCCTGGTGCGATATGGTTTGGTGTGTGCCTCGCTGATTAGCCAGCTGGCCAGTGAACAAAATGGAGTCGAAAATAATGAGCACATCTAGACATCAGTGGATACATGCTTGCTGTGATGTGGGATGGTGCCATGTGCCCTTGCATGGTTATTGCAGAGTTTTCTTTACTTTTTATGCTTCATGTTCTGTCTTGCAGTAGATTGCAGTGTTACAATTCAAGAGAAATCACTTATTTTTTATATCAGCACTGCAAGCTTTCTCATTTCTGCAGAGACCACACATCTGTAAGGATTGAGAAGTTCATTCCTGACCTTGGAAACATGTTAATGAAATAGTCTCACTACTAGGCCCATTTAGTAGCTGTTCTGGAGCTTTAGATAATTCTGTTCATTCTTGACCCTTTTGACCTTTCAATCTCAGTTTTTGAGCCAACATGAAGAAATATTTAAAATGCTAAACACTTTCAATTCCATGACAACTGGGCACACCTATCACCTGATAATCAGACTGAATTGCCATTTCGTTTCACTGTATTCATTCAGCGTGACATTGTGTTCATGTTTGCTAATTCTTTGTTGGGAGGGGGTTATTTTGATTTGTTTCGCCCTAACCACTCACTGACTAGTGATATCTATGGTATCTATCCGACCAACATAATTTTCTGATTCAGACACACAGAAGTGGTAGCGGTTGCTACGAGCTGTTTACTCAATTTTTTTTAACACTGATCAAAGAAATATGTCAATTTCAGAGTTGTTTTTGAAAGTCGACTTAATGTAGCTAGGTAGCTAACTAGCTCATAGAGCCAACTCTTAATTCTACCTATTAAGATCTTATGGGTCAATTGTTTCTCTAACCAGGGGGAAAGCCATTAATAGGCAACACTAGACATATTTGAATTGCACAACAACAAATGGGAGAAAACAGCTACTAAATGGACCTAGTGATTTTTAAGCAGATTTAGTCATTGACACAGTGCAGTTTGCATAGACACAGCTTTGCTAATACCATCACAGATGTGACTGTCTACCCCACTCTGTCTCTTTCTTTGTTGTATTTCCTGTCACACCCCTCAATCTCCTTTTCTCTTCTGTTCTCTTTCACTTTCTTTTTGTTACCTTTCATTTTACCATCAATTTTCTTTTTCTCCCACCTCCTTACCATTTCCACATAGTACTGTTTGTGCTAGTTTGTCTGTCTGTCTCTCATACTTATCTTGCTTCTTTTCCTTTCCCTGCCTCAGACTTTTTATATTGTTTCATCCCTCTCTTTCCGTCTGTCACAGCAGAGTCCTGAAAGTAAATTTAGCTGATTGACTCAGTTTGTCCTCTGTCTGTCAGCCTGAGAAAAGAGAAAGCTGCGTGTTCGCAATCAGGGACGCTCTTTCTCTCACTGTGTGCTTGATAGTGCTGCTTTGTCTCGCATGCATACAGATATTCACACACACATACACACACACACACACACACATACACACGCAGAGACAAAAATACTGTGATTGAGTCATCACCAGGCAAGGAAGATTTAGTGAGTGGGAGTGATGGGAGGGAACTCCGTGGGAAATCCCTCTTAATCAGCAATTCATTTCTAGTCACTAAACAGAGAAGAATGAAAGGTACACCATGACCTCTGCTTTGAAGACCTTCATCTTGACAAAATCTATGCAACACAAATTTGAGGAGAAAGGAATAAGGAATTCATTAAATAATCAAACTATCAAAGAGGAAAACATGAAACATGAAAAATAACCCTACATCTAATAAAACTACCAGCCAAACAATACATTAGTGACACCGTCATGCATATGCCACAGCATGATATGGATTAGACTGAATTTGATGTGATTAATTAATTACCATTAACAAGACTAAAACCCCTGAGATGCTGTAATGCTCTTCTTATGTGAGGATCCTTTAAGAAATTCAAAATTTGTGCCAGAGGAAAGGCCATGTTGTACCCAAATTGAAAAGATGTCTCCTCTGTGGAGTGGCCCATTTGGAACATCTCAGATTTGTTAGGCTCAGGCCAATGTTGTCATTTGGCTCAGCTTAATTTTATTTTAGTGTGTCCCAATTCACAGTGCCTTTAGCAAAACAGTGTAGTGTGATAGTGTGATATGCAATATGCACCAGCATTAGCAAGTTAGCATTCATGTTAGTATTACATAACAAGTACAGCTGAGGTTGATGAGAATTCAGAGATGTTCTGTCAAAAAGTGAAGTGCTGGACATTTTGAGCAGCTGGTGGCACACAAGATGAAAAGCAAGGGGAATTACCAAAGTCATCATCCTCTCATGAATGTCTGTACCAAATGTCATGGCAACCCACTCAACAGCTAAGATTTAGTCTAAGTTACGTTTGACATAATTGGATAACTTAAACCTGAAATAATTGGTTTTTTGGCCACTTGGGTGCACTGCAACAAGCTGTAAACACACTACAGACATATTAGCACCTTTATAAAGTTAATAAGAGAACTTGTTAGAAAAAAGCTGCCTATTCACTGTACACATCCAGCAGACATGATGCAACTTTAGCATTAATTTGGAGTCATGTTTCTGGCCACATGGTGAATATAAGTCCAATATTCACTTTCCTTTTTGTTTTGTTTTTTTGGTCACCACCAACTCCTGAGAAGAATATCTGGCTATTTAGCTGCTAAATGCTCCACTATGTTCACCAGCTAGTGGAAACGAGGTTGATGAGAGCAGTGGCACTGAATCAAAACAATGAGCTTAAAGACGCGAAAATGCTCCGTAGACCTGCAGAGTTTAGTGATAAAACTCAGTGGGTTATAGCAGCTTTAAGTATTAAAAACATAAAGTGAGGGCACACCTATGCACATAATGATGCAATATACTTAATATACATTTTCTAAACCATAAAATAATCAATGTCCTATAACGACTCTTTGATAAATCAAGCTTATAAAAGTGATACAATAATCAGCACAACCACACTAACACCGGTGCAGAAACACACATGCTGACCTGCAGTTCCTCTGAAAAGCAATCTATTTAGCAGGAGATGGGACCTCAGAGATGGGTTCATCTTTTGCTGTGCCTGGGGAACAGGGACTTGGTCTATTTAAAGGCTCTTCTTCTCCCGAGGGACTTCCAACTGTAGATAGGCTTACTAATAAGTCTGGGAATCTGTGAAACTGTTTCACACACACACACACACACACACACACACACACTGGTTATACACATTCATTGTAAATCCATTTAGAGTATAATCAGAGATCATGTATAAAAGTGTTAATAAGAGCGTTTTCCCCTTTCAGCTGTTCTGTTCTGGTGCCTGCTGGACATTGTGCCAATTAAGAACGAGAAGGGAGACGTGGTGCTCTTTCTGGCTTCATTCAAGGACATTACCGACACTAAAGCCAAAACCATCCAAGAGGACAAGAAGGAAGGTCAGTATGTGTATGTATGTAGGAGGTGTGTATTGTCAGCCTCCATTTGCAACACAAAATCTGTATGATTGCCATGTGCTGAAAGTGAGTGTTAGTTTGATTTCGCCAACCAAAGGGTAGTAAGATCACAGTACCATCACTTCATTCTTGCTTGAAGTTTTTTGACACAGTTATAGGAACCTGCCATCTGTGTTCAGTAGAATAGGTTTGTGGTTTGTTTCAAACCCACACTGTCTCCTTAAAACTACATTTATATACTGCTAATTTATTTTGCCAAATATGTTTTAAGGGAAACGTAATTGCTGCCTGGATTATGATGAGTAGCAACCTTTTTATAGAGTAAGTGCTACATTTTCATAACGCACACAAGTTTTATGTAGATGGTTGGGATGGATGGCAGGCTGCAAAGTGCAGAACTCTGACAAATAGACCAGGGGTTGGGTTATTCAACAAAAACACAGGATAATTGTTAATAAAGAAAACATATCCTGTCTCGTGATTCAAGAAACTGTTGACTTTTTCTTTATGTAACTAAGACCACAATCTTTCCCTAACCTTGACCAGAAAGAGCAGATATTGTAGGAAAACATAATGAACATTTACATATGTTCTGTATGAACATTTTGTGACGTGGCAGAAATGTTCATTAAAATAATTTCCTCATTAATTCAGGTGGCATTGAATGTCTTTCCAAATGTATTTGTCGTTGGAAAGTAGTAGTATATAAAATAATTTTTGCGAGAAAGGTTTGTTGAAAATCTACAGTATGATGAGCCAAAAAAGATAATTAAATTATAAATACACACCTTTGTGATATCCACGTTAATATTTGTAATTATAGTCCTGTATTTTGGAATCTATTTAGGAAACCATGTGAAATATTTTTTCTAAGGCTAAAGGGGCAGCATTGGCTGTGATATACTTTCAGATAGAAAATTTGTAAAAGAGCTGAGGGCTTCGAAGTCTTTATAAGAACCTGAGGTGAGGTGTCACGTTTCCAATTTCAGTTTTTTAATTATAGTCATCATTGTAAATACAAAGAGCAACTAAAGGAAACAAAGCTGCAAATTCTGCCTTCAAAATCAATTTCCTCAAAGGATTACCTTAAGGGCAACAGCTAAACTAAAGCCATAAGCAGCCTACAAAGCAAGATAGAAGGTCAGTGTGTGTGTCTGTGAAGTCAGCAAGCAAACTGACTTTTCTCATCTCAGGCCTGCCTCCCCTGGATTTGCCTACTTACTCTCATTACTGTAAATAAGAGAGAACACAAAGCAGAAAACAAAGTTATTTTTTCCCACATAATGAAATGCTTTTCATAGAAAAAGAAAGAGGCTGATGCAGCATGCCTTTAGATCTCACTATAATGGGTTTCGCTCTGACAAGTTCATTTAAATGAGAATATGTATAAATCTCACAAAATATTTGCATGTTGATGTCATGCTCAGTGCAGATGTAGAAAGGGATGTGCTTGGTTTTGTATGTTTAAGCCAGTGCAAAAGAGTTAGTACATTTTAAGTAATTAAGTACAAATAATTTTAACAATGATTATGGACAAAAAAAGCTGCTTAATGATAAATATAAACAACCTGGAGATATGCAGACGCTATGACATCAATGGGGCATTTCCATCCATGCTGGGGAAGCCTTTCAAGGACGAACGGACATCCCGGATGTGACCCAGTTAGCTCTCTGTCTGAACATTGTGGACAGTGGGTGCAAAAGAGGGAAACCCAATCTCTGGCGTCAACAGTCTCCTCTCCTCATCTTCTCTATTTTCTCCTTTTTCTGTCATGGGCAAAATCTCACTCCCAGCATTGTTTTATGCTTTCTGGCGTCCTTTCCTTTCCTCACTTCTCTCTCTCTCTCTCTCTCTCTCTCCATCACCTCCATTTCTCATCTATTCCAGCTGCTTTAACAGTATATCCATTCCCACCTCCCCTGTCTGCCCTACGTGCCTTTGCCTTCCTCCCTTATACACAACACCCACCCCTCCCCACCTATACTCCCCTTCTACCCTCACAAGAATGGCTATAAAAGTGGAGGGAAATTCATTAGAGCTAAAAATAAGCATGTCTCTGTGCGCCTGCCGTGTCGCGTCCCCCAAGGCTGCACCGCGTTATGGATGGCCCTGTCTGTTCTGCTCGTCTGGGGTCCCTACACACACTCACATCACACCCATAGAACGCACACACTTTCCAAAGGACACTCAAAAGCAGTTATCACTTCTATTCTCCAGGTTTGTTATTGCCGTTATCCCCCCTCAAGCCAATCTGGCCTTAGTCCTTTCCTGTGGGTTCACAGCAGTGAAAATGGGGCTTATAACCCAGCGAAATAAAGTGCCTTCTCCTATTACCCAACTCCTTGGTCTGAACACGTCAGTCCTGCACTATCTACTTTATCTACTACTACAATGCACTTAGAAGAAACACACACACAAGCACACCAGCAAGCGCACACACAAACCCACTCCAGTGGCAATCGACAATAGAAAATCTACCATACTATACTTAACTGCCTCTCTGCCCCAGCAGCAACTCATCAAAGCTGAAAATTGCGCTGTTTTGCTGGAGATAGTGTTTACACAATAAGACATCATCAACCAATATTTATGGCTGAATAATGTGAATCAGAACAGGTAACACATGTTCTTTGACATTTACAAAAGCAAAATGACAGTAAATACCCAGTTTTTTTCCCCACTTCACTCAGAAATTGTGCAATTTGCTCAGAAATGACACATCCTTCTGTTGCATATTCATGTTTTCCTATTCAGGACAGAATATTATGTATTTCATCAAGCATAATGACTGATTCAGTCATCAGGAGTTAACCTTGGGGGGTAAAGTATTGTAGGGGGGATGTGTACTAACTTGTGTGTGTGTGTGTGTGTGTGTGTGTGTTTACAGAGCGACGCCGCGGCAGGGTGAAAACAGGCTCTCCATTCAGCTCAGCTCGTCTGCGGAGCAGTACAGTGCTCTACCACATTTCTGGTCACCTCCACAGCAGAGAGAAGAGCAAGATTAAACTCAACAAGGTGACATTTCAAACAATGGGGCAGGATGTAACATGATGAAGGATGAAGGGGACGGACTGTTATATGGGAAGTGAGAAGATCACTGCTGTTATTAACACACCGAACACAATCAAGGGGCAGGGAGCACCATTAAACGTGTTGCATTGACTGATGCTCTTTATTGCAGATTACTTTAAATGAGCAAGAACACCAGTTATTTGTAGCATCAATTTGATCCCAGTTGATTTAATTACAGGAATACTACTTTGTCAAAGATGTTTTGTGACCAGAAGAAAAACGGATATTACATTAGGATACAGTACAAATGTCTAAAAAAAATTAATGAATTAAAGACATAATGGGTCTAGCTAGCTATAATGTCTCTGGCTCTCACTAACCTTAAGTGTAATGCATTCATTGATTTTTGGGGCTGCACAACAAGCTTTATTGCCATATTATTATCTTTTAAGTTGATATGGCAAACTTTGTAGCAAAGGGTTGCCAACACCTCCAGCAGACACAGAGCAACATTAGCATTCATTTATTCATGTTTTGGTGTTTACCAACTCCTGGGGGAAATATGTGGCAGTTTAGCTGCTAAATGCTCCACTACAGCATGTTACTGTAGCTAGTCGCTAACTTTGTAGCATACCCAACGTTTTTTAAACTGCTTGCTGTGGCTAGAAACAAGGTTGATGAGAGTGGTAGTGTACCAAAACAGTAAAGTTGTGGGCCGTACGAGGTTATTTTTGTCCTAACTGTGGCAAAAATAGCATTAGCTTAAGTTTCTTGTAGTTAACAAGCTAGGTTGACAATTGAAGGTATTCCTGCATGATAACAGTTGTTGAGATTCTATTTGACAATCAACCTGGAAATGCTTTATATAAAGAAAGCTGGTTTATGTTTTTTAATTACATTTTTTTGTGTGCTAGCCTCATCTTGGTTTAGCATTGGGTGCATTTCTTCACTGCAGACTCCATGATGGGTTGGACAAAGTAAGTGGATGTCACAGGTTGTTGCTACTGTATCACTTGTGTTTTCTTATCCTGTCCTGTCCAGAATGTGTTTGGGGATCCACCTGCTCTGCCAGAGTACAAGGTAGCAGATGCCAAGAAGTCCAAATTCATCTTACTTCACTTCAGCACATTCAAAGCTGGTTGGGATTGGCTGATTCTACTTGCCACATTCTATGTTGCTGTGACGGTTCCCTACAATGTGTGCTTCATCGGTGATGATGATGACCTGACCCGCAGCACAACTGTCAGTGATATCGCAGTGGAGATACTGTTCATCATAGGTTAGTTGCAGAATTGAAGAACTGAGGACTACACAGTTTATAATCTATTTGATCTAATTTAAGTACAAATATGATTACTTTTTTAAGACTTTATAATAACCAGCATTTGCCATAACCAAACCCCCAACTCTCTTTGTTCTTCTTTCTGTTTTCCTGCCAGACATTGTTTTTAATTTTCGCACAACTTATGTCAGCAAGTCAGGCCAGGTGATCTTTGAGGCTCGACAGATCTGCATCCATTACCTAACCACATGGTTCATCATCGACCTGGTGGCCGCATTGCCCTTTGACCTGCTCTATGCCTTCAAAGTCAGTGTGGTGAGTAGCCATTGGTTTGTTGCTTAACCCCCAGGGTTTAATATAGAACATTATCAGTGAGCCACTGTACATTCACATTGTTTTCAAGTGTTTTGTTGTTTGTTGTTTGTCGCTCGTGCTATTGACTTCCAAGAAATCTTTGATTTAATGATCAAATAAATATTAGATCCAAACAATATTTTATATTCACATACAATTCTCTGAAAAGATGAAATAAATACAATAAAAAGAAACATGAAAGAAAGAATAAATAAGGAAATATAAGTATAAGTTAATAGAACATGACTTTGAATACTAAAAACCTCATGATTGATGGATTGCCCAGCATCAGAGACCCACTCTCTAATCCTGTCAACATATTGGCACATTGTAAAGTGCAACACCTCCAGCACATTTGACATTTCATAAGAATAGATTGTATGGAGTGTTTCCAGCACTGCTCCAGTGCCTCTTTGATTCTGTGGATTGATTCCACCAACTGTACAAGCACTGAGAAAACAATCAAACCTGCATCATTAAAACCTTTTTCTGTTCTGCTTGAGTCAAATACATGGCCCCCTTAAGAATAGTTGAATGGAGGAAGAAACAGAGATGTGGAGCAATTAGGTAGACATTCTTGTCTTGTCCCCGGCTGAATGATATCACACAATGGAAGCACTACCCTATAGGGAGGTTTTGATTGGTATGGACATTTTTGCTTTTTGGCCTGTAATTTAGAGAAAGAAATGCTTTGATTGTACCTTATGCTACTGTTTGCGCTCACTCAACCACTGTAACGTGAATCAAAGGGTCCAATATATGAGTGCATGTGTGAACAAACGCACAAAAACAATTTGGCTCTAAAGAATCATTATATAGGTAGAACAACAGGAAGTTATCTGGGGCTCTTTTTAACAGGACTGAGAAAGATTACAGAAAGGGAAGATTAAAAAAAGGACAGGTGAAAACAAAAAAAGAGGAGTAACTATTGTAACTTTAAGCGAGTTGAGTGAGAAAGAAACAGAGGCAAAAAAACTTGTAAGAACGAGCAGGAGAAGTGGCCAAAAAAGTGCTGTGAAAGAACGTGTGAACAAAATAAGAATAGTTTTTTTTTAATACTATGAAGGGGAGGGGTGGTGGAGGGCTGGGCGCAGTGACAGGCTGCTCCAGGCGAAGGTGCCTGTTTGGTTCCAGACTCTATTAATGGAAATACCACGCGCTCCCAGTGGGTCGGGATTTGGGTGTAGGGCTACTGGGCCACAAGTTCCCCTGCCGCCTCCAGGCAGAGCGGGAATGGCCGGTAATTGCTGAGTGTTTCGCGTGATGTCCCCTCCAAGGACGGAGCATTCAGACTGATGTTCCCTTTGAGGATAGACGCCATCTTTTACCAAAATGAGCCAAGGGGCCTCAGCAGTGTCCCTCCCTGGAGTTCTCCTGTCTTTTGTTTTTGTCATATATCTCTGTCGTTTCTGCTTTTTTTATATGTTTTACAGTCTGTCAAGTGATTCCATTTCACCCTGACCTTTCTTTTCGTTTCTTTTATTATCAGTGCAATACCTATATGTTCTTTATTTCCTTCATCTGATCTATGATCAATCCCTCTATACATGACCCTCACCGGTTTCACAGGTTTCTTCCTTTTTTGTGTGAGCACATTAAGAAGTGTCCCACAAAAAATTAATGACCGGATAATTTAAATGTTTTGTGTTTTTAGTTTTCTTTTGAGGTACAACAAACAAATGTACTGTCTTTCACTGCACTTTTTAATTTACTTGTAAAACTGATTGACCATCCATCTTAAAAAATCATCTACACAAATAGGTCAGCAGATGATGCAAGCACTAGTATTCCCTAGTGATAATGTCTTTACACCAGGGCCAAAGACAGCAATTTGTTATTAATACTTAACTGCTACAGTTATTATTAAAGCTTCTAGCAATGTCTTCTGGGCCTAGAGGCCTATTTGGTATTGTAGAACAGTGTTATGCATGCTTATTGGCCCGATACTGCTGCATCAAAAAAATGAATAAAAATAAAAATGACCACCTGTTGTGACTCCCTTGTAGCGCTGAAGGCGTGGCTGCAGGGGGGAGAAATAATGAGCATTTCTGCAAAGTTATAGTCTCATGTGCACAAATACATCCTTAAAAAGCAGAGGGAAAGCAAACTATCAAGTAGCTAAATGGAAATTTCACACCTGACGAGGAAATGCAGATGTGAGTGGTTGGGGTGAGATGGAAGTGGTAGAGGGAAAAGTTGAAGGAGAAACTGATATACACTACACTACATGACATTGCTTACTGCTCATGCTCCTAGAGGAGAATGGGATGTGGCGCAGCCTGCTCTCTCCATAGGTGGGTTGCAGGGTGGTGATAGATGGTGGAGAGTAGATGGAGCTTCTCCCCAGGGCTCGGTAGGAGACTTCATTACCCCTTGTGCTGCACCAGTTCTTTATTTCTCACAGCAAGAGTGTGGAAAAACCACCATAAAACATACTGGAGACACAGGCAGGAGCAGCTCTGATAAGGACTGTCCACGCATATCCTCTTAGCTTTGTTCAAATGCTCTGATTGTATAATTATCTTTCTCTCTCACACACATACACACACATTTTTCCTCTCCTCTTTCTTTATCATTCCTTTGTTGCTTATCCTACGTCCTCCCTCTTTCTCCCTGTATTTATTGTAGTTATTACGTTATATATCTTCTCTATAGTATTTCTGTCCCACTTTCTCAGTCTCCAGCCATCCCCAGTCACCCTACATACACACCTACACACATGCACACACTACGCAACATACATCCTCATAGAAAGGTTACAAACATCCTCCATTTCCTACATCCTTCTAAATAATGGTTGCTGTGTGTGTGTGTGTGTGTGTGTGTGTGTGTGTGTGTGTGTGTGTGTGTGTCTGTCTCCAATGGGGATACACAATGGCAAGCCCTAAATGATAGATTGTTGGTGGAGATTGTCTGAGGAGCAGGTGCACAATGGATGACATTCACATCACATCTACAGCACATGAATGTGGGAAAGGTGCGAAAGGGAACTTAACATTGTCAGTAGAAACAAACACAAAGCTTGTGGTAAAAGTAGTTTACATTGTTAAAGAGTGAAAGAACAAAGTACAGAGAGGACAGAAAATGAAGAAAGCTGGAGTAGAGAAACACAGTATGGTGATGCTGAGGATTAAAAAACAAAACAAACACACCTGTGAGCAAGCGCCTGATTGCTGTAATTGGTAATTTTATATTCAAGGATCCGGATCAGGGTGCACGGTGGCAGAGCGGCTACAGCTCCTGCCTCCCAATAAGGAGATCGTGGGTTCGTGGGTTCGATTCCCGGACCGGACCAACATCACACAATCTCTCTGGGTGGAGTCTGCATGTCCCCGTGTTACCGTGGGTTCTCTCCGGGTTCTCCGGGTTCTCCGGCTTCCTCCCACCGTCCAAAGACATGCATAACTCTAAATTGCCCGTATTGAATGAATGTGTGAGTGAATGGTTGTCTGTCCTTGTCTGTGTCTGTGTTCGCCCTGCGACGAGTTGGCCACTGTCCAGGGTGTGCCCTGCCTAAGGCCCGAAGTCACTGGGATAGGCTCCAGTCACCCGCGACCCCCTAACGGGGACCAAGCGGTAGAAAATGGATGGATGGATGGATGGATCCGGATCAGGAAATCTTCATATAGATCATATTGTTGATGTGTTTACAAGCATTTGTCAAGTTCTAATTATAGAATCTGAGAGCATTTGAGCAGCCTCTAATGTTGAAGAGGTCATGAAGCATGGTTAAGAGCTTTTTGTCACTTCAGGCAGAGCTATTTATTCAGATATGTATTAGTGTGTGTGTGTGTGTGTGTGTGTGTGTGTGTGTGTGTGTGTGTGTGTGTGTGTGTGTGTGTGTGTGTGTGTGTGTGTTAAGCTGGTTTATCACTCTTCCCATAAGATTTACTGTCTGTAAAAGGGAGACAATTGCAGTCTCTGCTCCTCACTTTCATAATTTCTGTTTCACTCTTTTTATATCTGTGTCTGTCTCTCTGACTTTGCCCTCAGCAGAACACCAGAAAAGTCTCAAGAAATGAAAAGGAGGTTATGTAGTTGTGGTACTTGATCACTGCTTAGCAAGGAATGAAACATGTGTTGCCTTCAGGAGCTGTAGTTGTGGAGAGGGAGGTGGTAACAATGTAGCGTTGATATATAGTAAAGACAATGGTGTGTGTTTTGGTAGCACATGGTTAAGGTTAAACAAACGATAACTGTGACACCTGTCACATATCTTCAGGAAATGCCCTTTATGACAAAAACTGCATGAAATATATCAATTCGCTATCTGCATCCTAAAAATAAATTTACCTTGGGTCCTTGTTCTTTATCCCCAGGTGTCTGTGGTCCACCTGTTAAAAACAGTACGTCTGCTCCGTTTGCTGCGGCTGCTCCAGAAGATGGACCGCTACTCACAGCACAGCACCGTGGTCCTGACGTTGCTGATGTCCATGTTCGCCCTGCTGGCCCACTGGATGGCCTGCATCTGGTACATTATTGGCAAGATGGAGATGGAGGCCAACGCCTACAACTGGGATATCGGTGAGTAAAGGAAAATAATGTCATGTAGTACCCTCAAATCCCAAAACACCTCCGAGGTCAGTTGTTGTTGATGGATTAAAATGAAATGGAGAATTGTAGTGTAAGCCACAACACCATTCCTTCCAGTGCTATTGGACACTATACCAAATGCAGGAGGTTTATCTTCAGGCACCGTTTGGAGCTTAGACTAGTGTTAATGGGGAATGTAATGTGATATGAAGTGTATGTGTGTAATTTCACAGGCCTGTAGTATTCCTCTGGCATAAAGCATCTATGTGATTCCACTAACTTTACTGCTTATTGCCTTGATATAAAATATGATGTTATGTCTTTGTTAGCATGACACTGAATCTGCTGATTCACCATAAAACATGACACATAATAACATTGTGGAGATTCAGATTTAGTAAATAAAATACTTTGGTAATGTCAGATTAGCTTCCCAAGAGACACACTAAATGCTGACATTTACAATTAATGCAACTACAAGGCTTCCCTCCATAGTCCAGTTTGATTAGGGATTTAGTTGCTGTGAATTAAAAATGAAGGTAAACAGATCTAAGGTCTGTTTATAGAAAAATGGACTAGAAGAATCAGAGCTCACACGAGTGTTAAAAGCTGTACAAGATGTGTTCAGAAGATGTGTGAATCCAAAAGACTACCACATACTGCCTGCTGATACCTGCTGCTGTGGTGAGAGTTGAATGGCATGTGAAGTGTGCCTGCAGCAAGACAGTGTCAACTTGGTACATGATGGGATGAGGACCATGTAGCATCAACCATGATGACATTGGCCTGGGACAGAAGGCAATGAAAACCAATAGCAGATTGAGGCTTTAAATCCGTAAAAATAAGAGATTTTGTAGAAGGGAGGGATTTGATCTCAGTCCAGCTGCAGTGCACTTCAAGTGTGGCAGTTTCAGAATGGCTCTTAAATGGATATTCATAGCATGACATACAGACAGTTGTGCTCTTGATGCACATATAATTGTTTTTGCTTTTTGTATGTGTGCGGTAGAGAGGCCAGATGAAGTGTGTTAATTTTACCAAATTTTTTGTAGCTGAGGGAGCCATTATCCAGATTTGTCAAGCTATCACGTTATATGTGTGGGGCTTTGGTGAACATGTCAATACTCTGGTGCATTGCAGTTTCATTGCTCATTATTTCCAAACAGTGGTTCTGAAAAGCTATTGATGTATGAAACCTGCAGGGTTGTTTTTTTCAGCAGGTAATAGCTGATATTCACCTGTACATCTGTTTTTCATTGTGGACCTCATCTCTGTAGTTTTTCAAGCTAGTAAGGCAGATGTTTATGTACAGCCAAGATTAAAATCAAGTACAGATGCATTGTTTGGTGTTAAAGCACTGTAGTAACATCACAATCCTCATTCAGTATCATAAAATAACAGGTCAGTACATGAGGCAGGATTAATGTGTTGTATCCTGTACTGAGCGTTGAAGTCAGGCAGCTATGAGGGGCTTCCATCCAATTACCATTCATCAGTGTCTGCAAGAGACTCTCCTGGGATCAGCTGCATGTCTCCACACTGTGCTGACCAGGGATCAGTACTGGTAACCAAGCATCTGATCTGCTCCTACTGTTAAATCGATTGTTCTGGATGTTGCACAGAGGAAAGCACTGCTTACCACAATTTCCAGAACTAGGAAACAATGCTGTCAGCTTTGTCTACATCTACATGCTTCACTGTAGCAAGCTTTGAGATGACCACTGCAGCTCATTGTATCTATAAAATAAATAAACTAATCACATGTTGAACTTAAAGTGATAGCATCTAGTCCTTTGGGAATGCAGGAAGACTGTGGAAAATTTGTGGAAATAGTCACAGTTTTGTAATAAGGCTCCTTTTGATTCTTTTATTAATTGCTGTAGATACTGCTCAGAACAGATATGGTTTCTTGAAAATTATTCTCCCAAGTTTGCCTCTTAATTACCATGCTCTTGTGACAGATAGAGTGGGCCAATGGTATTAGCTTGGAAAACACAATGAAAGTGCATTAGTTACAAGCTCTAACCATCCATTTGTCTTTCCATCCATCGATATCCCCATTTACACCAACTTAAATAACAGGATGGCTCCATGAGCTGGGGAAGCGTCTGGAGTCGCCGTACTATGCCATAGGAGGTGTGAACGGGACTGGCAGCAGTCTCTCCATCCGCAGTGTCTACGTCGCCTCACTCTACTTCACCCTCAGCAGTCTGACCAGTGTGGGCTTCGGCAACGTGTCAGCCAACACAGACACAGAGAAGATCTTCTCTATTTGCGTCATGCTGATAGGAGGTACACAGAATACACACACAGCAGTGATCACGTGTATGTTAAGTATTCAGAAAATCTGATTTTTTGAGATCACTTGTAGGTCCAGGTTATTTTGGCCTGCACTCTCTCTTTGTGTCCTACACTGTTTACATTCAGACAACAGCATGTAGAATTATAGTGTATAATTCTATTTACGACTAGTACTACGCCATCATGTCTTGGTTTAAAGATTCAATAGCAATATCAACAAAATCAGATTTTTCTTCCCTGGTCTATCACTTGTTGTATTTAAAGGACAAGTGTAACTGTAGTCAAAGAAAACACACACATTTGCACATGCACGCAGTTTAATTATAATCTATTGGTCAGTATAATATATATTGAATAGAACTTTGCAAGATGGTCTGATCCAGTTTAAACTGGATCGTTACTCTAGGATTAGTTTTGGGGGATGAAGAGAGGTCACCGTGGGGGGGTTTTCCCTGTGGACACTCCCCATTCTGGTTCGGCTAAAAGTTAAATGTCCTCAGCTGCCTCGGGGCAGTAGCAGTCACAGATGCACACCACACATACGCATGCTTGCACACACACACACACACCCATGCTGTCCCTTGTGTGTTAACGCAAAATGAAAACTAACACAAAGCACCTGTTCATATTTATAGCAGAGCATAGGTCAAATGCAGTGAGTTTGTGGAAGGAATTGGATTATTGCCTCATTAGAAGGAACTGAACAGCAAATCTTTTATTCTGCTGTTCAAAATACGAATAACTGTGTGCCTAAAGAGGAATAAACCGTTACTGTACCAAAATACAACAAGGTTCAATTGTAAATGCTGTCACTTAAAAGCTTAATTTCTATTAATCAATGGCACGTCACAAAAAGGAGTCAGAGGCACAACAGTCACACATGACATTTAGTCTGTGTAAGGTGCTTTCATGTCCAGAGGTGTGCGATGCACCTGCGGCGCAGTTGGAAACTGAATGAGATTAAGAGAAAACATTATCTGTGGGCGTATAAATGGCAGGTATTTGTCATACCAATCAAATCAGTTCCTGTCTGGGAGGTGCAGAGTTGCAAGACATGAATGTAAATATGATATTTAGCTGGTTGACTGCTTTGTCTGTTTATTTGATCACAGAAATGGACAGCTTCCAATAAGAACCATGTTTAGTCATATTTACCTGTCAGAAATATTTATTTTGATTATCCAAATAGATCTCTTTGGTGATTTTAAGTTCTTTCTTGTCTCTGGCATATTGGTAGTTGCCGCTATGGAGCTTTTTTCATTGCTGTAGGGTTTTCATCAATAAAACGTGGCAGCAAACGTTGAGTACAAACTTGCCTTATTCCTGTTTAAAATTTTTGTTTAAACATATCTACTGGTAATGTAGACTACAAGCATAACATACTAGCAGGAGTCTGCGGGATTTTGAAGACATCTGTTTGGGTGTGAAGACATGAAAATATGACCTGGTTTGAGAAGGCAAATCCCAGTCATCCCATTAATGTGGCACTGCGCTGAAACAACCCCTTCCTACACTTTAGCACTGTCGAGTTTACATTGAGCTACACTTTAATATTTCTCTGTTGGCGGCAAGTTTTTTGCCATTAAAATAGCTAGTTTGGTTCCCCATCATGACTATCTCTTTTACTCTGTTTCATTCATGCTTATGCTCCATTATCTCTCCCCTGTCTAACTTATCCCTTCCTCATCTCTCCTTCTCTCTCTCTTTATACCTGCAGCACTGATGCATGCATTGGTCTTTGGTAATGTGACCGCCATTATCCAGAGGATGTACTCACGCTGGTCCCAGTACCACACCAGAACCAAAGACCTCAAGGACTTCATACGTGTCCATCATCTGCCGCAGAGCCTCAAGCAGCGAATGTTGGAGTATTTTCAGACAACTTGGTCGGTCAACAACGGCATCGACTGTAATGAGGTACCATGAGCACAAATGCACTTAAGTTCGTATAAATCCTTATCCTCCTTTTTCAGTTAACTTATGTTTTTGACACCCAGCAGCACAGCATATAGGGATCAATAATTAATTTGAAAGATCACATACTTCTCACTCCTCACATGTCATCCACGTTCAAACTCATCATAAGAGTGATAATATGGTCGATATTACATGATCCTCCATAATGTAAGAGTGTGATGTTTTCCTCAGCGCTGACTGACAAGGAGGGGACGGAAGACAAGAATGAGAAATTAAGGAGCTACAGAGAAAGACATCACTTCTCTGTCTTACATGGTCTTTTGTGGATAGCAGGATTTTTTGTAACCTTTAGATTCAGGGGTTTAAACTCTGGCAGACTTTTTTCAAGATTGTTTGTAGTTGAACTCAGACTCATGTTATGCGCCAAGTACAAGGAATGTACAGAAATTTAACATGTGGGGAATGTAGGTGACATGATTGCAGGTCTGCTAAATGCGAGAAATTGACATGTATAAACAATACAGATTAACATAAACTGAGAAACAAGGTTATTATAGTTATTAGGTTAAGGTTAAGGTTAATAGTTTTTATTTTTATTTCATTTTGACTTTTTGTTTTCAATTTCAGTTTAGTTTTAATTTGTTTTTAAAGCAGGTTTACTAGTTTAGTTTAGTTTTTATTTTTTGAAAATGCTAAGTTTTAGTTTAGTTTTTATTAGTTTTTAGTGTTAGTTTTAGTTAATTTGTAATATGGGGCATTTGTCAGAGGCGAGATTCAAAAAGGTCAGAAAAAGTATTGCGTAATACAAATAAAACATCATCATTACTACAGCCTGGATCTAACATTAGCTTCTCTGTCGGGGGAGGGGGACTGTGCGCTCTCCCTTACCTTGTTAAGTTAAGCTAGGTCAGCCTTCTTGTGCGATTTTTTTCAAAAGGACTTTCAGATTTGTGGGATTTTTCCCCCTGAGAAATGTTTCGCATATTTTATCACCTTCCACTACTTCAAGGCACTTGCTTTTATCTGTGACACAGTCATATTTAGAGTGATCCCAAATGGGACTCTGGTGCTTTCTCACGACTTTCACCGCCACCATGATGCCAGCCGTGGCGTGGACGGACTGGCAACACGTCACGGACCATGAGGTGCCGACAGCTGGCGTAAAACTGGCACAGCTAAAAAATTGGAATAGATTTCATATCCACCTGAAATTCTAGGCTTGTGTAGTACGAAATAAATTGACAAAGATGAAAACTAAGGACATTTTCTCTATACATTTATTTTGTTTTAGTTAGTTTTGTAAGCAATTTGTTTTTTGTAAAGCCTCATTTTTATTTTTATTTCAGTTAACGAAAATGTTTTTTCACATTTAGTTTATTTAACCATAATAACCTTGCTGAGAAATGGAGACAGGTGGAGACAGAGCGAGGTTTGAAACAGAACAGAAAAGGAGGGCCTGGGGCAACCAGTTAGTAGTCTAACTCACAGGAAGTAGGCTGTGGGTATAAGAATTCTCCTCCCTTCTGCCCAAGACGATTGCGATTGGCTTAAAGAAATACAAACAAGCCAGAGCGTTTTTTTTCCCCCTATACCAGAATGTTAATGGGTTCAGACAGACCTTTCTCCAGTGATGGCACAGCTCTAAAACAAAGTGTGGAGATAGGTCTGGCTTTGCGAGACTAGTAGTCTAGTAGCAGCTTGTCCCTGCAGGCTGTGAATGCCTGCGAGACAGCTGTCAGAGCCGAGATCAGCGCTTTGATGGAGTGATGGTGATGAATCCCAGACAGATGAATTATAGATGGGCCTGTTGATTAAAGTCAGCCTGGCTCTGATGATTCATTGATCGACTCTATGTGACGGTGAGCTCCAGATCGTTGTCCGAACAAGGAGACAGACAGATAGATGATATGCAATGTTTTTACTTTTTTTAAAACTGTGATAGGTGTTATTTCAGATCATATGGAGGGGTTATTCCAGATCATATGGATATATAAACATATATATATATGTGTGTGTATATGTGTGTGTGTGTATATATATGTGTGTATGTATATATTGTCCTGGAAGAGGGAGGTTTCTGAAGGTCTTTGGAGGAGGTGTTGCTTATCTATCAAGGGTCTAAGGATAGAGGGTGATGTGTGTTGTGTAGCTTGTAAAACCCTCTGAGGCAAACTATTGATTTTGGACTATGTGAATAAACTTAACTTGACTTGACACTAATGTTTCTTGTAGCACAATGGCTTAGGAATCAAATCAAAGGCAACCAAGGCGGGAAATTTAATCAGTGAGTTGCAGCATGGCTGTGTTTTCATAACTGTCATGCCTCTCCTCATTCTTGCCTTCTTCTTCTTTCGCTTTCTCTGACTCATTCTCTGCCTTTCTCCCTCCCATCATCTTCACAGCTGCTGAAGGACTTCCCAGACGAGCTCCGATCCGACATCACCATGCACCTTAACAAGGAGATCCTAGAGCTGTCGCTGTTTGCTTCAGCCAGTCGCGGCTGCCTGCGCTCCCTGTCGCTGCACATCAAGACCTCCTTCTGCGCTCCTGGAGAGTACCTCCTCCGACAGGGCGACGCACTCCAGGCCATCTTCTTTGTCTGCTCGGGGTCCATGGAGGTGCTGAAAGACGGCATGGTGCTGGCCATCCTGGGTACGATAAAGGATGGGGGGATGGAGGGGAGGAAGAGGGGTGGGATGTGGAAGAAAGAGCAACAATCCTTCTGTACCATCATTATAGTTTTACAAAGAAACTCCCAGCAGCAAGCTTCATAATAAAGCTCTGTGCTGCTCATTGTGATAAAGTTGTGTCTGCAAATGAGCCCATTGTTTAGAAATAGGAGCATTACAGTGTCCTAAAGGCTACAGCTCAATCTCAGAGCCTATTGTTATTAAACTCTCATAAAATCAACACTAGTTCGATGCCATTTTTTCAACAATATGTTCTAGCAGTAAGAGCCACAGAAGGACTTATCTATAGCTGTGCACACCAAATGTTGGAGCTAGATTCTTAATGTCCAAAGCTTTACTTGATGTTGGGTGACATAACATTGTTAATAATTATTGGCTGGTCCAGTGACAGTGAGCAGAGCTGAGAGGCAAATGTTGAAACAGGCACTAACATTCAGCCACTGCAGATTGTATATATTATATACCACTAATCCACTCAGAGCAACTCAGGATCATCCAATTCCATACAGGTTAATTCACTCCAGTCTAGTGATGTCCAGTATGGTCAAGTCTATTCTATAGCATTGTAATTCAGTCCTGTCCACTTTAATCTGTGTTGTCCAGTTCAGTCCAGCCCATTTCATCAGTCCAATTCATTGGAGTCAGGTAATTTCAGATCTATCTAGTCTAGGCCAGTTTGGTACTGTCCAGTCCATGGTTGGTATATGGCACCCATGGCCAAATTTGTATGCATTTTCATTTGCAGTGTTAAATGAATGTTTGAGTTGCTAAGGCAGCAACTAATTACGATATCAGATGACAGCATTGACTTCTGTGCATTCTACAACAGAGACAGAATAATATACAACTTAAAAGGTGTATTTCAGTGGTGTGATAACCCTGAAATCAGCAATTCTCTGGAAACAAATGTAGTGATGTTAAAATAGAAATTGGCTTCTCATTAATGAAGGAACAAGGTTCCAAAACATTTGCTAAAACTGCAATTCAGCTTAAACTAAGAAAAGATTTTTACTTTATTCATAAAATTATAATCATAATAATTATGTGTTCTAATGAAAGGAAAAATAGATGAAATTATATTAAAAATATGCATAAAAGAAAAGACTGCTTGTTAAAAAGCCATCAGTGGAAGACATGAGAGCAAACTGGCCCAGATGAAGAAACTGGTCCAACAGACACTTCAACCATTGCAGGTGGATGGTGTATGGTACTTATATGAGTGGTTTCTCCATATAATCCCTGGCTAATAGCAACCAAATTCACGTCTTATCAAATATGTACAACTACCAGAGTGCATTAGCAGCTCAGTACACATCAAAGTCACTTTTTCTCTAGCCAGGCTCTACCTGTACAGCAAGCCTGCCTCTGTCCAAAAGGTAACAAAGTATGCCTACGAGCACCTCTAAAGCTCACTCATTTACATGTCATATCTTGTTTAATTAATTGATTTATCTTTCTTGGCTGTGCACCCGGCCAAGAAATAGTCCAACACATAACCCCCTGTAAAACCACAACTTGCTGGTTTTACACTTTGTTCTTTTCCCCAAACTATTCCTATAAATGACACATTTGAATTGGCATATATTGACATATCTTTCTAGTATGTGTCTAGTTATTACTGTTCTCATCTTCATAAAAAAGTTACTTGGAAAAATGTTTTTGGAACTAATTCAGTACTGCTGAAACTCAGGTGGGAGAATTCCCCACCTGTAGATATCTTACACGTCTCTTGGTGCAAAATGCATCTGAAACAAGATGCAACCGACCCTCAGTCTAGCTGTATTCCCAGCCACGCACATCTGCTGTGTAACACAACCTCTTGTTTTGAGTGACCTTAATGGCTTTTGCTATCTGACCTTCATGACACAGTGTTATAGACCAATCTGACACAAGCATGTGTGTGCCAGGAAAGTGTGTGTGTGTGTGTGTGTGTGTGTGTAAGCGAGTCAGTGAGAGAAAGTGAGTTAAAGAGCTGAATCTGAAATGTCCATCACTTTGTCTCTGTTGGTGCGGTACTTACAATCTTTATCACGATCTCTGTTATTGTGTTTATGTGTGTGTGTGTGTGTGTGTGTGTGTGTGTGTGTTTGCATGTGCGAAGTGTGTCTACAGTTTGTCTCAGTACCTACATGCAAGCACTCCTGTTGAAAAAAAAAAAAGTTTGTGTGTGTTTGGGCGTGTGTGTGTGTGAATGGAGTAGGTGGAATTGTTTACTGGTGTACAGAGTGATATGTGTTTGTGTGTGTGGGTGTGTGAGTGGGTGCATATGTGTGTGTGTAGGCATGACAGGCGGAGAGCATTGTCTCTGTGCTTGCTGACTGTGCAGAAGGTCAGGCTGACATTGAGTGTCTGACTCAAGGAGAAAAAAGCTTCTCTCTACACCCCTCTTCCTTGTCACACTACAAGTCCATAGCCACAGCTCAGTACCACATAACAGAGAGTGGGTGAGAGCAAGGGAAGCCATGTTGAGAGACATCAAACAGAGACAGTGAGAGGATGAAGAGAAGTGGGGTCGATGGAGAGAGAAAAGAGAGAGTATGTGTGTCGTAATTAATGACACAAAAGTCAGGGGGCAGGACTGTGGGAAGGCAGAGAGGAGGTAGGGAGAGAGTGTGAAAAAAGAGAAGGAAAGCAGAGGGAGAAAAAGGAATAACAAAGTTAAATGCAGAGGGAGAGAGGGAGGAGGGCAGGAAGGGATATGAGAAAAACAGGAGAGAAGGAGGAAAATTGAGGAGCGTGAGCATCACAAAACAAGAGAATACAGCTGAACTGAGGTAAGGTGACGTAGGGACAGAAGGAAAGAAAGTTGGTAAAAGTAATGAAAGAAGAACAACATGGAGGAAGAAAGAAAGAGAAAAAGTAAGGAAGGAAAACAGGGATGAAGGAAGGAATGATAGAAGAATGGAAGGGAAACAAAACAGTGAGGAATATAGGACAGAAGGAAAGAAAACGGAGGAAAGATGAAAAGAAGAAAAGAAAACAGGGAAAAGCATGGAGGAGCCATGGAAAGAAGTAAAACACGGAGGAAGAAAGGAAAAGAAGGGGAAAGGGAAGGCACATTGAGCAAAGAAGGGAGGACGGAAACAGGCCAGAAGGAAGATAGGAAGGAAAGAAAGAAAAGTGGGGGAAAGGAAAGAAGCAAGGAAAATGCAAAATAAGGGATGGAAGAGAGGGTGAAAAGAAAGAAAGAAAACGGGAAAAGAAAAAATGAAAAAAGGGAGTAAAGAAGAAAGGACGAGAGCAGGGAAGAAAACAGGAAGGATGGAAAACACAAAGTAGAGAAAGAAGTAAGGGAGGAAAGATGGAAATAATACAGGGGAAAAATAAGGAAAACGTGGAGGAAAGAAGGAAGGAAGTGAGCAAGGAAGAAAACAGGGAAGATGGAAGATAGGGAGAAAAATAAGGAAGTAGTTAAAATGGGAGTAGGAAGGTAAGAGAGGATAGAAAGCAGGGAAGGAAGTAAGGAAGGGGGAAACAAAGGAAAGAAAACAAGGATGAAAGAAGGGAAGGAAGGAACGGAGGAAAACAGGAAGGAAGGAAAGTAAATGGATGTAAAGGGGAAGAGAAATAAAAGAGGCAGGAAAGGCAAAGACAACAGAAAAGACAGGAAGGAGATAATAAATGCAAAAAGGGAGGCAGTTATGAGGAAATAGACAAGGGGTTTTGATATAGCAGGAGGAGTGAGAAATCTAGAAACAGAGAGGGTGACAGACAGAGAGAGGGAGAGAAGAAATGATTGAGGAGTGGACTGAGAGACAGTAAGGGGGGGGGGTAAGCAGCTCCATCAGCCTCGGTGTAATTGAGCAGCGTTCACAGTTCGCAATGACCATAATGAATATTTTATCACTGCTTAAGGGGTATTAACACTAGCAGGGTACTTGGCTTTGTCCTGTATGTATGAAGAGAACAGGAAGCAGCTGTCAACACTACTTCATTCAAAAGCAGTGAGAGTGATTATGTTTTATAAATAGCAATCACTGTTCATTCACAGTCTAGTTACTCCTGTTCTTCCTCTTCTTCTTATTATTATTATTATTATTATTATGTTTTTGAGGTAGTATTCAGTGATTGGTGATTGGCTCCCCAACAATACCTCTTGTTACTTGAGTTTCATCTCTTTTGCTTATTTAAGTTGTAGTCAAGGCATTCAGATTACCAGTTGTGCTTTTAGTTTTAACAAGGCATCTAACAAGTAAGTGGCAACATTTACTGAGCAACAGACGTTAATGTTCATGTAAAAACAGAATAGAAAAGCTTGTTGTCAGGTCTGTTTATTTCCAGCTGCCTTGCTGTTCTTTATTGTAATGTATTGGAAAAAGAGCTGCAAGAAGTAGATGAAGTAGAAGTTACAGTTGCCAACAGCCTCAGTTGGTAAAAGCCTTAATTACAGTGACCTTAAATGATGGTGGAATGAGTTTCCTCATGTTTGCTTGTTATGGCTCCCTCGTCCTAGTTAAAAGAAGTTGACTCACATCAAGAATATGGCAACAATTCAAATTAAACTTTCCATCGTAGTGGTCAGAGGATAACTACATTTATATTGGAAACATATTCATTCTTAATAAGTCATTTATTAATGCTTTATAGATCAGTTTTAAGTGATTTCTAAGAATATGTTTTGGGTTGCCAGGCTGGTGTTTATCCTCCTCTAGCACAACACTCTTTTTACTCATTTGACCACTTCACTTTCTGGAAAAGAACTGCAGCACATCTGAACAAACATCCATTTCTTTAAAACATGTTAACATTTACAACTGCAGACTTGGTGGATTGTTGTAAGAACCCTTTATTAAAGTAATTTATAATATCGAAAGACTTACTAACTTTTGCTGTTGGCTTATCAGAAAGTGACAAACCTGTGACTCTTAACGTTTGATGACTTAATGCCCTTTTTTTAAATAAAAGTGTTATTACAAAATAAACACATTTCTTAACATTAATAAAGCTATGTTATACAACCGACAACTTACAACTTCTTTTTTCTTTTTGCTTTGTGACTCCAGAGTGAGGTCAGAGGGCGGGGCCAGGTACAGAACAGCACCTCTGGAGATGGTAGGGATTCAGTCTAGCTTATATTGTCTGTGGCACAGATGCTTGCTGACATGAGGGCTTGAGCCGAGTCTTGACTAGACCGGTGGTCTAGACAACCTGAGTAGTCCCTCAGAAACTTTTTGATAAATGGAAGATCTGAAACGTGTTACAGAGTCTGCATTAGAGACTCTACAGAGTCTGCATCTACATCCCCTTTTACCAGAGAATAAACATGATGCTGTGACCCTTATTCTGACTTAACTTGTCTGTGTCACTCTCTGAGCAGGTAAAGGCGACCTGATCGGGGCGAACCTATCCTTAGATGACCGAGTGATAAAAACCAATGCGGACGTGAAAGCCCTGACCTACTGTGACCTGCAGTGTATCAACCTGAAAGGGCTGTACGAGGTGTTGGACCTCTATCCTGAATACTCACACCACTTCGTCCAGGACATACAGCAGGACCTCACATACAACTTGAGGGAGGGACATGAGACACACGTAAGTCCATTTAATTAGTATTGATTCCTAAATGTGCAATTGTCCAAGGTGCTGCTGTCTCTGCTGGGCGTCATTATAGTATGACTGAGGCTCAGTGTTTTTGTTTTTTGCAGATTTTCACACAAAAATACACAGATTTTAAGGTCCAAAAGCCAAAAGTTATTATGTTTCATGCTGCATGAGGACAATGATCATGATGGAAGGCAAGGAGGGCTGGAGTTGGGAGGGTAAGAAATGGACTTTGAGGGCAGCTGGAGAATGAGGGAAAGCTTTAAAATAAGAAAAGGGTATGTGTGTGTGAGAGAGAGAGAGTGTGTGTGTGTGTGTGTGTGTGAGAGAGAGAGAGAGAGAGAGAGAGAGAGAGAGAGAGAGAGAGAGAGAGAGAGAGAGGGCAAAAATAGCCATGGCCCTTGGAGGAGCTCTGCTGCTGTAATTACAGTCAGGTGTTTCTGTCTCTCCATCCCAAACACCACTGGCCCACTTACACACACACACACACACACACACACACACTACTTGCCGCAGGGCTTTTAGGTGAAGCTAATGTGCAGAGGGGCAGCCTGAATCTCAGGACTGAGTAGAGTTAAAATGAAGACGGGGAGGAAGGAGGCAGCTCAGGATGGAGGATGTGTTTATGGCTGAGAGGTTGAGATTGCTGTCTCGATACTACTGTACTGTATATGAGCACCACACAATAGTATCAGTGTGTTAAGGTGAATTATTTTCCATCAGTGGATCACCGCAAGTCATGTTGTCACGTATTATATTCTTGTGCCCTCTTTGCAAAGTGATTTACTGCTGAGCACTGAAATAGCTCCTCCGTAATTTAAAACTGAGAAAAGAAAGTCCACATCTTGATTGCTCCTTGCTGCAGTTCATTTTCTGTATATTATCTCTCTGGCTCTCTTCCAGGTGAAGGCCAGACTGTCAACAACAGCTCTAGATACTCAGGTAACAGACCACAAACACTCATGATTTACAGTCTAAAGGCAATAGGCCCCTCAAAAGACGTAGCTCACCTCACCCTATTTGTTGATACCAGCCCACAACATTTTAATCAGCTCGCAATAGAAATTGATGAAACTAAAATTAACGTAAAATTCACTCTTATAAACTTAATGATTCTGACAGAGAGATATATTTTTTCTTTTTGGAGGAAGATCAATTATGCACCGAATGAGTTAGCAGTCATTAAATTATGACAAAGCCATTAACCTCATGCCAGTGTTGGTTTCATCCGAGAGAGTTGGGTCATAGGCCGCTGATCAATAGGTCACTGTGGACCTTATTTCTGATATTACCTGATTGTATCCTCATCTTATGGTTGTCCCTTTATCAGTGTCCTTGCAATTTACCACAACCCTTGACAAAAGAAGACACAGATCTCTGTGTTTATTAAGACTGATGTCAGAGTTTACCAGTGTTGCCTTCATTATTCTGCAGGTCACAGTTTCAGTCTAAAATGTTGACCTGGAGTTTCACTTAGAAGTCATTAGTGCATAATGTATTTCAGTGTCATGGCAATAACTGTGCAAACACAGCTTAGTGTATTCAGCATCTTCAGAGGAAGTAGAATGAAGATGGCAACATTTGCTGTGACACAGAATACCGAGGATTGCAGTTTTTTTTTAAAAAAAGAGACATTTAGGCAAATTTGACATTACCAAGGCTGATGCTTCAGATGCCTCGAATTGACATGAATAGATTTTAATTTCATGTCAGCTCTGCTTTTTCCGTAGTTATGTAATCTCCAAACGTTTACTATCCACACTCAACGGTTGTATTTCAAAATACCCTCAAATCACAGGCAATTGATGTTTGTCGCTACACGTAAAGATTCTTTTCATGTATTTATTTTTTTTTTTCCCCAGTCTGGGGTGGGAAGGAATGGACGAGTGGTTCAGGGCTATCCACCAATCATCGAGGCACAGGAGGAACATGAGGAGGAGAAGGAAGACGAGGCCATGTCTGTATTGCTGTCATCGGAGCGGAACCTGGCGGTGAACCTCAGGGACACGGGTGGGAAGTCTCCATTGAGCCGTCCCAGCCAGAAGACCACAGGACAGAGCTCCAGGAGGTCTCAGAGGAAAATCCAGGAAATTACTCTCACCACTTTAGACCCTTCCAACCTTAGCCCCAGGTGAGTTTGATCACCATTGATTTGCCTGTGTTTGCTTGTGTAGGCCTGTGTCTCTGTGACTGTGTTATGTCTATATTGGTCATTCTTTAGCACAGTACATAAGATACAAAATAGGGCTAGGCACTTTTGACAAGATATATAGTATAGTTATGAGAGGGATTTAAATCAAATGCTTCACATTTAATTGGATTGCTTATAGGTAAACTGTTGGCCACCACCCACACATCCCTCAGGGGGGAGCATGACAGAGAAATTAATGAATTAGACCACTCTCTTTTGGAAATTAAGATTTTGCCAACATCCCGTGATATCGCTCTGCTAGCTACTACAACCCCCAAGCTAACCATCAAGTAAGGTTAGCTAGGCACCCCTATTTGAATATTTTGGGGATTTGGGATCAATTTGGATCAATTTACAGGATATATACAGTCTCAAGTTCAAGATAAGCTATCAAAAATATTGTAACATTTTACAGAAGGAGAAAAGAGATATATATGGCATATAATGAGATACCTAATCAATCGGCACATGGACACACCGTTAGAACTTGGAAAATGTATTTTTAAATCAGCTGTATACAGTCAGGACACAGGTTATCCTAATGTAGCATAAAGACTGGAAACACGGGGTAACAGTTAGCCTAGCTAGTGTACAGTAAAAAACAACATTTTTGTATGGATCAAACAAACAAGATATAGCATATTAATTAGGGAGATTTATGTTTTGTTTTGACGGAGCCAGGCTAGTTGTTTCTCTCTGTTTTCTCTCTGTGTCTTTATGCTAAGCTAAGCTAAGTGGCTGCTAGCTGCAACTTCATATTTACCATACAAACATGAGAGTGGTACTGAGCTTCTCATCTGACTCTTGGCAAGAAAGCAAATAAGAGTATTTCTCCAAAATGTTGAACTATACCTTTTAAGACCATGAAAGCACAATATTTAAACAATATGACAATACACAATAACCATATAATTAATTGATAATGTGTTTATCATTTATCCAACAATTATTACATCAGTAACAATCAATAACATCAGTAACAATCTTTACTTTTCTACACATACACACACACACACACACACACACTTCTGTCTCTTTGCAGGATAGTGGACGGTACTGAAGATAGTGAGGTGACAGAGAGTTCCCTGGCCTTCTCCTTCCCTACCAGCCAAGGTTGTCCTGTCAATGAACCAACCAGTGCCTCAGCATCTGCCACAGGTCCTCCAATCCTACAGTGTAAAGCAATTAACTCTCAAATACGACTGAATACCCCTTCAATTTCCCACATCCCGGGAAGTGAAAAATGTTCACATCCAAATCCCTGCAGTACTGTTGTATAATGAGGGTGATTAATGTGAATGTGCACAGTATTTATCAGCTGCCTTGATGCAATAACTGCTGGTTGTAAATTTGTAGTTCTTATTCGGCACTTGAAGTGATTTGTAACTTGCTAATTTGTGTCACAGATATGCTGCAGATCAGCACAGCAGAGTTAGCAGCTAAAGCAGAGGAGACCAGAGGACAACTGCGACACCTCAACCAGCAGGTAGGACTCCATGTTTGTGCTAAAAGAGAGAGAGACAGACAGGTGTCCACCTGTCTGTCTCTCTCTCAGGTAAGCACTAGCCATATGGCTATATCAGCATGTCAGGCATGAGATGGGTGAAAGGATTGGGAGAAGTAATGAAGCAAAAAAAAGCTGGAAAAATAAATAAATAGGCATAAAGAATGTGACATTGTAGAAATGACTGCTCCACAGGATGTGGTGTTATATGCAGTTAATAATGCAGTCTTACAGAATAGTATCATTTTTCAACTATCTAAAGCCTACATTAATATGTTTTCACGAGCCTTACAATAAATTTGCCACTGTAGTCTGCTGAAGCTCAGGGAATCTTCACCTTAAATGTTTCTTTTGTTTTTCTTTTTAACACCAGGACTTAGTACACCTACTGTGCCTTGTCAGTCACAATGTATAGTATCATATTTGGACATTTTATAGACTTTAGTGGTTCATTGTCCAGTTTGAAATAATCTGTTCAGACACACACATAGACACACAGCCTCTCGTGCTGTATCCTATGGTTTTGATTGGTGGGTGGCTAAATTGACATTAGACATTTGGCAGGTGAGTAGGAGTGTGTGCTTCCTCCTGCTAAGCCTCAGTCTGCATCCTGGGATGAGCAGAGAGAGGCAGAGAGAAAAAGAGATGTAAAGAGAGGGAAATGGAGAGAAAAAGGGGAAAAGGTAGAGAGTTTTATGAGAAGAAACAAAAAGCAAAACACAGAGGGATGAAAAAAGTGTGAAAGACAACGGCACGGCACCTTCACAGTTATACACATTGGCTCTGTTGTCCTTTCTGTGTCGCTGTGGGTTACCAGTGTTTGACAGGAAGTCTCTCAGCATGGTCTTGTAGGTTGTTAATCCTCACTTGGATCCATCCACACCGATCACCATAGGAGATGAAAAGGGGGTGTTGGTTTAAACCCTATCTGCTCTCTCCACAAACACAGATACAAATGACAAATGAGGGCATTGTATGTTATGTGGCACATGCAGACTAGTTCCAAAATGTATTTATTTGCAAAAAAAAAAGGTTTATTGTCAATGAAAAAATAAATTAATTTGTCACTCATGCACTGTTTCTCATGAGTACAGTGCAGTGCAATGAAAATAATGAAAATGAAAATAAGCTAATGTTCCTCTCCAGTGTTTGTTGTTGCCTCTCAACTGTAGGTAAAACTTCACTAGAGAACACTTTAACACTAGTGAAAAACAACTTAACAAAAAACAGCTTGCATGGGCCCTATTTGTTGGTTGGCAATGTTGTTTTTCTTAATAAACTATAACAGTTCCCATTCTTTCAGTAAAAATAAAGGAGCAAGGGCCTTTTGAGAGCTGCACTCATACCTGTGAATAAAAAAGCACAAACTGCAATTGTTAACATGAGATGTGGCCATCCGCACAAAAAACTGACAAGGTTAATTTCTTTGCTGACACAAAGGTGACAGTATTTTAATGAATAACAAATTGTGTCAATACACTAATTAATCAGCTCTGCCCTATGTGACCTCTTATCGTTACCCTTTAACCCTCTGCTACATATACTGTATGCCACTGAATGGTTTATTCTAGTGGGAGCTGAATAAGGCATTAATATAGTTAAAGAGACGCCTAACATGGTGACCTTTGCACCGTGTCATGGAAATCATTATGTACAGCTACACAGGTGAGCTGAACATAATGAGAGCTTTGCCTGAGCAGAGTAATGGCACTTATAATTACGCGAAGAGGCAAGAAACACACTACAACATGATACACACACATACAGTACACCACAAATACACATGAGAATGAGACATACACACACACATATGCACAGCAGTAGTGACCTCCTTTAGTAAATGAACAGTAACAAACAAAGTTAAATACTGAGTATAAAACAGAATTTTTAAACAGTACATAGAATTTAAAGCAGCAATAATTTATTTTTTGGCCACTTGGGTGCAGTGGAACAAGCTGTTGACACAACATTTACGTGTCTATTTACACATCTAACAGACACGGAGAAACATTAGCATGTATTTGGAGGCATGTTTCTGGCCACCTGACGACTGTAACTCAAATATTCACTCTCCCTTTAGCTCTGTTTTGGTCTCCAGTGACTCCACCGACCCAAAATATTCTTGCACTTTAGCCTGCTAAATGCTCCACTAGCTTTTAGCAACAAGCTAGTAGCTAACTTTGCTGTTTAGTGCTGACCAAGTAGTGTACTGTAGCTTTTTTGCTAGTTGGCTGGAAACAAGGTTGATGAAGTATGAAGTCACAGGCCATAAAACCAAAACAATGAGTTGAAAGCTAAAACACTCCGCAGAGCTAAGGGGAATATATAGATAGATAGATAGATAGATAGATAGATAGATAGATAGATAGATAGATAGATAGATAGATAGATAGATAGATAGATAGATAGATAGATAGATAGATAGATAGATAGATAGATAGATAGATAGATAGATAGATAGATAGATAGATAGATATTGCATGATCAACCAGGCATGCAAGTGGGCAATCAGGATTTCAGTGTCTTTTTGTTAAATTCCAAGCATTGCATGATCTAATGATGGTATCATTGATTTTTTGGGGCACTGTACCTGTAGCTGCAGTGGGTTCTGGTCATCCATGGCTGCTGTTTTGTCTGACCATCTCCGCAGACGGTTGGCTCTGAGGTGGGAGTAGTGGAATCATGTTGACAGCGTGTCAGATTGGACTGTCCTGTCGCTCTCAGCTTTTTCTATTTTTGTCAGAGCCAGAGTTTAGACCCAGGCTTTTATCAACCACTCCAGAGATGGGGGAACTGTGAAAGAGGGATAGCAGAGAGAATATTTTGCTCTGTTAAAACTATTGTCAGGGACTCAGTATGGTAGATTAAAGTTAAATAACCTCAATGTAAAAAAAATACAATTAAATGTACATTCGGACTATTAACTGATGTCTGAGGAAGACAATGAATTTGTACCAGATTTTCAAATTCACATATGCACGAATGTATAGTATGCCTTGCAATGTGTCCTTATTTGGTCTGTCGTGATCACAATATACTTATGTACGCAGCCTGATCACCTCTTGACGTATTCACACAGCGACTGGAGCAGTTCCCACCTGGAGCTGTGTCCTGCTGAGGGCTGATGTGCATCCAGTAGCACTGATGTGGCTGATGATTGGCCTGATGAATGGTCATGAGTGCTTTGACTGGCAAAAGCAGATGGCACGTTGGCAGGGCTTAATGGTCGTGCCCTCTGTGGGTATGCCACGTGCAGAGAGCAACTATTCACCAGCCCCCTTCCCCTCATCATCAGTGTAATGACCAGGTATAGCAGCACGATGTTACATGTAAAACAGCAGGCAGGAGACTGAAATATTTTGACCCAAAATGACTGACCTGAAAATACCTTACTTTTTGTTCCTGGTGATTAGTAAGTGTTTCCTAGAAAGTGTGTCTTTATTACATAACCAGAAAAGTCAACTATATGGCAGTGACTCCGCTTTGAGAGTTATAGGCATAGAGGCCATAGGTTTTGGATACCAGAGGTGGTGATAGAATCAAACGCCTTAAGCAGCAAGAGGCATACTGGAGTTACAACCTCAAAGGAATTAGACTACTTATCAGTTTAAGTTAATTGTGTTACAAGGAAGGCAAGTGTGCTGATGCCTGTCGGTGTATTTTTATACACTTTACTTTGTCACAGTTATATCAGAAGAGTAACTGGTGTATCTGTTAATAGCGCAGCCAGACAAACATATGTTTTTAAATAATAAAGAATTTGTCAAAAATAATTGTAATTGCCATCTGATTTTACTCCTTGTTCCATTTCTCCTTTGGTAAATGGCTGCATTTATATAGCGCTTTTATCCAAAGCGCTTTATAATTTGCCTCTCGTTAACTGATTCATTCACATCCTCACACATCGATAGCAGCAAGCTACCATGCAAGGTGCTGACCTGACCATCGTGAGTAATTTCTGGTTCAGTGTCTTGCCCAAGGACGCTTCAACATGTGGACAGGAGGAACTGGGGATCAAACCGCTAACCCTTGCAAAAATTTAAACTAATCCACTGTAAAAAAAAAAATGCAGTAAATCACAATGTTTTGTTTTGTAGATGCATTTATAACCGCAGTAGTTGGAAATGTTCAGTTTGCATTAGTAGTAACTTGAAACAGCTCTTACATGTTGAGTGAAGAGTAAACAGTGAGGCTGTTATCAATGAGATAAAATTGCGTTGGATTACGTGCATGCATCATTTCCTGTGAACCTCTCGCACATAAATCAGCAAACTAAATCCAGTGCAGGGATGGCAGAATCCTCCACTATCAATAAAAACAGCTCTTCTTCTTTACTACTACTACTACAACAACTTGATTTCATGAAAATCCTTAGGATTATAACTTTAAATGCTTTTTATTTTTAACCATCCATTCGAGTACCTGGAATTTGATTTTTTGCCACACCCCACCCATGAATGAGGCATTTTTTTCCTCTTTAAAACTAAAGATGGTTTGCGTTTGTGTCTGCAGGTGAGCACCCTTGGGAGGGAAGTGGCCGACCTTGGACGAGTCATGAAGAGAATGGCCCAACTCATGGAGACCCTCATGTCATCAGTGCCACAAGCTACAGTAGTCTGCCCCACGCACTACTCCCCAGCACACCACACATTCCTGCCCCATCATAACCCCCCTCAGTCTTACCCTTCACCATCCTCTTCCCAGACTGCCTCCATCTGGATGGACACACCCATGTCATTGCCCTCTTCTCCCCTCACTATCCCACTGCAACATGGTGCGATTTGCCACAAGGACTCCCTCACACACGGACCCAAGGAACTCCAGCTGGGATACCCTACCATCCCCAGCTCAACTTTACCTCCAACTCCCAACTCTGCCCTTCAACTACAGCCTGTCATCGCAGAGCCTCATCTGCCTTCCTCATCCCTCAGCTCACCAGAGACTTCCCACTACAAAGATGGGCTTTCTGGCTCCATCAGGTCAAGGGTACACAGTCCACCTACGCAAGACTGGGGAAATGAGGACCCTCATCAGAGCTCTGGGTGTTCTCAGCAAACTGGACTTGGGGGGACCTACCACAACCCAACCAAGGGTTTGTAGCAGCCCTCCATCTGAACTTTCCTGGACTCTGCAGGACTTTTTCCAGGATATCTTTTGGGATATGTTCCTGAACTAAAGATCAAACTGATTAGCTGGGACCCCCCATATCATAGGAGCACGTTTGCAGGGATGCAACTCAGATTCCTTTTGTTTTAAAGGCACGTGTTTAAAAATCATGTTGCATGAAAACAAGTACAGAAGGTTTAGGTGTGTTAGCTTTACCTTATAGAAACATAGTGTTGTTAGACAGGATTTAGAGGTTTGGGTCAGTTTTGGAGCTGTGTGATGGCAGCTCTCTGGGTATAGCTCACCCCCAATCCACTACCCTCCCCCCCCACCTTGAGGCGGGATCGTGCCATAATGGAGGACAAGAGGGATACAGAGGAGGAGAGAGTTCTTTCTGTCTTTTTTTGCTCCTGGCTAGTGATGGTTTCAGGTCGGCTGGGCTGGTCATAGGAAGAGAAAGCATAATGAGTGCTGGAGGTGGGCTTTGGAGACAAAGAGGGGAGGGGTAGGGGCAGTTAATGCCCCCCCTGCCATTTCTTCTCCTTTTAACCCTTCTTTCCTTGCTCACTCAACCCGTGCCAGATGCTTTGGATTGCGTGGACCAGTGTGTGGCTGGTTGGTGCTGGTTAGACTGGGAGCACAGAATGGTGTGAGGAGAGAGATGGGATGCATTGTGCTCTTTACTGCTGGCCCTCAGGGAAGGGGAGGTGGAGGGTGGAGGAAGTTGGTTATGGAGGTGGGGGATATGTTATGCCTCGGGCAGCACAGCCCCTGCTGTCGTCTGTCACACTGAGCACAGGGACTCTTTCTCGCTCTCTGTTTCTCTTTTCCAGTAGTTCTCTCCGGACACCTACCACTCTCTCTCTCTCTCCCTCCTTCTTTCTCTTTCTCTTGCTCTCTGCATGCCTTTCCGAGCCTTTTGAGTAGTGCCTGTAGACACACATTAACATGCTGCATGTCACCCTGTGGAAATCCAGCTTGCCATTTATCTATCTATTTAAAGGAAATACGGTTTAATCTTTTAATAGCTGAGCCTGGCATTTACTGATGCATATTTATTGGATGTTGACAGTTTAAACAACTGGTTAATTTTAGGCACAAGGTAGTCGCCCCTGTTGTGAAGTGGCCTGATGCAAACCGCCAGTACTAAAGTGGTTCATGATCCATGATGTAGGCCATTTCCCTGATTGTCACCCAGGGTTATTAGCTCTGAGATCCATTTTCTCAGCTGTTCAGAGCGAAGGCAATATTCCCACATAAAAGCACAATAAGGAATTAAAGACGCTTTTATATTTCTATGAATGTATCAATACTAAAGATGTATTTTTTTACCTCAAAGAATGCAAGAGTGTGGGATAGCAGTAAATGATGCCACTGCATATGAGGTTATGGCAGTGCTGTTTGCTGGTACCAGCCGATGCAATCTTAAACCAGGAAAAGGCTCCTAACTCTCGTCCCGACAGATCTACTGTTCTATTTTGAATTCATGTAGGTTTGACTCTGCTTCTCTGCAAATGGAATGTACTGTAATCAAACAACTTTTTTCCCTTAACATTTTGATATTTATCAGATACAAAAAAAACTGTTATGCTAATAAATGACAAATATGACTGTTATGTCCTGGTTTTTTGTTTTTGTTCATTATTCACAGAAACATTTATTAAAGCTGGAAAGAGGTTATTAGAGGTCATCACTTCCAGGAAATCCACCTTTTTCTCTTTTCCAATACAAATATACAGTATATTCCTTAAAACCCTCATGTACAATACATTGATTAATGGCTGTCAAAGGTCTTAATTTAGCTCAATTATTGTGTTTTGGAAGTCAGTGGATAAAGTGACATCTTAACAGTCTCATGCACGTAAATTTCAAAGTAAAATTGATCAGTTTCATGGACATGTCTAAAATTGAAAACTGACCCTTGATGAGTAGGCTTAAAGCATAGGTTTTTGCAATATCCTGCTGACATTCAGATAAATTAATGGGTAAATACATAATGTCCTTGGATTATAGCTAAACCAGGTATAAATTATGCTATGCCATCCATAGAGCCACTCTGCTAGCATGGCTAAACACACACAGATCATCATCAGCATAATGAATTTTTAGACATGACAAAAACACACAGACTTTTAGCATCAAAACTGGTGCAGGTGTTTATAATGTCCATAATATAGCTTGTTGTATGGTTCATACATAGAAAAATAGATATTGACTGAGGAAATGTTGTGAAGAATTTGTGAATCATGTCAGCTTGTTCCACAGTAACACTGTTGTATCTAAGACAAACTTATATTCATGCCATTGATTTGCAACTGAATTGTTCTTGGACTCTTCATACACCAACACAAAAATACACAAACACACAAAGTTAATAATGCCACATCACTGTCATGCAAAACTGTTGCTTGTCCACACTCTGTTTATAATAGTAGTGTGTATTTGCTTTGTGTATGTGTGTGTGTGTGTGTCTGTCTTTTGTAAGCTGCTGCTACGGTTCATCTGAGGTGAAAGCACGACAATCGTCATGTCCCACTGGTGACGTGGGCGGGAGGTGAAAACTGAGTAAGTATGCGTGCTGAGGATCACATTGACATATCTGTCATAGGTCCAGCTGCTCTCACCTGGTGAGGTGCTGCTCCACTGTGTGTGTATTTGTCTATGTTAGGAAGTGGAGCGAGGGGAATACTGAATCTGTCTGAATTAGATACATGTGTTCAGCAGAGATGCAGGTGAGATATACTTTATAGGTATTTGTGCTGTAGATAACATTACAACTGTGTCAAGGTGTGTACCCTGAATGGTGTGTGTCTTGAATGCATGCATGTGTGTAAATGATTTTCGAGGGGGATATGAAGATATGTGTGGTCAAAATACTCCCCACTTAGACAATTTCTTGTGTGTTTCTCTGAGCAGGGACTTGCAGGTGTGTGTGTGTGTGTGTGTGTGTGTGTGTGGGGTGTTGCACTGAGGATGATTATTTGTGTATTTAGCAGCGCCTCCAGCACATCTGTGGGAATGCTGTTATTTAGCCCAGGGTTTTGAAGACCCATCCATATTTAATGGTGTACAGACAATCCCATCGTGGCTGTTTATGCATCGTTTTATCCACCTGCTAGCGAACTCATCTTTTATTCACTGCTTTCCACAATCTGTCATTAGCAAACTGAGGCCCATCTGCCTTCCTCCTTTGCACCCTTGCTTTCCTCTTTCCCACCACTTGTGATTTTTGATTAAAGTTGGGTCTGACTCAGAGGGATGCAGAGGAGGTCAGAATAGAGATGGAAAAATTGGGTGCAACACAAATGCTGAAATGTTAAAAGCGGTTGGATGTGGACTGATGATGTATTAGTACTCATCTTTATACTTAACATACATTTAACTCTGTTTCATATTCCCTCCATTGCTGTGTGTCTGTTTAATCCACTCTTTTCACATTGTTTAATAATGGCACTGACCCAAATACACCAACTATTCATTCCTGTCCACTCTTTTCATCTGAACACACACAGAAATACAGTGTGAGCATGCACACACACACGCATTCACTCTTCCATTCAAATGAGCACTTTATCCCAGTGAAAAGAGCCTCTTCACTTGTCCCTCGCCCCAGATTTCAGTACTAAAAAACACCATCGCTGTGCAGGAGGTGAGAAATTATCTCCCAGGTAATAAAATCTGTCCATTTCTCTCCTCTCATCTCCACAGACATAATGGAGATATGTTGAAATCTGCCAGCTGTGGTGTGGTGTTTCCATTCAGCCCTTACTGAGATCTGATAGGCTGCCTGCTAAAGAAAAGAGGCCGAGCTGTGTGCTGAACCAAGGACACATTATGTTTGTGTTTGAATGTGTGGTTCTGGTGATGTGAATGTCTGTGGCTGTGGCTGTACACATACACATTATAAAATATGGAGAAAGCTCTCCACACAAGGGCTTTACATTTATCTGTTCCACTCTGGGTGAGACAGCGGCATTGGTGAAAGCAGGAAGGGAGAGGGGAAGCTTGCAGGACATCTTGTGTGTTTGATAAATGAGTCTGAGCTGCTCTCCTGGGTGCTATGGTGTAAGTGGTGGTAGTGGTGGGAGGGGTGGCAGAACAATGCGCATGTCAGAAGTGGAGATTAATGGTGGTTTCCTCTCTGAGAAGTGTAGGTCTGGCTATGCCCATCAAGCGAGGGTACTGGAACGGCTGCTAAATTACCTCTTTTGTTGCTCACCTGTCAGAGAGTAGTCTGGCATTTTAAAGCAGCAGATAGGAGGATCATCACCATGTAGAACCCTTGCTAAATAGTTGTCTTCCATTGTGTTGATGTAACAGTGATGTAAGGGTCCCTGTTAAAAAGTCTGGACTAAAATGCTCACTTATTTTACAGAAGAAGACAGAACGTGTTCCTCTGTATGTGAACACCTGGCAGCATTTTACCCTTTAAACACTGTTAGACAACCGCTTTACTGGGCTACCACTCTCACAGCATCGTTTTTTAGCTTAGACGTTTTCAGTGAAAAATCTCCAAAAACTGAGAACATTTTACTTAATGATCACAACCTTATCTAACATTTCTCTGTGTGGAACTGTAAGTGAAATCTCTAAATGTTAAAGTAAAATTGTGCACATCTGGCACAGCAAATCCATTGTGACCATGGCTTACCTTGTCAATCAGCTGTGTGATGCCAATGAGGGGCTTGGCTTGATATCAGCACTCAGAAGGAAATGTGGCCATTGTGCAGGATGTAAGGTCTTGTGCATTGTGTAATATCCCTTATGGCTTCTTTCATTACCCCTGGCTGAACAAGTGTGACACTGAAGGGCAACATTAACTAATTATAACTTACCTGTGCAAAGCTTTGTGCTGCCCTGTCCTTTTAGGGGTTGTCAGCATTGCTTATGGTTGACACAGGTCGACATGCTAAACAATAAATACTATCCCTAATGCTAATATGATAAATTACATACAAAGTGATAAACACTTTAGATGTGTATTTAATCAAAGTTGAAAATGATTAATTTCTATCTAATCAAGTTGAAATTTAAGAGCAACTTTATTAATTCATATTTTCTTATATCACCATTGTTTTACAGATTAATCATACTCTCACCACTTGTTTACCACCCTTTATATTTGAGCTCCACCCTTCACCATGTAAGTTGGGGAAATATGTAAGACAGCTGCTATTATTTGCCCCTTATAGCAATTCCAAATGTGTTTTTTGACCTGAAAGTCCTGTTTTCAAGTATTTGATGTGCTACACAAATATAGGTATTATTAAAACACTGATTCAGAACTCAAAGGGTGCCCTTATAAAGTGTTTGTGTCACCAGGAACTTTCTAAATGAGACATTCGAAAGCTGTTCTTGTCTCTGACCTTAATTGCTGCTGCAAGCCAAGTTTTTGTCACATTTTAATGCACTTAATCTTTGCTCAGTGTCAGCCCTGACTCCTGAGGCCCATCCACATGGACCTAATTGCACAACAAGCACATTACGAATCACTGGAAACTGGTGTCTGCGTACAGAAGACCCAAGGCTCTTTAAGGCGCACACAGTAAGTACAACCGCCTCCGTCCTGGGTGAAATAGCCCCATGGATCTTCATAAAGAGGCCACAGCTTCCTACACCACAGAAGCTGACATCCATCTGAGTCTCCCATGTTCCCCAGAAGATGTGTGTGAATATGAGTGTGTGTGTGTGTGTGTGTGTGTGTGTGTGTGTGTGTGTGTGTGTGTGTGTGTGTGTGTGTGTGTGTGTGTGTGTGTGTGTGTGTGTGTGTGTGTGTGTGTGTGTGTGTGTGTTTTGGGGGTGGCGGCAGGGAAGAAGAAGGAACAAATAGGCTGGTGAGAATGCGACATGCCCAGCGGCCATCAGCGTTTGATGTGGGTGATCACTGTATTTATCACACTCATCTCAGCATGGAGAAGAGATGGAAGATGCTGGTGATGGGAGACACGAGGGGAGGGGAGGGCAGGCAAAAGGTCCCATGTTGCAACAGAGAAGGAGGACAGTTCGAGGACAGGAGGTAGTACAGTAGAAGGAGCATTCGAATGCAGAAAGAAGGAGATATTTGCATTAAAATGGGGTGGAGAAATTAAAATTTCTTGAAATGAACACAAACTTACATACATATTCAGAGAAGAAACAACTCTGATAACTGTTAAAGTTTGGAGTTTTTATTTCTCCCTGTGTTCTCATAGTTCCCAGTTTTCTCCCGTTTTATATTAAATTTAGAAATCAGCTTATTTACAACATTTGTCAACAAGTCTTAAATACATGCCAGTCTTCAATGGAATTTAATGGCTGCCGCTAAATAAGTGTTTGATGACAGCTCCTTCAGTTGCCATGTGTTATGACTATAAAACATACTGTATACCCTCTTGAACAAGCATAAGGGGTGTTGCTTTACCAGCATGCTTGATTTGACTAATTATTGCTGAGAGACATCAGTGAATGACTGTGATTACTTTATGTGGCCTATGATATCCTCTACTGGGACATTTTCATGCATCTTACCATACTCTGCAATATAAAGTGACAGGCAGTAACAGGAGTTTTCAACAGGGGTGTCGAAGGTTGGCTATAATCTCAGGTCCTTTTTCAGTTCCACTTCCTTTTCACAGGTCCTTTGTGTTAGTGTGGCATTGGGATAACATTAGCGGGGCAGGTTTGATGCATGAATCACGGGCTAGTCTGTGCAAATAAAAAAGGTCAGACCATTTTTTCCCCTTTAAATATTTTTTTTCTTTTATTCTGACCTTATTAAAACCCATTATGCAGAAGAGTATTGAAGTGGTAACCCTTCACTTTGTCACAAACTGAGCTTGCACATCTGATGAAGGTGGCAAAATATGGAAATTACCATAAAGCATTGTTATTACATCAAATAAGAAAATATTTTGTGTTGTAAATGTTAATATGGGAATGAACAAACATGTGTTCCTTTTATTTGTCAAAAAGGCATTCACAAACAAAAAAATGTGTGTACATCTGCATGTGCACATTTCAATAACAATCACAGATATAGAAAATTATGAAAATACATTGTATTTAACCATGATTTACAGCTGGTTTACAGCTTATGTAAATGAGAGAAGACATCCTTATCAACAACAAGTGTTTGACCTATCCCTCGAAGCTGCAGACATACCATTTGTGTTTTTTATTGAAAAGGTGCTGCGTACTTGACTGGGCTAAGTGCACTATGGGTTAAGAAGAGCATTACTGTGACATACTATAAGCGGTTATTAGCACTCAATGCCTGGGTGCAAGAAGAGAGTTACTGAGGACCAGCTCAGGGTCTTCCCTGCCTGCCAGTTACCATCCTAACCTTGGGCTTTGTGGCTTAAATAACACCTTCACTATGATTGGGCTATGAGTAACTGTAGATACTTGGACACAAAAACACATGACACTGTTGTGTGGATGTTGATCAGAGGTTTGCCCGTGATAGACTACATCCACTCCCCTCAGTCACATGCACATCAGGACATTATTGTCACATGGTAGGCTTACTAGCATAATTATATTAGCTCCAACCACAGAAAGTTTACATGAGAACATCTATATGGGAATTCTCATAAGTAAATCATGTGGTGAGGTCATTCATGTATAACAATAACAAAGTGATCAGTCGGGGCTTTAGAAAAGATTATGAAGGCAGATGGCTCCCTCTGCTGTTGACAACTGAAAATGAATTAATATACTTATTTATTATGGCAATATACATTACATTAATAACAGTGCAATGATCCCAAACAAGAAATAATACAACATTTTAAAATACAACATGTTTGGTGATAGTTAATGACACTGATGGTTCACTCACACAGCTGTTTTTAGACCTCCTGTCAGGACTGTGTGGGTGTGTGCAGACTGCATAATTTACCATCTCTCTCACTCTCCTGTTGGTTTTGTTGTACCTAAGGTTTTCACAGAGAACATGTTGACATATCACAGTGGGAACAGCACAGGAGTAAATAATGGAATTAATTATGTCTGATTTCCATTTGGATTCTTCAGGTTCAGGGTCCTGGTGCGGTGCCTGCTGCCTGACTGTCACACTGTCATGGCTTACTGGGACACTTGAACATATAACAAAGCCATTGTTAATGTTATTATTAACAGCTGTGTTTTTCCTTCTATGACAAGTCAAAATATTAATGAATAGCTCCCTGAGCAGACGTCTAATCAACAGAATAATTGAAAATACCTTTAATAGCCTACATATCATGCAGTACCTCCTGCTGAACTACACTACATGGTCACAAGCAGGCGTGGAAGTAACGATTTTCTTTTACTCTCGTTACTGTAACAAAGTCGTTTTTTTTGTGTAGGTACTTGTACTTTTTGAAGTATTTTTACAAATAGGTCATTTTACTTTTACTTAAGTCCTTTATACCACAAATACTTTGTACCACAAATACTTTGTACTTGGCTACATTTCAATTCGCAACCGTTAGAGAGTAAAAACAAAAGTCACATGAAGAGGGCCAGAGGGCAGAGCTCCGGAGAGCGCCATGTCCAGAGAGGTGACACACTGGAAAACATACATGTTGAATGTGTGCGTTCACTGGCCGAGTGTCAGGGGGTGCGGAACAGCAAAAGGTTGCATCTACCTTAATAAATCACTGATTTAATGCACCAACCGGCGAGCACGCTAAGTGAACCAAATTAAACTCGCCCACGATCAACAGGTTCATACTGTTTTTGAAAACTTTGAGGAGCTCAGTGGCACAGATAGGCTGAGTGGACTGGTTATAGTGGGACAGAGAGAAGTGGACTGGTTATAGTGGGACGGAGAGGCTGAGTGGACTGGTTATAGTGGGACAGAGAGGCTGAATGGACTGGTTATAGTGGGACAGAGAGAAGTGGACTGGTTATAGTGGGACGGAGAGGCTGAGTGGTCTGGTTATAGTGGGACAGAGAGGCTGAATGGACTGGTTATAGTGGGACAGAGAGAAGTGGACTGGTTATAGTGGGACGGAGAGGCTGAGTGGACTGGTTATAGTGGGACAGAGAGAAGTGGACTGTTATAGTGGGACGGAGAGGCTGAGTGGACTGGTTATAGTGGGACAGAGAGGCTGAATATACTGGTTATAGTGGGACAGAGTGAAGTGGACTGGTTATAGTGGGACGGAGAGGCTGAGTGGACTGGTTATAGTGGGGCAGAGATGAGTAGACTGGTTATAGTGGGATGGAGAGGCTGAGTGGACTGGTTATAGTGGGACAGAGATGAGTGGACTGGTTATAGTGGGACGGAGAGGCTGAATGGACTGGTTATAGTGGGACGGAGAGGCTGAGTGGACTGGTTATAGTGGGACAGAGATGAGTGGACTGGTTATAGTGGGACGGAGAGGCTGAATGGACTGGTTATAGTGGGACGGAGAGGCTGAGTGGACTGGTTATAGTGGGACAGAGAGGCTGAGTGGACTGGTTATAGTGGGACGGAGAGGCTGAGTGGACTGGTTATAGTGGGACAGAGAGACTGAGTGGACTGGTTAAATTGTGCTTTGAGAATGAGCAAGACCGATAAACGAGAAGTTGAATCTAGAGCAGACTGTGGAGGACTTCGCGGTGCACAACAGAATGACAATCAGAGTGTCAGCAGCCACTGTGTTGCCTAGCAACACAGCTTTGTGTTTGTGCACTAAAGAGTGTGTAAAAACTAAGTTTCTCCTTTGCTTATGGGATTGTGGGCTGCAGCTTGCTTTGTTTGTATTGTTTATACATCTCTGTGTTGTCTGCTTTGGTGATGTTTTATTTACATTTTTTTGCTTTCTTTTAATGTAACGCAGTTTACTCAGAGTAACCTACATTTTAACTGATCTACTTTTTACTTTTATCTAAGTACAATTTTACATAAGTACTTTTACTTGAGTAAAATTTGAACATTATCCCATTGACACCTGAACATTATCCCCTGAGTGATTGTTGGAGGGCCTTTTCCAAACTATTGCCACACTCTTGTCTTGAATGTCATTGCATTCTGTAGCATTAAGATTTCCTTTAATTGTAACATGGTTTAGACCCTTAATTGTAGCCCAAACCATGAAAAACAGACCCAGACCAAGAGAACACAAAAATAAAAATCTACTTTTTGGTCCTTCATATAATAACTGTCCTGTGGTTTATAGCTGCAGATCAACTAGCTAGCTTAACTGTAGGCCTATAGGCTACAGGCAGTTACCTTTCAGTGCATATTTGAGTATGTTTGTAGGCTTCTCTTCTTAGTGTGAAATAATTTTTTTTATTCTTACTTCACTTTAAGATAACAAGAGAGGAAGGGTGTAGTGGTGGTGTAGAGGTTAAAAGTTCTAATAGACTGAAATCTACCAGAGGCAAAGGGGAATTTGGGCAAATGACAATGTAACCGTAGGGATAGCATACATACAGATTTTTGGTACTGTCCACTACTTGACACTAGCCAATTCTTCATAATTTCATAATTTCCATCCAACCTTAGGTCAGTCGATAGAGATGTATTGGTTTTTAATGTGATTCTGTCTGCTGAAAACTTCAGATCTTTCAGAAATGTGCACAAAAACATTTACACATGAATTAATGAAAGCATTTACTGAAGTAAAAGATCATTTAAGATAATTTTCTCTACATGTTTTTCACACTTTATATGATTAAATGCACATAAATACAATACAATAATATATATTCCTAAAAAAGCAGTTTTAAATAAAGACTTGGTTTTAACATAATCAACTTATTTTTGATAATCTGTTGTTAATTATTTAACACAATAAATTGTATTTGCAATCCTTAAAACAGGAACAAAAAAGCTGAGTGGCAAAGTGGAGCCAAAAAACTATTACTACTGTATGCCACTATGCATAGTGATAATATGTGCCTAGGATGTACATCTTACAAATCCATTCATTCTTCTGTGCTTTCTGTATCAGGCACCTTTAGGAGCTACTAGTTGCTCAAAGTGCCACTGTTGTCTGGGGTGGTGGGTGCAGGGGCGCAGGAAGAGGCCTCCTGTGTTGGTGTTGACTTCGCTTGGGCTGCTTTGTGGGAGCCCTCCCTCCTTTACAACCTCCAGACATAACTGGGACTGTTGGTGAACGAGTTGACCGCTCAGCTGAAGCAGAAAGCAGACACACTGACTTAGCCAAACGCCCACCATGAGCATTCAAAGAAAAAAGTTTAATTCTCTGCCTTGCCTTTATGAACTTCCACTGGAGTCTGCTGTTGGTTGGTCGGTGTGTGGGGCATGGAGATAAGACCACCCTCTCTCCCTTGGCGTCCAAACACAAAGCCCCCATGGGACCCCATCGCACTTCAAACTCAGAGTTTAGATCGCAGTGCTACGGTGACAAGAGAGATCATCTTTGCCACTGTGTGTAACCTGTCTTTCTTCGACTTTCACAACTGTTGTCTTGGTTACCTGGCTGCCCGTCCCACTGCACGATGCTACGTTCATGGCCCCACCCTGCAGTCCCTGCCCTCGGGGGTAGTCTGCACAGCTGCCAGTGCCGACATTGTACAGCTTCAAACAGGCACAAATGGTCGGTCATGTCCATCAATGAGTAGTATAAATCCTGTGTGTGTGTGTGTGTGTGTGTGTGTGTGTGTGTGTGTGTGTGTGTGTGTGTGTGTGTGTGTGTGTGTGTGTGTGTGTGTGCAAGCTACCTCGCCTGACAGTGCAGGTCTGTCCTGGGGGATGTAAAGTTGTGGATAAACTGTAGTCAGGTACCAGTGGAAGTTCCTACAGCCCAAATTCCTCTTAAGCCGCAGACGCTCTGTGATGTTAGGGCTCTCAGACTGCACAAAAGGAACAATGTCCTTACATTTTTTTATTTTTTTTTTGTATTTGGTACACTCACAAACCAATCTCTTCACCAAAATCCCCACCCCAAGCATACTCACCTGCCTGATGAAATGAGCAAGAGTGTCTCTCCTATAGAAGATCTTCCTGTATGCATCCATCCAGGTGTCTGCGATCCGGATCTTGTTCCTCTGAAGCAGCTCCTGGTCCGGGAAGTGGTAGGGCAGGTGGTGGTGGTCTAGGTGGGCCACACGGGAGCAGGGAACCACCTCCATGGAGCCCCCGCATGACCACACCTAGAATAACAGGAATGGTAAAAACAGGTTTATAACGCTGTAGTTTTTGTTTTTATGTGTCTTATACTGTAAAGCACTTTGTGACAAAAAGCCATATGAAGGGGTTTGACAAGAAGTATTATATTTTGCAAGTTGGTGCACAAATGATCTTTTGTTATGCAAGTTGCATATTTCTCCAAACTGCATTTGAATCTTTCACAGAACATGCTATTCCACGTTATGAATTTTAATGGTCATCATAGGAAAACAAGTGGTCAAGTAACATTTTCCTCTCATGCTTGTGCATTTGTCAACTGGCCCAGATATTCCCAGACCACTCTTCAACCTGTGATTTCCATTTGCAAAAAGCATCATGTCCCAGCACAACATTCCTGAGGCCCTGACAGAAGGCAACTGAATCACCCAGCCAAAGCATCACTAAAAAAAAGCTTACGTGACTTAAGATGAAAAACAAAAGCAATCTGGAATCTCTCTGTCCTGTGTGAGCAGGTGAACTGGAGGATTTGGATGGAAAGTTGATAATAAAAAAACTGTTTGCTTTATTACCCTGATCGACAGCTCAATTTGTTCCTCCCCCCACAGCAGCATCCCCGGGTCATAGGCTCCCACACTCTGGAAGAAGTGTCTATCGACGGCCACAACTCCGCCTCCTAATGCTGGGCTCCTGTCACAGACAGAATCAACATCACTTTACTGGCCAAGAACAAACACAGGAATTTGTCTTCGTGTCACTGGAGCAGAGAGACATTACAAACTTCAGTTGCAGTTAGCAAGGACAAACGGATCACAGCACACAGGCCAGAGCAATGGTTCCTTACCTTTTTGGCTTGTGATCCTTTAAAACAAATCAAATTTAGCTCACAACTCCTTGTCAAAGGTAAAATATTTTTATGAGCTATGAGCACTTAAAGCAAAGAGTGATTTTCACCACCTTTGCTTTTTGTTTTATAGGCCTAACTAAATAGTATTTCACAAGAAAATAGCAAAGATAAGAGAAAATGTCTGAAAAAATAACAAATTTTATGTAGTAAATATATGTTGTTGTTGTTTTTTCTTTTCTAACTTGTTTATCATCTTGTGACCTCTCAGGTACATCTTGCAACCCCTTTGGGGGTCCAACCCTCACAATGGGAACCAGTAGCTCAGAGGAAAGAAATCAAATGGTGTAAAGTTTTGCAAAAATGTAGTTTCCAGTTCATACATCCCTCTCATTTGTTGCACTTTTCAAGATGCAGAATATCAAATCTGTACCCATAAACATAGAAAGATAAAAGCAGATTTGATCAGTGCTTCCTCTTGGGCTTCACTCAACATTACTTCAAGTAAAACTCTTTTTAGGTATATAGTCATTAAAGCCCATCTGTCGGCAGCTGTAAACTCACCGCACAGGCTGAACAGCTGAGTCTGGGTCCTTATCTTGCAGCTGAGGGCTAGATTCCCAATAGAAGTCAAGTCTCCAGTCGAACACTCCCCTAACTGGCCACTGGGTGGCATTGTACTGAAAGGTCTGCCAGTCTATCACATCCATGATGGGGGACACCACTCTGGTCCTGCACAGAGACATCAAATTCATCTGAACAGTCATTTTTATATTCCAATATGTCTTTTTTTTATTGACTTTCATCAAGCAGGCTGATTCAAAATGAGGTAAGAAAGTATTTCTGCCAGTCAAAGATTTGGAAGAATATGGACATTTGAAATTCTTAACCAGCCTTCCTTGGTTACATTTTCACTTATTGTTCAAAGTCTGTGTGCAGTGAGAATTGTACTGATAAAAGGCTAAATGTTTCTTCATCAGTGTATGTGTACTGTATGTATGTGTGTGTTTTGCATATGTCTATGTTTGAGTGTGTTTCAGGCTTATGTCAGAGCCCAAGTTTAGAAACACGCACTGTCCTTTGTTGGGGTCTGTTCTGGTTCACATGTGTGGTTTAAACTATTTCTACCAAGAGGCCACGTGTGATGTGATACTCAGAGGAAATGAAATGAAGAGATTAAAGAGAGCAAGAAATGGGAGAAGGGTCAAACATGTGGCTGAGAGAGTTGAGTGGTTGCAGATTCCAGGTCTGAGAGTTAAGCCTAATTACCTAGTCTAATTAGAGCCACGCTGCAGGCAGCCTGAGACACAAGACTAAAGCCAAATCATGGGAGCTGAGCTTTGGATATACACACAGCGCATGTATCCCCTGCCTTACTAATGAGTAAGGACAACTGATAACTCTGAACTCTCCATCTTCTTACTTCTTTCAAGCGGTTCTGTCAAACAGCAGAACACAATAGAGAACCGAGCAGACAGAGAGAGTTTGGGCACAGCTGCTGGGTTGAGTTTTTCCAGACCAAATGTTTATCTAGATCTTAGTTATTCTTCATTACATAACTCTGGCCTTCTAACATTTAATATTTTTGGCATTTAACCCACAGAGCAATTTACAATTAGTGTGATTATAGAGGAATCATGCAGTGGAATAACAAGAATTTTGCACTGCTGTTCATTATTTTTTGAAGATGATTAGAGTAAATAGTACCTGTCCTGGGCCACTCTCTCAAGCAGCGGTTCCAGCCAGCCCTTCTGGCATTCACAGTGGGAGTCCATGAACACCAGCACCTCCCCTGCAGCTCTGGCAGCACCCAGAGCACGGCACCCTCCAACGCCCAGGCGCCTGGTGCTGCGAATCAAACGCACCCTGTCCAGATGAGACACATACTCACTTAGCACACTCTTCAGGTGACCTGAGAAGTGAACAGAGACAAAGACATTGACATGTGGTTAACACAGGACACGCGGATGGATGGATGGATGGGTGGATGGGTGTGGACAGATAGAGGAACTCACCGTGCTGGCTCAGGTCGTCCACCAGCAGAACCTCCTGCAGATACTGTTTGGGTGCAGTGTCCAGCACGCTGTGCACGGTGCGCAGGAGCGTGGACCAAGCCTCGTCATGGAAACAGATAACAACAGTGGCCGATGGTAGCGACTCGCTGTACTGCTCCCCTAAACACCTGTTGAGTGGGAAACAAATTCACACTGTCAAAGCGAGAGATTCATTAACTTTGAACGCTTTTTAATGCAAAAGTAGGGTCATTTTGGTTGATCTTTTCAACCGTGCGTTTTGGCCACTGCGCCGTGCACTCACTCAGGATGGCGCGCCTCAGGCAGCCTGCGATGCAGTGATATCCTCTCGCTGACCACCTCGTTGAAACCGTACTTCTGCACCGCAGAAATCTCCATATCCCTCTCCATACCCTCCAGGTGTAACCGTACTGCTTTCCCCATTTCACCGTGCGTCGGAGGCGCAGGGTCGCGGGTATCCTTGTTTGCTCCGGGCAGAAGCACCTTGTAACTCCCCTTCTTCTGCGGCGGGTTCTTGGTGCCCTGCGTCGATGGCACGAATAAAAGTTGGTCTTCTTGCAGAGATTTTAGCGGGGCGAGATCGACACCGAGCTCTAATGCAGGGTCCCGGGAGTCCACGATGACCTCCAAGTCCGGTGCACTGTGAATGCGCTGAAGGGGGCGGCCGGGAGGGCCAGGTTTCTGATAACTGTGGTCCCAGTCTCGGTTAAAGAAATCCGAGAGCGCCAGAGTAACCAGGGCGAACCCGAGGAGCAGCAGCCAGAGGCAGAGCATCCTCCTCCGGACAGCTGTAGCTCTGCCCCACAGCCTCATGATGAAGAGTGCAGAGGAGAGGGGGGTACGGCGCTCAGAAGTTAGCCCAGCGCTGTCTTTAAGTCCCCATTTTTGAGCTTTGAATCAACTTTGAAGTCGATTGCATTTCACCAAAGGGATGAGACTCAACCTATCCAAAAAGTAGAAAAAGAAATAAATCGCCCATCATTCTTCTGAAGTGTAGCTCTGCATCCATGGAGCATCAGGCCCGGGACACGAGTGAGAGACAAGACAGGTTCAAGACAAACCCTCAACTTCTACATGGTGGAAGTGCGCAGACTTTGCCTCTTATCCAGCTCATCCCGCGGTCCTAAAGCCCGAGTAAATTTGAACTCACATATAAGATGCACCTAATAAATCCACCTGCTCGTACACCTGTTCAGTGATTTGATTCACAAAACAACCTCGATTTCAGATGATAACAAGGATTAAAACACACTTTTAGATAAACACTAATGGAGGAAAAACTAAAATTCCAGAGCAGAAACGGTCAGAACAGACAGACCTTATTGTTTTTATGGTGTTTTTCAATGTTGAATCATGGAATAAGTCTATTTAGGAATTTGGATCTCTGTGGGACTCAGTAGTTAGTTTTAATATCATATGGTGCCAATATTCTGTCATGACTTGTTCAGAATCCTAAAATTCCCAAAAGTTATTACAAGGGTTTTAATGGAAATGGCAATATGTCTATTTCAAAGCTCAGTGTTTCCCACCAGAAACAACAGTAAGTTATAAATAAGCTCACATTGCAGTGGAATGAGACAGTGTTTTTATATTTCTTCCAGTCTGTGAGAGTCGGCTTGGTGCAGGCGTCTCCCCGGTGTGTCACACATCAAAGATGCTCTCTCCGGCCAGCTGGCGGCGGGCCTCGCAGTCTCATGACCGTCCGTCCCAGTTTGACTTTTTCTTTTCTTTTCTTTTCTTTTTTTTTGGAACAAATGGAAAATTGCATAGTTCTGTTTTGTCATAAACTGTATCACACTGCAAATTAATTAAGCACAGCCTACATAGGGAGTGGCAACAAAATTAGATTATGAAAAAGAAGTTTAAGGGGAAAAGTCATTTCAGAATTTCCATAGGAACGGCCTAATAATTTCCTAATACATTTTCCAAGTGACCTCAGGCTGATATTTCCTTTATGGCGATGGCCAACAGGAGGTCAAGCTTTACCCAACTGTTCTTCACCACCAGCCTGCTTCACAAGCTCTGTTCTGTATTGTGGCCGACTGGAGCCGTGAAAGGCCACTGCAACAACTTGGCAGTAGGCTACAGCCAGTGGAGCTCTGAAGGCAGTTTGGCTGCAGTCAGAGCCCATTTCCCCATCCTGGTGGTGCTGGTGCTGGTGCTGGTGCTGGTGACTGTCTGGCAGCCCCTGTGTCTGAGTCAGTGGATGGGATTAGCAGCTCCCTGCCTTCCTCCCATTATACACAAAGGCACTCACCTCCCCTCTGCTCGGGATGACAGGGCGGAATGGCTTCTGATGATTATGATTACAGCATACAGAGGAGGGTGGGGGACACCTGGAGAGACAGAGTGAGAAGTTGAAAGAGCAAAAGAGAACTTCAGAGGGCAAGAAGAGCAACAAGATGAGGGAGTTGCAAAGAGGGTGGAAATGAAATAGAGGCATGTGAGTTAGAAGTGACCGGCTCCTGACTCCTGTGTTCTTGTGAGAGTAATGTTTATAAGCCTCGAGACTGAAAAAGAAAGAAGGTCTTCATGTATTTCCAGTGCTGCACAGTGAACACTCCCATATGTTCCATGCTGCAGCCAAAACACACACTGAATTGAAGTTTCCACTGCCAGCACATTTTCAGACACACACATAAACACCAAAAGAACATGGACACACACACACACACACACTGAAGGTCCAGTCCACATTCTCGGAAATGTTCCTGCATTCCACCCTCCGAATAGAAGCCAGAGCTGTAAATGAGAAGGCACGACAAGCACTCACATGCATCCTCCCCTCACAGAGAGACAGAGAGACAGAGAGAGAAAGACAGAGAGACAGAGAGAGAGAGAATAAAAGTGACTTTTGGCTGCAAAATGCATTTCTGGGTTGTTGTTCATTCATATTTCTGTTTTGCCACCAGTGATGTCTGAAGAAGAGAGAGAGAGAGATAATCAGTTTTGATAATAGACAAATCATTTAAAGTCATTTTTAAGTCAACTAATACTGTCAATAATTAACTGGTTCCAGTTTATCAACTGTGAATATTTACTGTTTTTTGTAGTTTTCTATGAACGGAGTGTCTCTGAGTTTTGGACTGTTGGTCAAACAAGATATTTGAAGACGTCACCTTGGTCCTTCTGCACTATTTCTGACATAGTACAGACTAGAAGATTCATCAGTGAATTCGAGGACTGGTCACTGCACGACAGCTGAGGTAGAGACAGAGATGCACTTCATGTTAAAATGTGACAAATATAATAATATCAGTGGAATACTTTTTTAAAAAATTGATTTGTTAATCCCAAACTTCACAGAACTAGATGACATTAGAAAGCAACAGATTTTATTAGGAGAGGGACGTGCAGCTAAGTTAGCTGTGATTTGTCACAAACTGAGGGACACAGAGTTAACACATCAATGAATATGACAATTATCTTGACATAGCCTATCACACACACACACACACACACACACACACACACAGTGTTAGTTACATATTCACATACATTTTGGTTTTATATACAGTTTTGATGTCATATACTGTATTTTGTCTATATTGTGTTATTGCTAGTATTACTGTTTTTGTGTATTTGTTTTTTTTTTTATATATTACTGTTTTGTGCATTGTCCAGATATTTGATCAGTTTGTACTTGCTGGTGCTTTGGCAAAATTGTTTGTGATACTTCCATGCCAATAAAGCAACTGAATTGAAAAATGAAATGAAGTGAATTGTTTGTACTGTTTAAAGTAGTTGTTGTCTTGTAATGGTTTACCAACTTTATTTTGTTATCTTGTTAAAGTAATATTCAATAATATGTAGGCCTAATTGAGCTTTGACAAAAATTTAAAATGAACATGCATGTCAATAAAGCCGATTTGATTTGATTTGATTTGAGAGAGAGAGAGAGACAGAGACAGAGAGAGAGAGTATATGTATGTGTGTGTTTGGGAACCAAAGCTTTACAACGGGCCATGAGAAGCTGCGGAGTGGTGCTGCCCTCTACTGGACTACTGCAGGATGAGCAGCATTGATGTTCACTGATGTCCTACATTTCGTGTCTTTTTGACAAAAAAAAAACTCAGGGTACAGCTAGCAGATTTCTTCCGCAGCTTTCGGTCACATCTCGTGGCCTTCATCAGTGGATGGAGTTTGTTGTCCGGTTGTCATGGAGATGGAATGAATAGAAGCAGGACCCTCAAGCTCAACATCTGATGCTTCGTTTCACACATTCATTCGAGTTTCCAGTAGGCTGCGCGATTATTAACATCATACTGACAACACGTGATCACGTTTGAAAAGAATTTAGTCATTTGTTTGTTTCGTTACAGTCTGATTGCCTTTATCAGCTCTTAATGACACACAAATGTCACTGGAATACCAACAACAAAGACCTTGAGATCGCTGTTTTATAATTGCAAAGTCTGGCATTAGGCCTGCAGCTCTTTTATGGATTTGGTTTCCAAACAGCTGGGCCGATTAGACTGCGTTGGGGGGCGAGGCTTTAAGAAGTCATTTAAACGGGTTAACTCTGTATACAAAACGAGTCCAAGAGACACACAAATCATCATGATCACCCCCAGTTATGAATAACCGTATAGCTGTAGCTCTGTGAATATGAATGTCGTTGATTCATTTCGGATACTGTCAGCGCATTACTTGGGTTTTCAATTCTTGACATCATATTACGACTAGGAAGGGCGTTACAATTGATTCTACACTGTATAATAAGTTCCTGCCTACTCTGTCAAAGTCTACAAATCCTGCTCCCTCTCTTTTGTTTCTCTTTGGATTTGATATTGAAAATCAGTAACAGATTATTGCTTTTATCTACATTCACCTCCCAGCATCCCCAACATTGCGTGCATTCAGTGCAGTTTCAACTTCAATTAGTTAGGCTACTTGTTTATTAGGCTAAATATCGTGATATGTTTTTCTGAAATTTCATACAACAGATAGCAGTTTTCTCTCTGCGTTGCAGGATTGAGGAAAACGAAATTTCCCTTGCAGCCTACATTTGAACTAAGCTTTGCAGTTTGGGAGCCTTTTGAAGCAGTTTCCAAACTCTCCTTGTGACAGCAGAGGACCCGCTAAAATGATGACGTCAACCACATGTTGGACTGTGTTGAAAACCAACACCAATCTCTCTGCTGCCCATCACAAGCTTCCCTTCTGCTTTCAAGAGTGAAGCTGTGGCGCAACCTGCTCGGACCTCACATCTCACGCACCCATGCGGTGCGTCTCGCCGTGACACAGCTCGATGGGACGAATGCATCAAATAATTCAGTCAGGGGCGCAGCTGTCGCGCGTGGACATTTAAGGTTATTAGGCGTTCAAGCGAGAATTAAACGAATACATAATTCACAATCTCTATAATGTAGTTCTGCAATTATATTATATTGAATACGCCTAATTTAGGCAAGGAAGGTTTGTCGTTTTTAATTAACGCCTTTCTCTATTCAGACAGTGATGCTGATCAAAAATAAGTCGCATTTCGTTGAAACGATGACAAGATGTAGGCTATTTCGTATTAAATTGTTTTTCTTTGGATATAAAATGAATCCGTTTTTATTTTTTAGTTTCAAGTTGTGCAATCAAATCCTGTAAGTTGAGGACAAAGATAAGGGCCTAAATTCTCAAAAATAAAAGAAATTTCTCATCGACATCGCACTGCACCACCAAGTAAACATGTTTATAAAAGTTATTGTACAAACATTATTATATTTTCACAATAGGCAAATCATAAATCAGTAAACTAATAAACAAGCTAAACACGAGAGGTGATCTTAAAGCCTATGCCATGCAGTACGCAGCCTAATAACTTTAGATTATTGAATGAATAAGCGCCTTTTCGCATTAAAAACCTTAATAATTTCTTATCCGTGCAGAGGGAGAGGGGGCGTGTGCATGTCCGCGCGCATCTCATCTCTCATGAGTTTCCTGCGTCCACGAGACTAATGAGGGATGAGATGCGTCTTGTTAGAAAACATCACATGTTTGTGCGCTCAGCGGCCCCAGATTAAATTATTGAACATCAGGACAAGCAGGGGGAAGTGGTAGGAGAGCTGGACGAGCAGAGAGAGGGACAAGCTCTGTCGGCGAACAGATCAACTATTTTTGGGGGTGGAAAGGCTATTTTTTGAATATATATTGACCACTATTTTTCCTGCTGAATAGTGGAAATGGAAGCCTTGCGATATGTTTTTCTCCTGGTTTGTGCCTGCTTCGTTTATCAAGCTGATGGACGCAAAAGTAAGTGGTGCTGCTTAAAAGTTGGACAGTCAGCTGATCTGACTGAAGTTCAGTGTTTTGAACAGTAAGTCTGACGAGATCTGATGTAGTAATATTAAGACTCATCATATTTACTAAATGTCCTACTTAAATTTAAATATCCACATTGAAGTCACAGATATGAATTAATTAATATGGGTCTTGACTTAAAAAATGTTGTGGCGCAGTAGTAATAAAGTGTGAAATATACTTTTGGTATTCCAAATTTGTTTCGCAGTTTCTGTAATACCTGTCCTGTCATCAGCTGTCTGCACTCAGAGTCCCATGAGCTTAATTAAGGCGCGTGCCCTGGCTGTTCATATAGAGTATTATCCATATAAAGGAAACGATTTTACATCAGTAAAAATAGAATAGCCTACATCTTAACCTTCAAACGTCTTTAATTTACAATAATGTCCAGCTGGGGTCATATTGGATTCCAAATGGAAAATTTAAGCCTAAAACAATTAAATAACAGATTTTTATTGCACGTTATCAATATGAAAACAAAACAAGTAACGTTTTTTTATACAGCTACTACAGATTTAGTTTAAAATGTCTATGTTTGTCCTGCCATGAGCTGATTGTCGGCACAGATGTCTGCTCACACAAAGATGTTCCCACAGATATCTGGATTCTTTTTGCTTTAATCAAATCACATTGATGGAATTTGTTGTTCTCGTCTGTCATCCATGGTTGACCTTAAAAATATGTCAGTCACGCTGAAGTCTAAATGAAGACAGAAGCAGGAAACAAAGGCATGGAGTTAGAGAGAACAATACAAATAAAATACATTTAGGATCAGATCAATTCCTTCTATATAATAATAAATGCGTAAGCCGGTCATATACTATTATCTGGTATCAAAATTATTATCATCTCCCTCAGAGAACAGCTATGCTTGGTGTTAAAAGGTTATACCAAATGTTCCCCACTTTTTTTCCTCTTTCATGTGTTTGGCTTGTATTGTGTGTTATTCAAGGACTCCAAAGTCAAATGATTTATTTTCAGATGGGTTTCATAGATTCATTGTTTTTCACTATTTTCTACACTGCATGTCAGGTGACACAGCAAAAAAGATTTTATGTCATAATAAATTAAAAAGTTTAATTACAAAATGAGAAATCCATTATTCAAAGCCAAGACTGTTTGCAGACATGGAATAAAAACTCATTTGGAGCTACTCTTGAGATCATTAGTGCTGCTTGCAAAATAAGCTTCAGTTAAACAAAAATGTACCTTGAATTATAATAATAAAGTAATGAATACATTTTCTGTAACTTTTTCCAAAAGAAAGGTAAGGAACATTTCCAATACATGCCTCCTCACAGAACATTTTAAGGGGCCTGGGAGTCTTTAGATGTGCTTTGTTCCCTGTCTCCAGCAGTTGGTGACATGTTTCCCCACAAGCATGCAGTAGCAGGGAAGTTTCCATTTCCAATTCCACCAGTCCCTGGCTGGGATCTTGACACCAACCCATGGGACGATTACCTCTACCCTCCACTAAACCCAAAGCCAAAAGAGCTCATGCACCACAGAGGTCAGTAAAGTCATCTTTTTCCTCTAAATTCTTCCTATTATGTTTTGAGTTTTTTTCACCTGGAACATCTACTTTTCTGCAGGTAAACCCAAGGTTCATCTGACCAGCAACAGTCCGGTTCTCAACGGCTCTTGCATCTCCTTCACTGCGAAGCTGGAGTACCCTCCATGCCAGAAGGAGGATGCCAATGGAGACCTTGTATGGGATGAGCACTGTGAGGACGGTACGGAGCTGGAGGCCTCAGGTGCTGCTAAAAGCCCGGCCAGGCCACGCCCTCAAACACATCACTGCATCACTGTCCACCACTGCACCATATGAGACAGCCACACTACACCATACATCAAACAAATAAACTATCACAGAGATGGTTACACAAGCACGCTTATAGCAGTATTAATCACATTTTTGGCCACTTGGGGGCAGCTCAACAAACTGTAAACACAACATGACATACAGTATAATCACCTAATGAAGTTGATATGGTGAACGTATTAGCAAACATTTGCTTTTTTACACATCCAGCAGACAAAGAGCAACATTTGCATTCATTTGGAGTCGTGTTTCTGCTCTTTAGCTGCTAAATGCTCCACTATGTTCACCAGCTAGTCGCTAACTTTGTCTGTCTGCTGTTTGGTGCTGAGCAGGTAGTGATGGACAAGATATTTTGCTGAAAACAACTGCCTGCTGCTGCTAAAAACAAGGGCGGTGAGACTGAACCAAAACAATAAAGTTGCAGGCGGCAAAACCAAAACAATTAGCGAAAGAGGCTAAAATGGTCCACAGAGCTGAGAGGAACTGCAATGAGATAATTATCTATTTGTTTCTATTTGTTATTATCTATTATCTGATTTGTCACTATGAGCAACTCCTTTCACATTACAAGTGGTCATTTGGCCCATTGTTGATATAAAAATTTTAATTAGTGCAGCTTTAATGTATTAGTTTTTAAATAACACAACCTTTTGCTTCACTCTCTTCTGACCAGCCAATGGACAGGTGCGTTCTGGCTACGTGTACAACTGGACTTCCTGGTTGGACGACTATGGCTTTGGAAAGTGTACAGACATGATGAAATGCAATGTGTTCCCTGATGGGAAGCCCTTCCCTCAGAGTAATGACTGGAGACGCAAGAGCTACGTCTACGTATGGCACGCAATGGGTGAGAACACACTGGTTTACAGATTTGCACACGCAAAAACAAAATCAAGTAACTTTTTTCTCTTCATTCATCTTCTCTGTTTGTCCCAGGCCAGTACTACCAGACATGTGATGGCTCCTCCTCCAGTGTGGCCATCAACACCACAAACATGCCTGTGGGGGCAGAGGTCATGGAGGTCATGGTCTACAGGAAACGTGAGCGCAGGAAGTACAGCCCCCTCACCACTGACAACACCATCTTCTACATCACAGGTGGAAACAAACTCACACATGCAGCTTGTACAACTTTATCTGTCGGCATGCTGACAAATACAAAAACAAAGAGATAAGAGAATGAATTATTTATGACTCTCCTACACACTCTCTCTTAGATAAGATCCCAGTGGCAGTCAACATCTACCAGAAGGCTGCGGTTAACCAGTCTGAGAATGTTTTCTTTCGTGGTGAGGACGTGGTCTTCAAAGTACAGCTCCATGACCCCAGCGGCTACCTCAAAACCGCCACCGCCATTGACTACATCTGGGACTTCAGAGATGGCAACCAGCTGGTAACACACCGTGACGTGACCACACACACCTACAGCAGGCTGGGGTGCATGAGTGTGAAGCTGGTGGTGGAGGCAGCATTCCCTGTAGAGTGTCCGCCCACTGCTGCCACCCCCAAGTCACCACCTCCCACAGGTACTGACCATAGCACACAGATATGACCCTAATGGGTAAAGGTGAAAGCATGTTGTGGGATAGGGGCCAAAGGTGAAATATTTCAAATCCTACACAAAGTGGCTTTAAAGTTAATCAGCCCAAAAAGAATATTACCGCTCTATGTTTTAAGCAAGTTAGTATGTCGTTACTTCAACTATTATTCATTAATTCACATGTAGTCACACAGGAACAAACATACTGCGCATACCGTCACTGTACACAAGTATACATCCAACCTCACACACTGTAGTGTACTTGATGGCAGAAAACAAGCCCATTTATTGTGGCTCAGATTTAGAGACCTTTAAGGAGTACTGGGGGACTCACAAGAAGAAGGGTCAAAATCACTGCAGCAGAGGTTGAGATATCCTTACTTTTAGATGTAAAAATGCTGGATCCTGCAATTCCCACAATGAAACTTGATAGCGTAATTTGTTAGACCCTCCCTGCCTGGTAAATGTCTACATCTTTCAAACTGCCCCCAGTTTGTAATGCAGGCTTTCTGTAAAGAATTCTCCAAACCCAAGCTCAGAAAACCCTGATGACACTGGCAGTGGTATTTTTTCCAGCTTTGGAAAGCTCCCACAGAAGACATTACACAACTGTTTTCACAGTTTAACAACAGGATGGTCTAGTAGGTAAAGATCCTTAAAGGGTCATTTCACCCAAATGGAATGTATTTTGGATGAACTGACCAGGGCAAGCATTAACCCTGCTAACCTTGGGCAGGACACTGGATCACTGCTGTTACACAACTGGTCCTGACCTTGATGGAGAAGACAAAGGAAGATGTGACTTTCCCTGCACAGATCACTGAAGTGCGATCTCACAAAACTAGATGTGTCATAACTGTATTCTTGTGTCTCTTTGTCCAGAGGCTCCCACACCTCCACCAGGTACTCATGCTGTTACTTTCAAGATGGAGACCACACAGGGTGAGTTCCACAGTTAACAGTGTGTTTGTGTTTGTTTCTGTGCGTGTAAGAGAAAAAGAGAGCGAGACAGACAAAGGAAGTGTATGTGTCTGAGCAGGAGCTCATTAGATATTAATAAAGAGTCAATACCTGGAATATAAAATACTTGCATGCATCACATACACACATACTTGTCCAGTGAGTCTGTACTGTATATCTTGCCACTTGTTTCCTGTTTCAGCGCCACCCAGCACCAGCCAGCCACTCCCCTCCTCTTCTTCCGTTGCCATGACGTCAAGCGTACCCACCACGGAGCCCCTCCCCCCTAGTGTTGCCAGTGTGACCCCAGAGTACAACACCACCACCCTGACCTGGCTCCACACCAGGCGCCTCAACAGCAACGAGTGCTTCCGCTACACCCATGGGACCTTCACAGGCAACATCACCATTATTGGTATGTAGGAGGCTGCAGTTTCCCTTTCAGTGTGTAATCTGATGACATACATATCATTTAACTACTTTGATGAATGGGGGGGGGGGATTCGTTTATGTAATCATAATCCTGCAATAATTCAAATTAAAATCTTAATCAGTATTTTCAAAGCAGAGTGCATTGCTGTCTGTTATGATACTACTACCGGATGGCGCCAACGTCAGACATTTTGAAATCTTACACACAGTGGCTTTAAAATATAATTGGAAAAAGTGGTGGGTTATTATAATAGTATGATTCCCTTCTTTTATTATTCATCTATTTTTAGCCATGCTGGTGGCACGGCTCCATGGATGGTAATGGCTGTCTGTCGGTTGGTCAACCTCTTTGGTCCAAACTGAAATATCTCAACTATTGGATGGATTGCCTTGAACTTTTGTACAGGCATTTATGATGACCAGATGATTAATCCTAATGACTTTAGTGATCCCTGACTTTTCCTCTAGCACCAATGTGAGGTTTAAATGTGTGGCTTTGAGTTCATCTTTTGTATGAGTTTAGTATTTGTCCATTACTTTCCCATCATCCTCAGCTGTACTTTGTGTTTATTGCTAATTAGTAAATGTTAGCATGCTAACACACTAAAGATGTAAGCATGGTAAGCATTATACCTGCTAAACATTAGCATGTTAGTGTTGTCATTGTGAGCATGTTAACATGCTGACGTTAGCATTTAGTTTAATGCACTGCAGTGCCTATACAGCTTCACAGAGCCACTAGCTAACTTTTCAGGGGTTCAATACCACCAATTCAGCGGTACGGACACATTATTGTTGTCATATAGTCAAATATCTACCCTTCCAAAGTGTAAACATAACTGTAATCCCTTCTTTTCATTTTAATTTTCAAGTAAACAACATAGAAAGTAGACAAGTGACTCTGTTGCCCAGCTGTTAAAGGAAAGCCAGCTCCACTGAGCAGAACAGAGCTCCAGTCACTCTGTCAGCAGGGCAAATATCCAATATCCAGTCAGTTGTTGTCATATGAAACTGGCCTTTTGTGTCTGAAGTTGAATTCTATGGTGATTTTTGCACAAATCAAAAAAAAAACAAATCCAATTTCCTATACTCACATTTTTACATGATGGAAGGATTATAATTTTATATCAAAGTTGTTAATCCTTATTATGGTTTTGTTTTTTCCTCCTAAAACCTGTCTTTGTGGAGTCAAACACACGCACACACCACCCTCCACTAAAAACCTTTGAGCTTCATCATTTTAATGTCATGAGAAGATGATTACACATCTAAAACCGACTGCATAAATCTGCTCTCCACAGAGCCCAAACGCGCACTGAACAGCCAGCCAAACAGTCGCATTGTGGATGTGGCGGCTTCCAGAGTGACCGACAACGACATCAGCTTCCTGGTGAAATGTCTGGGCAAGTGAGTATATAAGTCATTTACTATCAATTTAATATGAATGTTAAACAGATTAAATTCATATTAGTGTTTTCCTTGACTGCTGTTGGGTGAAGTCCAAATTTACCAGAAAGACAGCTTTTCAGGTGTCATGAAGTCACACTTTTTCTCTCAGTAATATTATTTAAAACATGTTTTATACAATACAACACAGAGATTGATGCATGATGATTTCATTTAAATGGGAAAGTAATTTATTCATTTTAAAATCATCTGGACTATGGTGATATAAAAATTACAGTCAACGTTTCCCAGTCATTTTAAGCAAACTAGGAAATTAGAGATTTATAGATAATCTAGGCAAGTCATAACACAATTGTATGTACTGTAATGGTATTACTGTATTGTCATATGCTTTTTGGCTTGAGAACAAAATATCTTGTGTCACTGAGGCCTAATTTATGCACCATTTGTGGAGAGTTGAAAACTTTCCAGTCCCTACAGATGTAATATGGTCATTTGGTGACACATTAAAAATATTTCTTCAAAAAAGAAAGTTTTAGATAAACAAAAGGGTTGGTCATTTTATTTAACCCTTCATCTCTCTGTCTCTCACCCTCAGCATCCCCACTTCAGCCTGCACCATTGTGTCAGACCCCAGCTGTACTCAGGTGCGTAACATTATGTGCGATGATGTGCCGCCATCGTCCGAGTGTGAAGTGCATCTCAGGCGAACATTTCTGGAGCCTGGCACCTACTGTGTCAACATCACCCTGGAGGACTCCAGCAGCCTGGCCCTGACCACCACCACTGTCACCATCAACAAATCCCAGGATACACCTGGTCGGTTACACAAAGACATTCATTCTGATATCCTACGCATGTTCACAAATGATTTAAGTTTTTGAAATGTGGTCTATTTATAAATCCATCCTTTTTTGAACTAGCAGCTTTGCAGAAAGAGGACAGATTGATGTTCTATGTCTGGCTGGTTGTGTCTGTCCCTCTCACTGCTGTTCTGTCCCAGCAGTGACCAAGGCTTCTCACGCTGCAGAGGTGGTGCTCTCCTCCAGTGCTGTGCTGGTGGCTGTCTTTGCATTCATTGCCTACCTGGTCTGCAAGTGAGTAGTCATAAACATGCAGTGGTATATACACTATATATATTGAAGCATGGGGACTTCAGGGAACTTATTCCTAATGTACAACTGACTAGTCTCCACAAAATGTCCAAGGGTCATTGTTCCTGCTCTTTCTTTACACACATTTTGATCACCACCCTGCTCATTCATTTCTCTCTTCCATTCTCCTATCCCTTACTTCACTTTTCCCTCTCTCCCAGGCGTTACAGGGTGTACCGTCCCATTCGGAGGTCACTGGTGGAGGACGCCTGCGGCCATACTGGAGCCGGAGGTCGCATGGTCCGTCTGAGGGAGGCACTCTTCCCCTCCAGTGAGGAGAGCCATCACCTGCTGACTGAGAGATGCCCCCTGTAGGCTTTATAGAGCTACACCAAAGCATTTCTGCCCTTGATGGCAAAAATACTGTAGAAAAAAATAAATAAATCACGATTGACGTATGCAAATCTAAGCTAAAGTTAAATCATTATAAAGTCAAGATAGCAGGAATACATTCATGTCTGTAGAGAAATATTAATAAGCTTTTGTGCAATTTTGTGCCAAGTACTGCTTCACAATACTGCACCTTGTACTGTATCAACAGTCAAGAATGAAATATGAGATTGTTATCCAATATAGAATTTATGCTACCAGTGATTTGTGCATGCAAAAAGTACAATTTTAAACTGTCTCTAATAAAAGGTTGTGAACTAACCACTCATCTGTCTGAAAACATTCAGATATTTGTCTCTGTCTTCATAATATGAATTATTTGATCAACCTTGTTTCAATACAAATGTCCTGCAGATAATTCAAGGTTTGGCTTTTATCATTCACTCCAATAATTTTAAATCAAGGTTGAAGCTACTGAAAGCCTATTACAGAAACACATCCACCATGGCAAGATAACTTCCCTCAATGGCACATAAGGACATAAACCAGCCTGTGTATTCTTTTTAGCACAACACACATTAGTTGTGCCCATGATACATACCAGTTCTAAGCAGGTCTTTAGTATGTGTTCAGTGTGAACACTGGAAAACCTTTTGAGTGTGCTGTTGATGTGTAGTGTTCTCCCACAATGCAATGCACAGAGGATATGGAGGAGCTTCTCAAAGCTAGAAAAAAAATAAATTAAACTTACTGTGGATGGAGGTCAAACAGCTAAAAAATTTTTTTTTTTTTTTAAATTAAAAAATTTGGAAATTCATTTTGCCGTCTCCATGAGATTTCATTGGTGGTGCCATTTAAAGTTGCAGTTTAATTCCTTTGCACACATTCCTGTTAGTATAAACAAGTATATTTGTATAGTACAAGTATGTTGATTTCTTGTATACTAACAGCAAAAAAAGTATACATAAAAAACTAGTACGTCACTGTATACAATTAGTATGTATTATAGATTTTTGGACATAATCTGACTGTACAACATACTGTCAATCCACAATATGAACTATCAAGGTACTTTTAGTACGTTTTAAGAACGGAAGACCATTGTAGTTTTTCCTCAATTAGCACTTTGCCCATTCCAGTCATCCATTGCTGCTGGTCCTTCCTCATGGTGTAATATATACCAAACACGCTGCAAATAATTTTCCATTTCCCCTCTTATTCACTGAGCCAGAATAAACTTCACACCACAAATTCTTCTGGACAGGAACATTCAACAGGTAAATTCTCACCTGATGAGGGTCTACCAATTCTTCCAGGTTTGTGCCATAAAGCAATATACCTTTGTACTACATTTAATCCAGTAGATTCCTTGCAATATCAGACCCCACTCACAATGTAAAGCATGCCGGTCATCTTAGCAGCTCAAATATTTGTGTCTACAAAATGTGAGGATTTACAGACGCAAAGTCATATGTCCAGTTCTGGCTCTAAAGAATTCATCTTTTGAACAAAAGCATTCTGTCTTAAGACAGACTATAACGATAAAGATTTGGTTACCTGTTAACGCTGACATACCCAAATACAGTAAGAACAATATTCAACACACATTTAGAAAGAGGTTAAAGGACAAACAATGCAATTTAATTTGTTTTGTTTGTTTTTTTTAATTCAGAGGCATTTGACAAGTGGATTTGTGTGTGAAGGGGAGGTGAAGGGGCACAAGCATGGTTGCAGAGAGGGGGAGGAGGGAATATCATGCTGAAGTTAGATAACTTTCCCAAAAAAACAAAAAAAAACAACACAACAACAACTCAGAGACCCAGTCCCTCATGTCTGTCTCATACCAAGAGGATGTTCCACGTTACACAGCTAAGAAATGCTAACAGAAGAAAATGGCTACCAAATCAGTGAGTGAGTAGCATCTGTGAAAGACAAGGGAAAAATAGACTGGACTTGTATCTATTTTGAAATCTTACAAATCAGAACAAAAAAGGCAGGCCCTTTTTAAAAAAAAAAAAAAAAAAAAAAAAAAAAAAAAAAAAAAAAGACTGTATTCTCATTTAACTATTGAATTCAAGAACACGTGATTTGACCTTTTTCCACAAAAAAAAGCAAAAGTTCAAATACATGTAAGCCACACCACCAAAATTAGAAAGCAGAAAGAAATAACCATCATTTGAGGATTTCAATTAAGCCAAAAGGAGTATATAAACACTGGCAAAAAAAATAAAAAATATTTGATCACTTTCTATTATTCTCTCAATTCTAAAGAGGACATGATTTTAATGGGAAGCATGGGGGGGTTCGGGGGGGCTAAATTCTAACAAATAGAAGAATGCCTCTACTTCAAATACGTGTCTAAAGAGGTAGATCAAAACAAACTGCAGAGGAGGGGAAAGGGATGGGGAGCGTGGTTTGGCAGAAAGGAGGCAGGTAATCAGGAGGTGTCTGGGATAATTTTAAGTATCACTTGTGCCCCTCAGTTAAGCGTGGTGTTAGGATGGCGCGCCCATGTAGAAAGAAGTGTTCGGGGGGACTGAGGTATAAGTGCGCGCTGGCGCTCAGTGGGGGCAGGGTGGGGTGCCTAGTGCCACAACAACCCCCCACCCCCTCAGCTGAGGTAGACGGCGTTCTACTGTGGAAGCATGGATACACTGGAGCACTTTTACCACAATCAACATATTTACATTCGGCATGAAAAGATAAATGAAATAAAATGTATTTAAGTTTTGGATTCCTTTCCTCTTTTCTTCCCCCCAGTCAGGGTTCATTCAGTATTTTGTGTGCCTTTTCAGGCTTGTTTTCCCTGTATGAACAACAAATTGAATCAAGTTACATTTGTGGGTTACAGAGAATGTCTTGTTTAAATTATCCTATAGCGCAAATAAAAAAAAAAAAAAAGTAATGTGTCCATCAGCGTGACTCCCCCTACCCTCACCATGCAGTGAACGACATTAACATTGACTTGATGGCCTGGCTACAAGGGCCACTCTGAACTGACAAAGCTTGCTCTATGATAAAAAATTAAAAAAAAATAAATAAAAAAAACCCCAACCTAGTCAGGCTTGGACCTTGCTAAGATGCCATCGTCAAGAAGGTGGCAGATGGCCTGGGAACAGAACAGACAAGAAACAGACGCTCTGCTGACTCTAGGGCAGCTAGAGAGAGGAACGTTACAGTCCACACTGCACTGCCCTGACCACAGCTCTCATACGATAGCAAAAAAGGATATTTTTGACAAATTAAAGTACCATTACCAATGACAATCCCAAAATTAAACGGCATTGCTGCAATTATGTACGGTTGGCATTATTTGCATGTCTTAGTTGTTTTGTACTTTTCAGAAGATGGTGGACCCTCAGGGGAAAAACTGAGGCGATTTTCTCTTGATACTCCTGTCAGCCGCCAGCTGAGGGGGCGCCAACTCTTGCTCTGGGGCTGCTATGTACAAATAGACTTTATGTACAGGGTCATCTTAAGTCACACATACACATGAACAATGCCGCCTAAAGCACCAGAGTTGAAGGCAAGGTCAGTTGGCAGCTGACCAAATTTTAAATTTTCTTAAAAAAATAAAAATGTTCAAAGACTATCAGCTTTATAAAGTATACAAAATACCACAAAAGCAAAATAAAAAGAAAGGAACATTTTGTCTATATATATATATATATATATATATATATATATATATATATATATATATATATATATATATATATATATATATATATATATATATATATATATATATATATATATATATATATATATATATATATATATATATATATATATATATATATATATATATATATATATATAAAATCATTTTCTTTTCTCTTCTGAGGTACTAGATCCTGAGGTAGTTAAGTAAAATGCATATTAAATTGGTTTTCCTGGGCAGCAGCAGTTCGGCACCGTTTCCTTAAGTGTCAGTCATGGCGCTGCCCTCACCTCTAAATATATATATGTTTATATATCATCTATGTATATAGGTCTATCTATAAAATGCATCCAAATTTATAAAATGCCACTATCATTACAAGGGCAGGACGCCCAATATAATCCACCCTTTCAGGGGTCCTGTCCTGAAACAAGAATCTTTCCCCTAAACATGGCCCACCCAATCTGAGCCAACCCTCCCCCAAAATAAACCTCTGTTGGTCCAACCAGGACCTTGATAGCAATGCCTTTTCCTTTCCACAGAAAATTCATGAGAAAGCTTCATCAACCAATTAAAGACCTTAAAAAAAAAAATATATATATATATTTTTTTTTTTAACTAACTCTGAAGTCAACCAAAACATCTTGTCAGGTTTGAAGTACCACACCAAGGAGGTGATAGGAGGGGGGATCCTTATTTCTTCTTTGTGTTTCTAGTGTAAAAATGGGACAAAAAAACAAATTTAAAAATTAACACACCCGTGGGGGGGAGGAGAGCGGTCGAGGGGTGTGTGTACATGTGAGGGCAGGTGACATTGTTGGGAGCCCTCAGAAGTACATTCTCAGAGATGCAGAGAGGTGAGGTGGGTGGAGGTTTAGAGGCATAGGGTCTCTTATTAGCCACACTTGAAGTCCATCAAGTAAGACAAGGAGGGGTGGATGTTTGGTTGGGTTCTGATAACCTTTTACCCCTGAGATGAGCATTACGACCCCTTGTCGTCTTCTCCCCCTAGACTCTGCTACATCTGCCCATCTGTCGAGTCTTCTGGCAGATTCAGTCACCATCCTCCAGGTCCGCTAGATCTTTTACTTCCTGCGGGGCAGTGGAGGTTGGGCTCCAGATGTGGGCTTAGGCTGCTGCTGCCTCCTTACCTGGGCCAGGATCTCCTGAATCTTCCTCTGAGCCAGCTAGATGACATGAGCAAATACTAAGATCAGATCACAGCACAAAGTGCTAGAATTAGAGTCCTTAAAAAAGGATCCCATGACATCCTCATGTGATGTCAGTCCATGCTCTTCTTAGCATGTACGTGATAACAGCTAACACTCTACCCAAGACCTTCTTGAATTAACACAATATTGAAATATCTGGATTTTCATAAGATCAGTTCAATTGGGATATGGCTCAGTCTGCATAAACTTTACCTTTTAGCTATAAATCGCTCATTAGCCATTTCTAAACAGCAAGACCAGGTAGCAAGTACCTTACTGCAGGGGATGAGACCCAGGGCTTTAGCCTTCCTGAGGTACTGCACTTTATCAAAACTCACCTGGCATGCAAAGAAGTGTCCACTGATCTTGACTATAACCTGGTCGTTCTCGTCAGGCGTCTGGTCCCTGGGCACCACCACTTCTGCACAGGTCAGGTTCTGCAGCTCGTTTACCTGCAGCCACAATAAGGTTTTTTTTTATTTATTTTTTTTTCTTTTAGAGTAAAAAATTGGATAAAAGGCTTCATTTATCATTTGTTGGCACAAACTTAATGTTTGTGCCAAGTTAATCTTTGAACAAGCCCAAGCCAGAATTTTGCAGCTAGTGCAGTGATTGATGAATCGGTGTCCTTGTTTACCGTTTTTCCACCTTTCCCGATGACTCGTCCAGCAGCAAAGGAGGGAACCTTGATGTGGGCCTCCAGCTTCACCTCTTCTTTGGGTCCAAAGAAATTCTCTTCCTTCAACTTGCCAAAGATGCGACACTGAGCCTGCAGCCAGACAGGTTTGAGTACAGATTTCTCAAGAAAAAACAAGCCTAAGAAAAACATTTCTGTGCTGGCTGTAAAGAGCCACTTAGATACTAATAAAAGCTGTAAATGAAACAAGAAAATTCTGCCTGCAAAATAAATTCACGAGCAACCCCAACAGCTGCTACCATCAAATTTAACTATGTGGCTCCATTCTTTTATTTCTACCAACAGTGTTTATGGCTGTGAACAGGTACAACACCTTAAACTGAGCCTCTGGAGGGCCAACGATGATGACCATCCTCTGTTTGGCATCCATTCCTTCTGCAGGGGCAATCTGAAGGACAGTGGACAGCCAGCATAAATAAATTATTTAATTTTTTTTTTTTTTTTTAATCTATCTATCAAACAACCAAATTCCTTTTCGGTCAAGTGACAGCTGGACAGCCGTCATTGAGATTCAGAACATCACCTCCTGTCCGTCACTCACCTTGATTGAGGCTCCGGCAAAGTGCGACAGCTGTTTGATGTGTTGACCCTGTTTTCCGATGATGGCTCCGACTGCAAGCGCTGGGATGAACAGGTGAACCGTCTCCGATTCTGGGTGTCCCTGCCGGGTATAAAACAAGTTAGTACTACTGTGGCCAGCAGATTGCACAGACAGCAACTGCAGACCACTTGCTTAACTCCAGCATCCACCAATGTGCAAATGCAGAGAGTGGAACTAGCAAAAGCTGTTTAATTCTGTAAGCTACAATGGAGCTCATGCCCTCCTCTTGAAATCACAAGCAGTCAGAAGAGACAAATGCACCCTGTATGTTCCCAACGCCACAGAGTTTTTAAGTCTGTTTTACCACTCAGATCACAGTGTTAAAAATATTTAAAGACATTTCGCAAATGGATTCTCTGTTTCATTCTGTTATCAAAAGCCACAATCTGAGTGAGCCACATGCATCAGTTTAGAAAAACAATTTGGTTGAAAGTGGTATTTGGATATGAAGTTCGTGTTTGCCATTACACTATAATGGAAGAGCGTCTTATTAGAAATTACTATTTACAGATACCTGGTTTTTAGAGTGTGAATGACTTGAACTCTGGAAGGGGAGTTTGTTGCATCATCAAAGAGGAACAACACCACTGTTGATTTTGGAGCGAGCTCAATATCCCAGTCAACGTGTCAGTTGAGGGCACACTAACAACTTGTTTAGGCAGCCTCCAAATCTGGAGATGGGCAAGGATGTTTTTTTTTTTTTTGGGTTTTTTTTAAATAAACTCACCGATCAAAAAAAAAAAAAAAAACTGACCTTCCCTAAAAAAACGCAAATGCAGCTTATTTGGCAGAAATAACACTAAGACATCTAAAATACGATTAGTAGCCCAAGATAATGTTGCCCTCTAGGACTTAAGTCTCGCCATCCACCAGGTTAACAACTGCACACAGATTAGGGCCTGCCTAAAAAAGGTCAAAGGGCAGCTGGAGACGAACTTTGACGTAGCAAACCCTGCCCCCTAATCCCGCAGCGAGCAGCCACAAGCCGTGCAAAGCACTTTGGGACGGGTGACTTACAGCAAGGGGCTGGCTGCTCGCCGACAGCATAGAAGCCCAAAATGGCCCCTCACCCCCAAAAGGACTGCACTAAAGGAAAAAAGAAACATGGAACTGAGTTGCTAAAGACTAAATGCCTGCTCTTGTTTAAATAAGTTGTAGTGTTCACCAGCCGAACCAAGACTTGCAGAATAGTTTAGTTTAGGGTTTGTAGTGGTAGTGACCACTGTACTGTATGTGACTAGGAGACCCTCACTTACTCCAAATGATGAGCATCCGCCGTGGGCTCCAGGAGGTGGGACACTGGACATGGAGGGACCCATTCCTGGTGTTCCACTGGGGAACAAACCCAAAGCATTCAGATTCAAGCCTGGAATCAGGTTGGACTGGAGCTGGAGAGAAGTAGGAACATTTCTCTTAATATAATATGCATCACAAAGTGATGTACATGACTTAACATCTGTTGCTAGGTAGCTTCCAGAATTCCTTTTCCTATATCCTTAATATATGTACAATAACCCTCTCCTGGTAAGACTATTCAAACAGGGAATATTTTGAACAACCAGGGGTGGTAAACTCCCCAGAAGATTGGTAACAAATTTCTTTAAAAAAAAAAAAAAAGCAATCCCTGTACACAGGAAAGTATAGACTCACATTTTGATAGAAAATACATGTTATGTAGAAACTCTTAAGTGATTGTCCATCTTGTAAACAGCATGCACATGGCGTAATAAGCTTTTAAATTTTCCCCAGTACAGTATTCACATCCCCTGTGTTCAAAGCTGACAATGTAAGCTCAGTTGAGAATCTGACCACTAACATTGAGTTTAAGTAACCTAAATTTTTTTTTTTTTTTTTTTAAGTCATTCCCCTCATATCTTAATTTTCTAGAAAAATAAATATTTTCTTCAGAAGAAAGCATTAAGGGAAACCTGGTTAACACAATAAATCCCACTGGAAAGCCATTGTTTTGGAAAGTTTTATAAGTGTGTGTGTGTGTGTGTGTGTGTGTGTGTGTGTATCAGATAATGGTGTTGACATGAGGCACAATGAGGATCTGGAAACACTGCCATAGCAGCACTTTCATATCCTAAAAGAAAAAAATAAAAATCTTATTCACTTCCTAAAAACTGTTTTTCGCTCATCTGGTTTCTTAGTCAAAGTAATGATCTACTGGAGCAGACTGTCACCGTTGACAGTAGTCAATGGAAACTTCCCATTAAAAAAAAGAATGAATTCACACTTCCCATGTGAAGGAATTCTTTCATTGAATAAGTGCTAAAATTGCTTACATTCATAGCAGCCATGTCACTCTCATAAGATTCCCTGATCTTCTTCATCACCTCCTCCTCGGCTCTTGAGCACGCCTCAATGGAGCCCTTCACTGTGATGGTCCGCTCTGGGTTGTACAGGGTCAAATCCTGGAGACTGGACAGCACGGGGGGGGGGAAATTTATACTCTGCCATGCTAAGGGGCACTTTTATGAAAGGGCTGCAGAGACGACAAATTGTGTCATTCAAAAAAAAAGAAAAAAAAAGCCATCAGTGAACTCAGACTTACGGTGAGATTGTGATCTTGGTCCCCGTATCTTGCTCGATTTTCTTCAGATTGCGTCCTTCCTTCCCAATTAATCTTCCTACAAAGTTGTTGTGTGCAAGTATCTTCAGTGGGATCTCCTCAGTAAAAAAAAAAAAAAAAAAAAAAAAAAGATAGGATGTTTAGTTAAATGCTCCTCAGCACTCTCCTACCAATGTCTCTCTTGTTTACACGTTAAGAACCGTCAACATCTTACATTATGTTTCTTTCATACACCATGTACAAAGCTGTAAAAAGTAATTTTCTTGGGCAATAATGTATCTATGATTCATATTTTTTCAACCACAAACTTCTGCAATTATAAAAACAGACAGATGTGCATCACAACATTCATACATTACCACCCATACTCATTTTGACTGGATTATAACAAGTGGAAAAGGGAAAAAAAAATAAAAAATGACAGCATTTTAAGAGAGCTTAGTAATTTTATATAAGACTATTACATCACCGGAAGTCTCATTAGCCAAGCCAAGGGTGTGTTTAACAAAATGACCACTTTTGATCTTTCACAAGTTCATGGTGTCCCATGAAATTTTAAGAACCAAGTTGAGCTAAGGCAAAATATTCTGGCCCTCATTTTGTTTGGGCACAAACTCACAACTTTGTGTCGACGGCTTCCTTCTGCATGATCTCCATGATGGTTGTGCAAGCGTTCGAACAACCTTCAGGGGTGGAGTGAATTGTGATTGGCTTTTCTGCTGCACCTGCATTTTCTTTCCTATGGATGTCAATCCTGGAGTAAAGTGAACGCAAAGCAAATGATGGCACTTATCAACGACAAGGCAATTCAATGTGCTTTACAATATAAAAAGACACAAAGATATAAAATGATTAAAACCAAGTAAAATAGAAGATTGAAATAAGATAATAGAACAGATCAAACAGAATAAAAATTACAGTGCAAGATCTGAATAAGCAGTCCCAAATTTAGCTTAATAAAATGCAGTCCTGATTTAAAAACAGTTTGTGCAGATCAGGTTTTCTGGGAGTTTGTTCCAGATATGTGGTGCATGAAAACTGCTTCTCCATTTTCAGTTTGGACTCTGGAACAGTAAGCAGACCTGTCCCAGATCATCTGAGAGGTTCATAACGTAGCAGCAGATCAGAAGTGTATTTTGGCCCCAAATCATTCAGTGCTTTATAAACCAACAGTAGCCTTTTAAAATAAATTATTGCATAAACAGGAAGCCAGTGTAAGTGATGTGGTCTTTCCTGGTCTTAGTGAGGACCCTAGCAGCAGCGTTTTGAATCAGCTGCAGCTTTCTGATTGACTTTTTAGAGAGATATGTAAAGACGGCATTACAGTAGTCAAGCCTACTAAAGATAAGTCAAATACAAGTTTTTCCCCTAAATACTGCTGAGACACAAGTCCTTTAATTCTGGATATATTCTTAAGGTGATAGGCTGATTTTGTAATTGTCTTAATGTGGATGTTAAAATTTAGGTCTGAGTCCAGGACTATACTAAGATTTCTGGGAAAGCTGAACACAGTCTTTGGACCTAAATGATTAAGTCAATGTTTTATTTTTGTTTAACTGGAAGAAAGTGTGGCACATCCAATCATTTTTGTTCAATGTACCTACTCTGTGTTTGTATGGGACCATAGTCACCTGGTGGTATCGTTATATAAATCTGTGTCGTCTGTATAATTATGGTAAGATATTTGGTTGTTTTCCATAATCTGAGCAAGTGGGAGCTAGTAGATGTCAAACAGAAGAGGCCCAAGAATGGAGCCTTGGGGAGCTCCTTGTCATTTTTGTACTCCGATGTGTAAGTACCAATTGACACAAAATTGGTCCCCGTCCTTTAAATAGGATTTAAACGAGTTTAGCACTGTGCCAAAAAGTCCCACCCAGTTTTCCAGTCTGTCTTGTAATATGTTGTGGATGAACGTGACAAATGCAGCACTGACCTCTAATACTAAGACTGAAACATTTCTACTGTGGTTGTCATTCAAGACCTAAACAAGAGCAGTCTGTGTTGTGGTCGAAATTGTTTTAGGCCAAGAATGTCTAAAAAAAGGTGTTGAAAAATAGCCTTTTCAGTGCTTTTACTTAATGGAGGTTTGATATGGGCCTGTAATTGTTCATTAGTGAGTTGTCTAGATTGTTTTGGTTTTGTTTTTTGTTTTTTTAAAGAGTGGCTTAATAACTTCAGTTTTCAGAAGTTGTGGGAAATAGCCTAGTCAAGAAGTGTTGACTATTTACAGAAGATCTGATGCCATGCAGTTAAAAGCATTTTGAGGCAAGGCAGCAGGAGGAGGATTTCAAATGTGCTCCAAGGTTATAAGGTTGATAGGATCAAATTGTGTCACAGCTTTTCAACACTTTGGGATTTTTACCCGTGCGACATTTTTCCGTGGTTTTATTTTTTCAAAAACAGAACACCTTTACCTTAGTGAAAGGAAAGACGGTTTAAAAACCAGGCTACTTTAATGCGGGAAGTCAACATTACAGAAAAAAAGAACAGGACACAGCTCACTGGCAATGTTCAGTATAATTCCTGACCTCTGTGTACGTACTTTGAGTGGGTCTGTTTGGTGATGTTGCGGATAGTGGCGCCCTCCTTGCCGATAATTGCCCCTACAAACTGCGTGGGAACCAGCATTCGCAGCGGGATGTCTGACTGCACTTTGGGCCGGGCGCCCAGACCTGGAGAGCCAGAACGAGGGGGTCCACGGGCATTAAAGCCTCTCCTGCCCCCTGCTGAAGGACCCTCTGGTGCAGCCGTCTCATCTGGGATATAGGACACTTTCAAGGCATAGTTTTCCATCATAGATCCATTCAGCTTCTCCATCGCCCTGGGGAGCATGAAAGATGTTTGTCTCTAAAACTCTTGATCGCCACTGAGTGGGTATGATTTAAGAACACAGGACAGCTTTGAGTGAAATGCTCTGACTGGATCAACTGCCAAACAAATTTCTGTTGAGGCAAACACCACAAAGCTTCAGGTTTGATTTCTTTCCCATCTCCTTATCAATGGAAGAACCCAAGGAGTGGGGACATTAAGACACAATCAAGAGGCTTAGGTCCAAGTTGATACAATTTATGCCTCAAATGATGGGCACAAGGGACCGGGAGGTAAGAGCTCCTTACAAGCCCAATATACTGGAGGGGCAGTCACATCACTCCTTGTGAGCCACAAGAAATTCACTCTAACCTCAAGATAGCATTCACACTTAATACATGTCAGCCTCAAGAATTTTGATTTTTAGTGAATCAATCAATTATGCCTGGGACTTCAACAACTCGTGCAGAGAGCAACTTTGTAGTATGATTCATGTACACCAGGGGGCACCAGATGGCTAATTTAACCCCCCTCCCTCTCCAACACATATACACTCCTCCCCATCATTGCATGTCAAATTAAACTAGACTGGTTTTTGGAAAGAGGAAATCAGGTGCACTGTAAGAACACTAGACAGGGTAAGTTGATGCAATTTCCAATAGAGAATGGTGGGTAACGTGAAAAACTGCAGCAGATCCACGTCAAAGACATTGAGACAGATGAGCTGGAGGTTAATGATATGAATACACTGCATGTGTGTGTTTGTGTACTCACAGCCTGGCCTGGTCCTTGGCTGCATATCGAACATTGACTACTGCAGTCTCTGTGTCAGTGTTTACTGTGGGAGAACACAGTCAATTCACACACATTCAGTGACACAATTTACCACCATGGGCTACTTTTACATGACTAAACAGTTACAAATTGACTACTTTGAAATACTGCAATGGTGTATTTTTATTCTTAAAAATAAACACATCTGAATGAAACAAGATTGTACAGTTGTAATAGAAAACATGGCACAGATTCTGAATGCAGTATTTTTTTTAAAAAAAAGGTGTATGTTGAAGCAAGGTGGTGGAATTATATTTTAAGCAAATTGTGACAGAGCTTAAACAAGAGTGTATATTTACCTTGTTCACAGCTCTCTACTGCACCATACTGAGCAAGCATACCATCCAAAACCTGAGAGAAACAAAGAAAAGCCATGATTACTTAGACTTTGGAGGCTTTGACCAGAACCTGTTAGTGAGTAGAAGCTCATCAGTGGGAACTGGCCCAGCTCACTGCCAGGACACAGTCCATTAATTCTGAACCCTAGAGTTCAATGTTGAGTTACGTGGATAAATTTGCTGCCTTCTTGTAAAAGCCTGTCTACCTCAAATTATTATTACTCTCCACTTGCACGGAGCTCCAGGTGCTGAGCAGGTTTTTATAACATTTTAAAAGTCTTTATTGGTAAAGTACCTGTGTATTCATTGCAGAACAACTACTTCTGAAAAATAAGGGCAGCCCGCTATCCATTTAATATACATGTTTGTTTTTTTAAATCTTGACCACTTCAGGAAAACAAATCCATAAAGCAAAAATTTTTGCTTTATTAGAAAAGGCATCCAAAAGAAAGCCAGACCATGCTGGCCATTGCCCAAATCTGGAGACCACAGGACTTCAATTCATAGATGTGATCAAATGTGGGCGAGAGGGGGAGCAAGGGTTCTAAACTAAGCTAAGACATCCGACCATGCTCAGTAGAACACAAGGCCACACCCCCAAGCGCTCAACCCCACATAAGGACACACCCCCCAAGAGCTCAACCCCACTTTCTAGCCAACAAGAGTGCGTCCCTGCCCCCCCACTCCACCAACCCACCAACCAACCAACATCCCGCCTCCCTGCCATCTCCACTCCCCAACATTGGCTGCTCCAGCTCTGATATGAGTTCCCTGAAGCCAAGAGTTGCAGGCTACTGGCTGGATGCTCTGCCTGTCCATCCACATGGCTGGCAAATGGGAATCCAGGCCATTCAGGAAAGGGTGGGGTACATTCCAGCAGGAAGCAGTGTCTGGGGGAGGGGTGCGAGTTCATGCTACACATTCTGTGAATCAGCGCACATGGAAGGGAAGAGGAAACAGTCCAGTCCACCCACCCACGCAAGCTTGTGAACACGCCACTACTCTCACCACTATTCTCTCGCTGTAGGGCGATACATATACACACACACTATGACCCATTGTCTTATCTACCTGATAAGATACATACAAGGCCTTTGCATCAAGATCCCTTTCTGTTCCTCCATTCTTCTAACCCCTCCCCCCTCTGAGGGGGAGAAACCTCCATGTCACCTTTTCAGAAAGCTAACCACTCGCTAGCTACATACTAGGAACATGGGTGGATCTGGAGCTGCAGTTGAGGGACATGCGTAGGCAAAGCGAACCCACCATTACAAAACACTGAGCCTGTCCGTAGCCATTTGATCACAATAAGTGAATCAGACTGAAATCTAAAGCCATGTATTAACCTCAATCTTACAAAAATTTAGAATACTTAACAATTGTGCAATTCAATAAGAAAATTCCCATTATGCTTCCATAGTCTTTATGGAGCAGAAAATTAAATTGGATAAAAGCACACGCTATCACAGCTAAACCTCTGCAGAGGGAGGGGGAAAAAAAGTTACGTAAAGCTGTTATTGGCACATGAGATTCCACATGGATCTTGAGTTTGACAAGTGATTTCTGAACAAAAATTAAGAAAAAAAAAGTTCAGTGAAATTTGTCAGACAATTTTAAAATGTTGAAATTAAAGTACAGATAAATGTATGTGTGCCCAGTGCATTAGTATGCAATCAAAGACTAGATGACACTTTAAAAAAAAGTCACGTTTTATATATTAAATGCTTATCACATGCAGAGAAACAAAGACATGCGATGCAAGGACAAACAACTGTCACTCATTTTTCACTAGTTAGGCAGTGGCCTTGTAATCTGACCATGTTACAGCTCACCATTTCTATGGATATTATTCATTTTACATGACATGTTTTTGCCCTTTAACCCTTTATGGGGAAAACAAAAAACAAGTGGATTGTATTTGAGATTTAACACTGACCGTGAGCGTCTGTTTTACTGCTTCAACTCCATTTAAATCCTCTGTAGAAACCTGACAAAACATCCAATGAACTCATTTGAGTCCCACTTATGCAACGGAGAACAGTTTTGCATGATCAATTCAAACATGGTTTTCTGAACAATTTCTCACAGAAAATGTGTGTGTATATTTTTGCCTAAAATACCAAGGTTCACTTCCAGGCTTAATCTAAGATCAAGTCAAATCATTCACACAGTTTAAAAGTTACCTGTGTTGGAATACTCGTGTGTACAACTCATTTTGGAGACGCCAACAGCAAGTCATGAATTTATTTTAGAGTTTTTTTTTTTTTTTTTTATGTTGGACCTCTAAGCTGTGTGTATATGCATGTGGTAGCAGACAACATAATGGACACATGTACAATTTAATGTGATACAGCACAATAACCTAAAACAAGTATTTGTCGAGTTTATACTGTTGTATTATTGTCGACAGTGTCAGGAAAATATAATTTGAGGTATTTTCTGGTGGAATTTATGGACTTATTTTGTTGCGAATTAACCATAATAATGCCTTATATTATATTCTCAGCCACCACAAACTGTCCTTAAATTAGGATGTAGTTGAATCTCTTACAGACTCAAAACATTATTTAACATTACTCAGAATCAAATACTTTGAACACCCTGTAACAAAAGAGTTCCCCCTTGGGGATCAATAAAGTATTTCTGATTCTGATTATAAGCTATAAACACTTAGTGTTTCTTGCATGGCCAGTGTTTTTGAATTGCATTAAATTGTACAGGTGCTCATTTAATTTTCTCCACCCACTACATGTCAAGGAAACACTGACATGTGTGCATCTTAAATTAAAAATTACTTTATTTCCAGCCTCATTGTGTGAATAAAAACCACCACAAAGTACTGAGTAACTAAATTGATTTTCTAAAAAGAAATATATATAAAAATATCCCATGAACATATAAAAGGATACAACATTTGCACACTCGGGTTGTGAAACATTCATGGGGGGGTTGACATGGTACCCTGGCCAACCTCTCAGACAATACACTTGGTTTATTTAATTTCCATGAGTTGTTTTTTGTAAGAACAGACGTGAAAAAGGAATTCACTTTCAAATTAGCACATATCAGCATTGAAAGACACCATGACAGAACAATTAAGTCACATTTCCTTAATTGTTCATTTAAGCACATCTGATCCTGTGTAGCCCAAGAATCAATTCAAAACAGCAAGATTTTTCAAGATGTTTTAAAAACATGCTTAAACAGGCATGTCAAGCCAACACATATAGCAATATAATGCTACAAAAGATCATGTAACTGCTTAAAGTTTCTTCATGAGCACGACCCAGTAAAACCATGACCACCTAGACCAGGGTCCTCCAATATGCCGTGTAGCTAGACTGTAAAAACCCAACCATACAATCTTCATAATCAATTTTCCAGTGGCATTAGTAACAATTTCTGTTCTATCACAGTTCCACCCACTGGTCAGTGCGTCACACTGGCCTGAGCTGCAGCCTTGTTCAAACGAATCATCAAGCACATGCTCAATTGAAACCCAAAAAAGGGAGGCAAGGTGACTCCAGAGGCCACTAAATGAGAGCCCAGTTGCCCGATGGTGCCCCGCCCTGGAAGCAGTTAGCAGCCTGTTAGCACTCACCTCCCACTGCATGTGAGGCGGGATGTTCCTGATCTGCAGCTTACAGCTCCTGGAGAGAGAACAAGGGAGGAAGAGGGTGGGGGATGGATAAAGGAGGAGGGAGAGAAAAGAAATTGATGAAGGTAGATGGGAGAGAAGAGGGGAGACGGACCGTTAGTGGACAACAATACCAAGGGCACAATGATACAAATGACAAACAAGGTATCTTTTTTTTTTTTTTTTTTAAAAAAGAAAAAAAAAAGCCAGGTCTTTCTTCCCTCCGCCATCTAGTGAGACAGACCAGGGTGGAGAAGCTGCAGATATGACTTGTGCTTTAATTCCATTCCCAACCCAGCAGGTGCACTGAGACACGCTGGGTAAACCATAGGAGGAAGTGATGGAGAAAAAGCGGGTAAAGGGGTGATTTGGAATCACCGCTGGGTGGCCTAAAATTGAGTTGAGGGTGCTCAAAATTAAGCTCAAAAACGCACCACTTCCTTTGTCCCAAAACACAGTGTGAAGAACGAGAGGACAGTTAAGCGGCAGAAAGGAGTAGTAAGACAGCAGACGGGGGGGGTTGAAAAGGCAAAGATACGATATCAGAACATCTACACTGTTTGAGTCAAGCATGAACTCTGTAACATTGCATCATGAGGATTCAACCACTGCAAGGCTCAAGCCCACTCTTTAACCAAAATAGACATTTAGAGGAGCATCCAGCTGTTGTATCAAAAAATGCAGGAAGGGAGGGGGTGGTGGTGGTGCAGGTGCCAAACGGAAACTAAAGGGAATCTCCACTGGCCACGTCACACTAAATAAGAAGAATCAAAATTGCGTGCTTGTTCGTAGAGAGAGTGCGCACACAGGAGAAGCAAGTGGAGACTACCAGTTACAATGGCGCTGCTGTGCTCTGTCACTAGAAACAACCCGAACAGACATCCCCAATTCATCCCTTCAGCTTGAAGGTTCCCAATTTAGTTACATTTTGTGTACAGCAGCATGAGTACACTGGCTATGTGTGGCGGTCATGCAGACAATGGAACTTGTGGATCAATGAGAAAGTTTCACAAGTGTCAAAGTGCATGTGGATGTTGTATATTAAAAAAAAAAAAAAAAGTAAAACATTTAAAAAAAAAAAACAAGTGAGAAGAGTGCAGGCCACTTTAAAGTCCCCTGCCTGTTGACACGCACAAACCTAAAGGAACAAAATGTACATATGGCTGGTAGCTGAAGCATGAACACACACAATGTGGATTCACAAACCCTGACCCCCGAACCCATTTCCACACCAGCCTTGAACTCACGCTGCACATGCCTGATACATATGCAGCTAATTTAAAGTTAGTGTGTAGAAATCTTCTGTGCAAAAACTTTAAAAGGTAAAGAGTTACACTACACACACACACACACCTTGTTCTTTTCCTCAAGCTTCAATGAGCTGTTAAATGATGTCTAATATGCAGCACATCTAGTTGCTCCACTGATAGTGGTTGTTTTGTAATCTGCTGTGTAGACGATAACACCTTACAACATGCAGCATTTACAAAGTCACTCTTTCCACCATGAACTCAAATTTCAGAAAAGAGTATGTAACAAAAAAAATAAATCACACAAAAAAAAAAAAAAAAAAAAACTGCACATGTGTAACAAGGGCCGCAGTAGTTTAAATTCCTCAGCTTAGCCACTACGGCCATAATCAACCCAACAGCAGTTCAACAACATTAAATTTGAGACATTAGGAAACGACTTAATTCTAAAAGGGCAAATTGTAAAGAAAATTCCCAAATAACTTCCAAGAGGAATTCCAGCCCTTTCCGGCCCACTGTGCCATTCCTGGCTGATCCGGCCCCCTCTCCCCACACATTCTGTATGCTCTGCATTGCGGTGGGAACGCCATGCGAACTGCAAATGCACCGAGCACTTGCAGTCGGATTAACCTATAGCTCCACACACAGAAGAAGTCAGCCAGGGTATGGGGTGGGGGTGGTATACATTCTCTAGTCCCAGCCTTTGATGATGGGGAACGACACTAGCTGTGTTTCAGGCAAGGGTAACAAGGGCCCTCTCTGCCCTGTGGGGGTGGGGCCCTGTTGCCATGGACACGGACAAGTCCACTGACAGCAACATGTAGAGCAGGGTTAAAAGCGGGAGGGAAGGAGGGGAGGGCCAGGAGTAACTGGGGTTGGCTAGTCATGTGATGGCCAGGAGGAGGCCAGACTCCTTATTTACTTTTGAAATAGCCCACCTATCTACATGTTCACCCCCTTCTTTCGCCGCTCAGCTGAGCCCTACGGGCCTGCACCGTGAAGATCATGCACACAAGTGGGTGAATAGACACGTATGCAAGCGTATACACATAAAAACCACAAGAGGATTCACAAGTCAAGCACCACGAGACTGCACCACACTTGTTTTCATCTCCATTTCTTCATCGTCCATCCTTACTGAAGCACTCTACGTCAACACCATCAGGGACGGTGTGGGACACATGAGAACTGTGCTCAACGCCCATCTACAGCCATTGACTATTCAGTATGCAGAGGTTCTGAATGACTGAACTCCACAGTCTGGTTTCCGTTGCCCGCTCACAGGCCTTATATGCACACTGTGCACCCAATAAGCTACCTTCAACACTTGCGTTTGGACAGATTGGTTTGGAATTCCAATGAGTTGGATCAACAGTTAGAAATGACTCAACTTCAACAAAGACTATTACATTTGTGTCTACCGCCACACAGAAATTACATTTCTTATATATTTAAGAGAAGGCAAAAATACAATGAGGTTCTGATTTGAGCCTAGGAGGAGGGAGAGTTAAGGAACCTTTGCCTGCAGTTTGGGTAAAACAAGGGGCCACATTCATAATTTTCTGGCACCCCAAGTCTCCGTCCCAAATCCCCGTTTTTGCAGGTGGGGCCCCACAGTGACCCCATGACCCAGAATTCTTGTAATAAGAGCCAGGAGCAGTTTCTACAAACAGCACTGATACAATCTACACTATTGTCTCAATGTATGTATATGTTCTTTTAATGCTTGGTTTAAAAAAAAAAAGAATAAAAAGAAAAAAAAAGGCAAGAGGGCTGAAACTTTACACCACTTTGAGAACAATTGCTACGTTATGCTGTAAAATAAGTCAAAGTTGAACATGTATGTTTAACATCAATTTCCCCTCTCGCTCTCAGACACACACACGCTTGGGGCCACCCCTCTTAAAGCCATGCCTTTTTCCTCTCTGTACATGTGACTAAGCGGGTATGTGCATGTGAGGATGGGCAAACTACATTTCTTTTGTTAAATTTATAGACGAAGATAATCTGACCCTGAAGTCACGTCAGAGCGTACACAATGACACTGCTGCAACTCAGCTTTCCTTATAATTAAAGGATGAAAATATTTGCAGTGACATTTAAAAAAAAAAAAAAAAAACAACTGCTCAATTAGTAACTGTTAGCAAAATACATTTTATGTGGCCCAGTTGCACTGACAAGCATTTCAATACACTTGTAAAAAGCTGGGTCAAAAGTGAAAATATAATTTACATTTTAAACATGTAAATTGTGGAAAATAAGGCTGTTTTAACTAAAATGTAAATACACCTGTAAGAATCAGATTAATGCTTGATTTCATATTGTACAATTTACATGCCTTCTCAAAATAAATAAACAAAAGCGCAAGACATTGTCAAGAACGAGTGGGTGTCATCTTTAAATGCCAGATTTTAAAGAAAATTTCAAAAAAATAAGCCAAGCACAAAACGTTTTCAGAAGCCAGGCAAAATGAAATGTAAATGCCCATAAGATGGCTGAAAGGTTTAATAACTATGAAAAGAATACAATGCATCTGTGGACTAGATGTTTTCAATTAACTGCATTTTGTTGTGCTATGTTGTTAATGCATACAGTATATTTACAGCAGTCACTGTTGAACGCAGCAGATGTTTTGCTAATGCACTGGAGATCATTTTAGTGAGCTTTTGGCTACAACCGTGACAAATTCAGAGGAATGTATGTCAAAATGTTTTATTACATGACGTATTTAGGCCAATGTGAAACGCCACACTTCCTAACATGTCACCCCACACAGTTATCTTTATGAACCCCAAACTGTAGCCACCCCACCTTGATCTGTCTGCTATAGCACTTCCCCTTCCTGAGGGGTTCAAAGGTTAAGCCATGGTGATTGGCCAAACCCCCAGTTGATATCTGCTGGTTGGAATGCAAAGAGGGGCCCCAGTGTACAAGCCTGTGTGTGGTGTAGCCTATACTGTATACTGTTCCCATTGACTACTGCTATGTTCCATGTTGTAAAGGGAGGGCACGTTTTACTTTTTTGAAGTGTGGCTGAAACTCGACTCTGCCATAGCCAACACAGCAGGCTGCACTAAAGACAGAGCAACGTCACCAGTTTCTTGTGATCAGGAAAATTTGGGAGGAATGTCTCAGGGATTTGATGCAAAGATTCCCCCATGTAGCTCACCTGGTTTATTTATTCAAGCTACGATTTAGACCAACAGCCTACCAAGCTGCCAGGGACAGCTTGTAGGCCTATGCCCTTCAGGTGGAAAACACATTTCACGCTAAGATGTCAAAAAATTCCCTGCTTGATCCACATCTAAGCATTTTCTAAAGCAATTTAAGCCACGTGTAATAGTTTAAAAAGCCAACATGTTTCACCTCGACTTTCTGATTTCAAAATGTGGTCCGTTACTTTGCGTAAAACGGCTTTCAAGAGACCAAAACATGCACATTACGTGTAATGCCTCTTAGAAATTACTACACCAATTAACAGGCAAGAGCCATTTTAATTTAATTCAAGAAAAAGGATTAAATATGACCGAATTGCGTCACCACCAAAAAATACGCACACAATGCCAAAAAGCCTCAGTATTTTGCGTCCTCAGCACACATTACGTAGACCCTACAGAAAATATTTATGGTACACTTAATGGAGATCATTCTGCGAGACGCGGCAGTTCACTGTGGCTACGGGGGTCTAACTCTAAAACTAAGGTTTTCCGTGACTTGGGCCCCAAACCTCCCATTCCACTCGCGTTTTGGGAGTCCATCTCATGCAACAGCAGCACAATGTGCAGAGGAGGGCGGAAACGCAGGGCAGGCAGGGAGAATGACGGGCAGATCCTTCTCAAATGGACGACTCCACAAGGCCTGCACGCCTCAAATCCAGCCTGCACTCACTCTGCACACATTTCAGCCAGCACACTTAGGCTTTAAACTCATCGCTCTGAGGTTGGAGCTCAAATAATATCAAGTGCTGTACGTATGCAAAAAAAAAAAAACAAAAAAAAAACACTAGTGGATGGGCGAGCGAGAAAATACAGGCATGTGCTGGCTAAACCCAAATGCACGACGGTTTTAGGAGCACCCCACAGTCATGGCGAGAGGAGGGAGTACACCACCATACGCCCCTTTCATTTGACCCCAGAGCTTTCAGGGGGGAAAGACACTCCATTTAACCAAAATGACAATACTTACACCACTGTATTAATAATGTTCAGCTGCAACTTAAACACATTTCCGGCAAGTATCACAAAAAAAAAATAGGCTTTTTGTATAATAGCTAGAGAAATAAAAAAAAAAATAAGCAAGAGAACTGGAGCTCCCACGAGTTGAACCACTATATAATAAAACTCGACCTACCTTTGACGTTTAGGGACCGAGTGCTCCACTTCGAGAACTTTCCCATGAAGTTCAACTTTACCTAAAAAAATAAATAAATAAAAAAAAAGCAACTATTACATTTCAGTAATCCCTTTGACCTCCTACACAGGCCTCCTTTCTTGCTCTGGGAGTGTATTTAGGGTTAGTGTTTACTATTCATTTCATGTAGGGGACTAAAATCTAAACAGGCATATGTAGCTACACATGGCAGCGTCCTGGATATTTTCAGCATAGTGAGATATTAGCAACACAAATTGCTGGAAGTGTGCGAGCCACTAATATAGCACGAGGACACAAATGAGCCAGACATTAGCCCCAATTCGTAAAATTATACGACTTTAGCTAAATTGTTACGTGTCCTGTATGAACAGGCCGAACTTTAATTTAATAACAGACCGTGGGACGAAGTGAATAATATACAAAAGCAAATGTCGTGTGGCTCAGTTAGTTGGCCTACATTTGACCAACACAATTAAACCACCTGGTGTGTCAGCATGAGCGAAATGGCTTCACAATGTAGCCTAGCGAGTTGTGGCCACTGGAGAAGGCCTATAGTTTGAGACCTGGATAAGAGTGCAAGTTCAAATTGAAGCTGGTAAAAGCAGCAACACACTACGGCCTGTGCCCCTAATCGTGCCAAAGTGGGCTGTGAGATAAAGCCCACAATAAGGTTCACTTCACGGCGTCCACAGCCCGCTGCCTATGCGCCCCACTGCCCTGAACGGCATATAACCTGCATTAGGAAACCCTTGGCGTTCTCATCCTCATGATTGTGTTTACTCGACCATTTTATCAAGCTACACTCAGTGAAATTACAAGAGCAGAATTTCACTCAAACCCAGGGCAGCTATTTTGTTTGAGCCCACGGTGTCAAAAGGCCAAGTAAAGGTTGTGTGAGAGAAAGAAATGCTTGGATACACCCCCACCCTACAGGGCTCAAGTAAAAGGCAATCTTCACACAATTGCAGCAGTTCGTGCGTCTTTCCAAATACCACTTTTTCTGCTCAGAATCTCTCACCTGAAAGAACATCGATGGCCTTCATCGCAGCCTTCTCGTCCGGGCAATCCACAAACGCATAGCCAGTTTTGACAAGAAATGGACCACTGTGCGGAATCTTCCACTGCTCAAAGATAGTTTCGAAGTCCTCCTCGCTCGCCTCAGCGCTCACGTTGCCAATGTATAGCTTATTCATGTTCTGCGCCGAAAAGGGACAATCTTTACGCTGAGGGAGAGATAGTTATTTGCTCTCACGGATGTGCAGTGTTTGGAGTAGCCTAAATCGCCTTTACTACTACGGAGTGGCTGTGGCGTGCTTCCCGGTCGTTCAAGCCACAGATAGATTTAAACTGGCAGCCTCACAGTGCGTTCGCTCTCCCTCGCCCCTCTGTCTCTATCGCGCAATAAATAAATGCTCAATTATTAATCTCGTGTCTCCAAACGATGGCGGGCTGGGTGAAAAGGAGGAGAAACTACTTTGTGTCTTCCTCCAAACCCCTTGGCAAAGAGACAGAGAATGTCACACACGGTAAGGCTGGCGCCCGCCTCTAAGTCTAGAGCCTAGAATAAGAAGAAGAAGAAGGGGGGAGAAAAAATCATCTGCTATTCCGGCTTTTTTGAATGAGCCACGTGTTCAAACTACAAATCAGCCCACACGTGAGGAATCCCAATTGCTCAATTAAGTGTTTGGGATTGGGGAAAATTGCACGGGAATCTGGGGTGGGGACAGCAGAGGGGAGTGGAGAAAAAAGGAGGGGAAGAGTGGATTGGTGTTGGGAAAAAACCTGGCGAGCTATGTGCGTAAAGGGATTCCGTGAGAACCCAGTGTATCTTTACTAGAATCACATTCGTGTGCCTTTCTCTGCAAAGCCTCAATTCTCATTGGTCGGCTGCGGAATAGTAAAACGGCAGTGCGCTCACGCACGCCCATAGCAGGGAGACGCTGATATTGCGGGGGCTTGTGCGCACGGCTGTGCTAAGTGCGCTGTACTGATGACACAGTAAGAGGAAAAGGGGGTGGGGCCATTCATAAATGATGTTGCACTATATTGTTAAATTGCATACTGGACACATTTAGTTTTAGGAATCTTGACTAGGGAGTGCCCTGCGCCGCTCCTTGGGACCTCGCGCAATATGGGACTGACACGTACTACTAGCCACATGACGGCATCCATCTTCTCCTACTAGAGTGGAGCCATGCCCTCCCCGAACCACAACTCAAAGTCCAACAGCAGGCCCGATTTGCCCGTGGTCACACAAAATGATATTACGGGGGTTTCTTTGGGCGAGATGGGTGCCGCCACGCCACTTGTTTTCCCCCAACTTTCAGAGCGTTTGGCACAACGTGAAAGCCTAGGCCATGTGGAGCAAATGCACATGGCGAATCCTCTCTGCTATACCTCCGGCATGGATTTGTATTTACTGAAAGAGGGAGGGGTCTCCTACACTAAAGTGCCCCTAGAGTCCTATGTAAAGCACAGCCCAATTCAATCACGTGTGGAATACATGTCTAAAATATTACACAACTGATCTTTTGTAAATGATGGGCAGGGGCCGATAGTTTACGCATGGGTCACTGCAGAGGATAGTCGTGTTTACAGGACCGATGGGTGATTGAATCCATACCTGTTGATGGCACAAAGGTCGGTATGCTGTCAGAGCAGAACTTGTTCAAGTTTTTCAACTCCAAGGAAAATGAAAATGCACACGCAGTGTTATGTGACAATGGATTTGTAAAGGATGAAAGGGAAACAAAGTCAAAGTTTCTAAGACTGGTGTAGGCATTGGTGGAACTGAAGTACATTTTACACTATCTACACTCAGGTGCCAGTTTATTAGGTACTACTAGCTAAATCTAATGCAGTCTAACACAACAATCCTACAGTAAATGTTACCTTCATGAAGATTATAATATTTTGTTTTTAAAAAACTGTTTTTTTTAGAGGTGTTGATTCAACATTATGGACATTTTGGAGGCTGCAGTTTGCAGTTCTGTTGTACTACACTCTATTGTGTTATACTGAGCTGTGTTTCAAAATGACCATAAATGTGAATCAACACCTCTCTAAAACAGTTTTAACAAAAACTGAACATTATAAACTTCATGTAGGATTTACTGCGGGACTATTGTATTAGATTGCAATAGTTTTAGATTCTTAATTTTAGATGTACCTAATAAACTGACCTCTGAGTGTATCTATTTATACTTAGCATATTCATAATATCAAAATTCATCGTCAATCCCAACATCTTCAGACTGAGGGTTCAGGCTACATAAGTGTTTACGTGTGCACAATACACAGCACAAGTGACGGTATCATTTGAGATATGAGATCTACAGTATAATATGTCAGACAGTTTTTTTTCCTGGATCGTGTGTGGGCATGCATAAGGGCATCATTTAATTCCTATAATTATGTTATATGAGTTGACCTGTATGAATTATGAGTGGCAAATTAAAAACCATGTATGAATTGTTGCCATAAAGTAACAATGGAAACTATAAAAAGTTACATAGTAGCATTACCTTCAGTTTCCTTTTCCTGTAAGTGTATGTTTTTCATTGCAACCTACATATATTATTTGTCAGGTAGCCTTTAAACAGCTGGATTTTGAAAAGTTGGTTAAACTGTATTTCACCAAGGGAAAAAAGTGTTGGAAAAGTTTAGCCGGGTGTAACACTGCAGCCCTGCAATTCCCAGTGCAAAGAGCTAGCTTTGAGCTGAAATGATAGTACTGTGTCCCTGCAGTGTTTCCTAATGAATAGACCTAGGTGTGCAATGCTCATGTAAAGCAGGTTACAAAGGGAGTGTTGGTTTAGTGGGCCCTTCAGTCACTGGCTCAGACTGGGGCCATGGCTGTCTCAGTGGGTTTACTCCTCTGCTGCTGAACAAACACTCGAAGCTCTCTGATTGGTCGGGAGAGCTGTCCAATCAGAGCGCTGCAGACTCGCTCCGTACTACTGCTGCTGGCTCGGCCTCAACGCGCTCATTCATTGGCTCCTCGGCTCGACTATTCTATATGAATCAGCGCGCCAATTATGCATTTCTCCCCATGTTTCCTCTGTCAGGCTTTGTCATGAGCCATAAAGATGTGACTAAACACGTGCCAGTGGCCAAATTCGCGGCACTTTTTTAGAACTGTTCTCAACTTTTCAGCAAATTTAGGTTGTGTTTACATGTATGGGTCACTCATAAATAGGTTAAATGAAAAGAGAATAAAAGAGAGCGTTTAAAATCCGCTTTTAGTGCACTTCCTACTAACTTTTAATCGTTTTATAATTTGTTTCAAGTTTCAACTGCAGAAAAGTTTCTTAATAACTGTTCCCTCAGTGGTTAGATGCATGTATACTTTCTGTATGGACTAATATAAGGAATTTATTAAACCTGAGCGCTTTCCGTTGGCCTAGTTAGGCTCATACAATTTTTTATAACCCAGTTTATTTGGCTTTAATGATTTCCACTGCAAATGAAATAACGAAACGCACACGTAGGGACTCGGTCTAAATGTGCTCTCCCTGCTGGATAGCGCCTTACAGATGGTAGATTTGTGAACTGAACGTATAGAGGCAGCAGTCATGTGAGCGCTCGCCTAACTTTGTCGGTTTAAATGAACTGATGCATGGCTGCAGCCCGTCTGCGTGTGTGTGTGTGTGTGTGTGTGTGTGTGTGTGTGTGTGTGTGGCTGCAGGCTCTGCAGGAGGAGTAGTGAATGTATCGCCGAGGAATGTACAGAAAGTCTCCCCGCCCCCAGTCTCAGGACTCCTCGCTATGGACAAATTCCATAGGGGCAAACTGACATAAAGTTTCAGACTAGACTGCATCCTATGTGGGAAGATTGCTGCGGTTAATGTCAGTGTAGGAAAAGAACTGACAGAATCGATCTGGTTAAACATAGTCTGGGATATTTCTAGAGAGAGAGAAAGAGATTGTTTAAGTAAAACGCAGCTTATAGCCCAACTTTGAGCTGCTGGCCTCACTCCAAGATGTAGATAGTCTACGTCGCCAAGCGCAAGGCTCTTTTACAAACCCCTTTAGGCTACACTGAATCAAGGGATTCTGTTTTCCGGTGAGATTGCTTTATTTTTTATTTATTGTTAGGCGATTCAAATCTGTAACAATGTTTTCTTTCCACTTGAGTTGTAACCATTAAATCCACTAACTGACCGCTTCGGACAGAGTCAGGGAACACTGTGGTGAACGCCATGTTGAGGAGAATCTAGAGCCTTGCAGTAACATGAACTGATGGGAACAATGTCCTTATCGGCGTTAATGCAAGTCTTTTTTTGGTCCCAGACATATGTTTTCTATTCACATCAAGAGGTTACATGCAGGCTGCAAAACAAAAACAAAAAAAAAAAAAAAAATGATTGTGTTTTCTCCTCTCCTGTGGGATGACACCCTTCATCTCATTAGAAAATGGCGGTTTGTGCCCCCTCATAACACATGCCAAGAAACATTTCTTTTTAAATGACGAGTTAATGCTAACTGGTAAAATATCAAAATGGCAATATATTTTCAAGCTAATGTCTTTGTTGTTTTTAAAAGAATAATACTAGTAAAGAAACAAGTTTTCTTTCTCGTTTTCTATAGGCTACACTTTTTTTTTCAAACAAAAGTCAAATCCTGGAAATTAGTAGCCTATGAAGAAGTGATCTCAATCTAGATCAACAGTCACAGAAAAGATTAATTTAAATGTGAAGATATTTGTGAGGGAATAATTGGTGTCTTGTTATGTTAAAAACAACTTTATAAAAGCTATTAATAGCAGCCAAGCACAGCAGCCTTCACACTGTTGTTTTGTTTCACAAGTGGCAACAACTCTTCCTATATTTCTAATGAAATATTTGTTTAATTGCAAGTAATTTGATTAAATTCTGCACACACTGCATTCCCTATGCTGCATAGTGTGTAAAAGAAATAGCTTGAAATTCTTATTTGTTCATATTTTTCATTATTTCAACAAAAATATAGTTTTTTTTGTAATAAACATCTGTTGATTTTTGTATTTCTTGTGATCCTCAGATGACTGCATTATTATTGTTGTTAGGCATTCATTTGATCAGATTAACACCACATGTTCATGCAGTACAAAAGTCTGATGAAAGTGGGTGTTTTCACGCAGAGTCACATGAATATTTGCAGACTTTGTCACACATTGCAGCTATACTGTATGGCCATGCTTTAGCATGTAGCTTCGTCTCTCTTATAGGAATACTTCCCTTCTGGCTGCTGTTGTTTACTGGTTTCAGCACCTTGATTGATTAGTTACACTGTGATTTGTGTTGAGAAAATGTCTCTTGAAACAACTCAAAAGCAATCAATTTCTTCAATATCTTCTTTTCTAAAAGAAGAGAGACACATGATTTTGTTGCGCTTCAAGTTTTCACACTTGTCATTTTACATTAGATGTGTGTTTATCGCAAAATAAAGCGCATGATTTGCTAAATCTGGAATAGACAACATTGTATGTTTCTCTCAGGTGGAAAAGTTTCTGCAAATTATTGTTTAAAATATAGCTGTTATTTACTGTATGTGAATATTGACTTTAGGTAAAAGTGTTGGAGGTAACCATCTATCAACTTTATGATTTTGGTAATTAATTTCAGTAAAGAAATACATATTATTTGATGTGGATTTAAGCATTTTTGAACCAGCAACTTTTTCAAAATGTTAAGGCAGAGTAAATTCACTTTTTCGCTGTCTGTGGATTGTCACTTGTGTTAAAATCTGAGATGTGCACATAGGCAAAACATTGATCACATGTTTCAAACTGTTTTTAAATTGATAATGAAATATTTTATTATCTTGATACAAATTAGGCTACAGTTAAAAAAACCCCAATAAAAACACATTTCTGGCACAGTAAAGAACTGAGTTTGGACCCATTTTCTTAAAGATATAAACAGATAAATGCATTTAACCTCCAAAAATGTAATTTTCACAACATCTTTCACTGACTATAACTTAAGATAAGCCCAAAGTAAAATGATACAAAGGGTCAGGTGATATTTCTGTATCGTCAGGAACTCTCACTGATAAGTTAGATAATCAGTGTGCTGATGGAATAGCAAACAGTTGTTAATGTTTTTTGTTTGAAGTGTTTACTGCTCAGACGTGAACAACTCAAGAAGTGGGTGAATTTAAGCCTCCACCCCCCAGCAGTCATCCTGTGTTCAAACCATATAGACTACATGAACATGCTGTTGCCTGTTAACCTTCAGACATTGTCCTGTACATTAGGAGTAAAATACAAATACATGTTAAAGCTACAGGTAGCACCTGGTGTAGACCTTGGATGTGTTTGCTTCTCTATTATAAAACCTATACAGTACACCTATTTGATAAAGTTAATGGAAAACTGAGAAAAAGATGAAAGTAGTATATTTAATATAGAATCAGAATGCACTGCGTTCGCTTGCAACAATGATTTGACTCATCTTTTTTTTTTTTTTGTTGTGAAGTAGGTGTGGATTGCTTCCTCAAAGCAAATAGTTAGCATTACTCATGATATGGTCCTTTCTCTGACCCAGAAAATAATGTACTTGTGTCTGTCTTTCTGAATATTTGAGTCCCAAGTTCTATAGGTGAGATGTCGCTACATGGAATCCTAATAATATGAAACTATCTACCCATTCTGTCCCCTACTGGTCAACCTGTTGGTGGATGGCCCCCGCCACGGCACCTGTGTCATTGTGCAATTTCGGTGAAGAAAAAGAAATTCATGTATCACAACACAACCTCACATTTAACCATAAAATCAAGAGAATTATCTGCATTTTCTTCAGTCTGCACCTGTTCTCTACAATGTAAAACTATGAATGTAGACTTTGAATTACTGCACAATAACTAAATTTTTTCAGTTTACTTATTACCCAAAGATATACAAGAAAAATGTGTATGAAGGAAATCAGTGATTGATGTTCACTTAAGGGAAAAATCTATGGTGAAAATTAGCACAAATGGATACAATAAACATCAGACTATGGCTTTGACTGTTGAATCTTTATTGAGCAAGACCTCACACTTTGACCCATGTATCCTTCCAGCTAGTGGTTACCTTGGAACCTTAAGAATTATCTTTGAGTCGGTGTGAATGAACGCATAACTCTGAGGGGCCCTATGATATGTCAGCAGTGATTATTAACCCCATTTGAATGAAGTGCTTTATTATTGGGGCTAAGGTCTACAGATAAAGAGCCCTCCATTCCTTCAGGTTTTCTTTTGAGATTAGCCACTCAGTAGCAAGATCTTGTTTGCCCCAACTGTGTCAAATATCTAACCCTAAACAAAAACTGATCATGTTGTGTTGATTCAATCTGCAAGGTTTTGTTTAATGCAGGAAAATGTGACTGGTAACCGTGTCATATGTAGAACAAACTTTACCATTTCAGCCATCTTTTCATAATAAAAAGCATAAATTTGTTATAAGTACATCACAGTCATGTGAAAGTGAAGAAGTTACTGTATTTTAACATGCACCATCTTAATGAATTCTGAGCAAAACACAAGCCCTTTTGTTGTTACTGTGAATATGTACAGAGAAATGCCTCTGAACAAACCATGAAGTTAAAGAATCCTATGAATAATAGTCTGTTTTCTCACATGTGAACTTTGTATCTTATGTAATGAAAGCCACCCAATAAAAGTCCTTTGCATGTTTTCATTGGTGTAGCTTGAATGAGAGAAAACTTTTGGAGAATCTATTGTGGTTTCAAAGAGTGGCTCCAGATGAACTACTTTAAATTTGTGCGAACATAAACTTATCATGCACAACGTCCTGGCGCTGGTCTTGTTCTGTGAAACTCTCCCAGCTTGTTTTCCCACCTCACCCACTCAACTTAAAGTATTAACTCCCACCTCTAAGACTAAAGCTCAACTTCAATTTCATGCACATTAAGTCAGAAAAACACATTACAAACTTTGGAGTTTTCATATATTTGTATTTCCATACAAAGAAACAATAAAAAAAATGTAATACATGATAATAAAACTCTGGAGAAACTCAAATGATGACTAAAAAAAAAACCAACAGTGACTCTGAATGTGAGCAGAGAACCAACCTCTGATTGCTGGTAACGCTTCTTGTTACAGCCCGATTTACCTGCTACTTACCAGCAAACTCAGTTAGGGCTAATTAACATTGAGATTAATCTGTTATCATTTGAGTGTATTCTTATATATATTTACTTAATACAGGTTGTAAAATTAAGCGTCACCATTATTTACTAAAAGCCAGTTTTATTTCCCCATCATTACAAGGACCGCGTTAACAGTGATCAGTGCAATAAATCTCATTTACCAACACTTGACAGAAAAAAAGGTATCATTGCTGCAGACAACTAAGAGGTAAGGAAGGATGCAAGTCTATAATGAAGCAACAGTAACCAACAGTTGCTGAGTTCTTTGCTCACACTCAACACAGATGCATCATAACGTCTAAAATTAAAACATCTATTGCATGTAAACAAGAACTATCTCAAACTTAAGAGTTCTGTTGATATAGACATGCTAATTCAAAATGTTCCCCTCAGAAACACCTTGATGAATCACACACCATCAATTATTGGAGGGAAGCTGAACGTTGAAAGAAGGAACTTAGTATCGCCCTGCAAAAAGAAAATATGAAATTTATTAGTCCTGTTATAAGTACATTACTAATAAAGTCAATGTGCTTTCACCAGTGATCAAGGTACATAAATCTGTTCAAATATGCCTACTAACAGCAGTCTCATTTCATATCTGAAGATGATACAATAGATGCAGTTAGGCAAGCTTTCTATTGTATGCGTTTCTCTTCACACTTACGTGGGCTGTAGGAGCGAGACCGTGAGCGAGACCTGTATCGACTGTAGTAGGGTGATGGAGAGCGCCTGCGACTGCAAAGAGACAAAGAAAATTGAATACATTTTCTCCCACGTACCAGTATAACGTTGACTTTGTACTCACAAATTATTACTCACCTATACCTATAGTCATACTCGTCGTATCTGTCATAGCGGTCATAGCCACGGTCATAGTATGAGTCTCTCCCCCTCCTGCTGCTACCACCGCCGCCGCCACCACCGCCGCCACCACCACCACTGCCACCATTACTGTTGAAATAAGAAAAACAAGGCGTCTTATCTCTTGAAAAACACAGCACTATGTCAAAAGTGATAGAAAATGTTACAAATCACAAATGTGTTTCAAGAAAGGATGCACAATTAGATACAAAAATGATTTGAGTGAGCTCTGACATCAGAATGTTACTCCATCCCTGTTTTTTAACTCTTGATGGCTCAAATGTACATGTGTGCTTCTTAGGGACTTCAACCATGTGATGACTATTCAATGCCACACAATAGGTTAAGGAAACTGATGTGCAAGACGTGGCATTAGTGTTGCTCTTACTGAGTTGGTCGGCCCATGTAGATTCCTGGTGTGGGGGTATGGGGACGCTTGGTAATGGAATAATCCACTCTAATGCGCCTCCCGTCCAGCTCCATGCCATTGGCTCGCTCCATTGCCTAGGGAACACAAGAGGAAGGAGAAGACAAAGATGTTATCAGACTAATGTAAGCTTTTTGGTAAAAGATATTTAATTCACAAAGGCCCACCTACATTACACACTGTAACCCCTTGCTATGGGATGCATGACTGCAAGGTGAGGCAATTTGTGGCAAGGCAGACACCTAGTGGCATAGTCATGTAATCACAACTAAATTAAAAAAAATGTGGCCTTTACCTGCATGTACTACTATGGCAATGAAGTGCCAAACAATATTTAGTTGCTAATAACAATATACGGATGTATAATTATAGTTTTAGAAGTATTTTGAAGTGAACTAATCAAAAAAGTGTCCAAGGGCAAAAATCAATGTGATGACTAGATTTAACACTTTATATTACTTTATGAGAAATACTATTTAATCCTGGTTCTCAAGATCTACAGCCATGCCACTTTTCATAGCCACCTAATCATGGAATATTCTACACTTTAAACACCAGATTAATGCAATTAACTACATCAAAAGACAGAAAACAAATGAGTTTCTCAGACGAGAACGGAAGATCATTGGCTATCCGACCAATGAATAAAACCACAGACATTTCCCATACCTCTTTGGAATCCTCAATTCTCTCGAAGTAAACAAAGGCAAAGCCACGGGAGCGACCTGTGCGCTGGTCGTACACCACATTGACCCCTGCCAGAGGACCATAGCGCGAAAACACCTCCCTCAGGTCACGCTCTGTGGTGTACAGGCTCAAGCCAAACACCCCCAAACATGTGCTCGGGTCAGGGTTCGCCTGGAAGGGTCAACAATAAGGTTCAGAGTTGATTGTGTGGTTTACCGCATCTACCCATCTAATGCTTTGCATACAAAATTCATTTACTGGATTTAGTATGCAAAACATGCTTCTTCATGCACATGGCAGCATTTTAAATGTTTAATGCACTGGGCACATAGCCTGTAGAAGTATCTTTCCAAAACTTGCACCAAGAAAATATCTTGGATTCATTCACTTAGAACTTATTTATATATTGGCTGCTTCAGATGAGTTTTTCACTGTTTAGAGAGGAGATACTACTCCAACTACACTGGATACTTCCTCTTACATGATGACATCTGGCTTACAACTAAAGCAGTTATGGAGTTACTACTAAAAGGTAAGAATTTGTGTACATTTTCACAATGGGGTACCAAAACTTTTCCCACCAAGCATCTCCAGTTGTACCAGTCCAACAGTAAATGCTCAGTGGGTAAACTATGACAGCTTTAATAACCCCTTAAACAGCTTAAAAAATCCCAGGGACAATTATACAATGTACAGAACCCAATTCATTTGCCTCCTCTTGCTTTAAAAATCTCACTTAATTCCTGCTGTGCATTATCATACGGACCTCTTAAAGCAGCAGTGCACTATAAACATTATTGACATTACACAAACTGTGGTCTAACATGGTGCTGCAAGAAAAGCATAGATGTATTTATTACTACCTGCCCTGATTAAATACTAAACAAGTGTGAAATTAGTATTATAGTAATAATAGTTTTTCAAACATGTTTGATCTTGAAAGGCTTCCTTGCAAAAATATCAGTGTCACGTTGTTACAGGAAAGTTTTAGAATGCATTAACTTAAAGAAGTATACATATTTAGTATATTATGTTATCCATTCATATTTTGCTAGTTGTTATCATAATGAAACAGATACAACCACTATAAACTAAAATACATGAAAATGGCATACACACATCTGAAATCATCCACATATTATACTGATGCAATAAAATTAACATACAGTAATATAAATACTGTTAAGATGTTTTTATAAGAATTGATAAACTGGTCTATGCCCACTTTGAACCAGTGTTGCAAAATTTACTTTAATTCGGTAGGTGATCCAATGCACAGTGCAGAGATCAAAATCTGTGTAATATGAAGTTTTCGTTGCAAACCAGCACCATTGTCTGAATATACCAAGTTCTATTTGATTTCCACTAGGTTATATTTACCCCTTTATCCCTCATCCAGTACTAAACTGGGAGCAGCACATTTGACCCACAACACAAACATTGCTCTTGCCCAAAATATGTCAGAAAGGTCCACATACCCTAACATCAGCATCACCGCCATGACTGCATGCTTCTTTTGTGAAGTCATGGCTCTGTTGATATAATGAAAGGAGGGGAAGGCGAATAAAAAGGGGTTATTAAATGTCATTTCAAAGTGGTTTCCCACAGCATTAACAACAATTGTCTGAAAAATTGCACTTCTTAACAAATAAATGATAAATTTACTTGCCCTTGATTTTAAATTAAGTGTTACTTAAATCATATAATACTTGTAATCATGGTTTTAATAATCCAACTCAAATCCATATGCAAAACATTTTATACACATTGTTACAATACACATGTTTAATACATTTCATTCATTTTACTTGCTATAGCCACTGAGATTTCTCTAAATAAAAAGACAAAGTGCTGACATAATGAGATAGTAAAAAAGAAAACACAGTTTTGAGGAGATTAGCCTGATGATTGTGAAACCATTAATCATCTTTAAAAGTTTGTCTACATATGTGAAATTCACTTAAATATTTTTTTTGACTTAGACACGACTTCCTTCTCTTCCCAAAACATTTTGAGCATGACTAATTTTGTATTCAATCCGTTAAGTAACAGGTCATACAGTATATGCCAATGTCCTCACTATTTACAAGCAATAAGTATGTATGTGCAATAAGCCAACCTCCCCAAAACTCTGAATATGTTCAAAATGTCAGTACTAAACACCTTATAAATGTGTGTGCACATACACAAAGTGTCCTTTGGTTCTCCTTCTATAGCCTATTGTACTTTTCCCCCCATCTTCAGATCTCATCACACTCACCCTGCTGCCAGTGTGACGGCGCCGGTTGGACATAGGGGAAGTGCTCTGGCTTCTCCTGCGGCGGTATTCGGGGCTGTAGGAACGAGAGCGGGACTTCTTCCGGTGGGAATAGGACCGAGAGCGGGAACGGCTATAGCGGCGGTTTGAGTGCCGCCTAGAGCGAGACCTGAAAAGGATGCAATAGAGAGGCATCAAATGTAATAGTACACAACAGATAAGAAAGTTATGACAATCAGTGACAGAAAAGGAAAAGCGTCAAAGCACCCTGTTGCTAAGCTGTTTGTAATAGGATGTGATCACAAAGGCTATTATAAAATGGCAAAAACATACCTAGATTTTGACCGAGAGCGTGATCTGGACTCAGAGTGCTTGGAGGCCCGGGATGGGCTCGGGGAGCCGGACCTGCTCTCCGACTTGACCCGAGCTGGACTCCCACGATCCGATTTAGATGGGGAGCGTGACCCCTATTGCCACAGCAGGATGTTAACAATTTTTTCATGGACAAATACATTTATTTCTTTATACAGAAAAACAATCAGGCACAGAGTTGTGAGATGTGGTAGAGTATGTTGGACACATACAGTACACCTGTCTAAAATGCACAGCTTATGTACTGTGGAAGAAAGAGTTAGTAATTTTATAATTTCAAAAATAAGTCTTTGGTTTACAATATGGCCTATTATTAACCACATAAATCTAAAGTACATGACAGGTCTACTTCCATGTCCACCTGGGCCATCAAGGGAAAAGAATAAAACATGCATTTTCATTTTACATAAAAGGGAGCATGGTAAAGAAAAGACATTTGTGACACAAACAGTATATTTACTTAACCTAGGGACACATTCATTCTTCCAGATTCTTTACACGCTACCCCCTTCTCTCAGGATTTCTATCCTTCTTCATTCTTCTTTTTTCAGTTTTCTCATTTTCTGATTCCAGGTCTGTTTTTCCTCTCTTCACCCAAACTGAAACCAGTTTCATTTTAGCCATTACACTGCAAGCGCTTCTATCTGACACCATTCTTCCGTCACATTTCCTCCCTTTCCACTTCTATGTTCTGCTCTGTACATGTTTTCATTAGCCTTCTTTTATCTTGAAAATTTTCTTCATCATTCTTGGATAAAACTCTTCAAATCCTTCACGATCAATAACCTTAATGAAAAAAGAACATTCAATAAAATTAAGATCATAGGTTTATAAAAAAGGAGAATAAATATAATAGGAAATAAAAGGAACACTGAATGCAGTACAATTACATTGTTGCTACATTAAGTTTTAATATTCCATAAATTTACGTTCTGTAAATGAGCAAAGTTACAACAATTAAAGATTACAAGTAAAGAGCTTAGATATATATGTTGTAGCAATGTTTCAATTTGCTAAATAAGAGCGTGAAAGCAGGGAAGGATGCTTAGGATTTAAGTTACTTGTAGTAGGCTATAATTAAATGCTAGGTCAGGATAAACAAATACTCAGGTTGCCAAAGTGCAGCAATAGCAGTGATATCCGCACAAAAGGACGATATACAAACCTCGTAGATAGCTCGTTACTACTTTCATAAGCGAATGAGACAGGTGCAATACATTCAACTCACAACGCAAAAGCAGGACAATTTGCAAATACTAAGGTCTAACCCCGGTGGTTTTTAAGCTAGCTACCGCTAAATGAGTCTGGTAGAAGCAGTCTTGCTAGCAGAGCGGGAACCGTTTATGTAAAAAAATAAAACAAAAAAAATAGTCTGGAGAACATTGTTGGCTTGAGGCAAAACCAGAACACTTCTCTGCCTCTCTAACATAGATAACGTTAGCCAACAAAGCATATAAAGCAAACGTTAAGCTATTGATTTAGCGTTGGATCAAATTTAGCTGTTACATTAGCTAGCGTTAGTGGTGAATTCGCATAACGTAACAGTATTCTCTATCGGCAGCCACACGGAAGGAACAGGAAGAAAGGGATATATTAGATATCATTCGGTGTAACTACTTACCCGTCCTTCGTAATTTCCATCCTCAGTGTCACTCATTGTTCAGTATAGCTAATACAACCGAGTATTTTTAAAGAAACAAACTGCACTGAGGTGTTAAACAGTGTTTTATTCTGGTCGGTTACTAGCTAGAAGATGGCGCGTGAGGTGGGTAGTATGTTTATGTACTGCAGAATCTGACGTCATGTCCCGTCTCGTGTCCCACGCCCCCTTAATGCAAATACTTTGACGTACATGAACGTCTCATAACCACCCTGAAAACTTTTTCAATGGTACCCCATGATTAGCGGTGAAAAGAGGACAGTTGAGATCTTTTCAGTAAAAGTAACAATACCAGCATAAAAATCACTCCATTAAAAGCAAAAGTCCTTCAAAAGTAAAACTAGTGGTATAGTTGTCATATATATGTTATTAAAATAATATTAATGAAACATTATTCTGCAAACAGCAATTAAATGTTGAAGATGGTTGAGATGGAGCTAATTTTAAACACTATATTCTGTTGGGTAGTTTAATCTCTAAGAATAGATCATATTTTATAAGATGACATTTTCCTATATGTAAAATCCTTATCTCTTACCTTGACAGCTGTCAAGTAAATGTAGTGAAGTAGAAGTATAAAAAAAGCATACAATGGTACCTCAACATTGTGCTTTGGTACAGTGCTTGAGTAGATGTACTTTGTTACTTTCCACCACTGTCCACGATAAGACATTGGCTAATAAGTTATAACATAAGTACCTAAGGGTTTTGCAGTGGGGTCAGTAAAAGTTAATGAACAGAAAACTCTTTATAAATTCACTTATACATACACACACCTCTCTCGTGGAGGAGGCCCTCTTTGAGAACCACTGTCTGCATAGAAGCAAATAAAACCAGATTTTATTGTCTTGTGAGGCACATGAAGTCACAACTAAGATGTCCTGAATGACACTAGGCATATTTTTCCATCACAGCTAATCTGTAGGAATTGAGTGGAGGATCTGATATAAAACTGATTTAAATGGGGGGAGAGTCATTTTTCCATGAGGTCAATTTTATTAGTAAATGTATCTCACAGCAGTTGACTGGCTCACTATCTTTTCTACTTTAGCATTATGAAGCAAAGTACATTTATGGCATCACTCAATGCAGATACAGTCAATGCACCATTTTATAATTCAGTCTAGAGGCCTTCACAGAGTTAAGTTTGTAATGTGTGAGCAACATTGTGAAACATTTTTTTACCCCCCAGATATTTTGGTATGACACCCACATTGACTTTGTCTCATATAATCCCCAAATAGTATTGATGAAAGCATTGTCAATCTTTCTTGCCGCACAGTCATCGTGTTAATGAGCATTATAATGAGCAAATTACAGATCTTCTTCCTCTGGACAGGACAGGGTGAGGTGTACACCCACCTCCATAAAATATCTTTAAAGTCAAAGTTGATTGAGCGCAGTATTTTTAGAATATCTATAGAGTCACAGTGCAACATGAACCCTGAACATGTGTAAGCAGTAGGTCAGTCATATTAACAGCACTACAGGGCTAAAGACTGACAACACAGTACATTCAATCTGTTGCACACCTAAATTAAAACATCTCTCAACACCAGGCAAGGGAACCATTGGATTTCAACTGAGAAAAAGCACACACACGCTCATATTTATGGTGGCAAATAGGCATCACCCCATCATATTCTGCATAAACCTCAAACTGGCTTGCAGCAACTGTAAATACACATTTATACTGCCTTCAGATGGAGTGCAAATAACATTCTTTGGATTATCTCTTACAGGTGAAGTACACAGTTTAATTATCCTTAAAACTATATATGTAAGCTAAAAGTAGAATCTTCTTCATACAGTATTTAGCAACTGCACCAGCTAAAACTGAAATGTAGCTATTCCTAACTATCATAAGTATACTGTTTAGTTCAGCATTATGATATGTTGAAGCAGTATGTAAAATAGTTTACAGTGTATATAGGGGAGCATTTTAAGCCATTTTTATGATAAAGCGTATGAGAATCAGGTTCAGTTCCAAGAGTGTTTACGCCTCTCTGCATTTGCTTTAACAGTCACAAGATTCCAACATGGCATTATTAAAAAAAATGCTAAAGTTCAAGCCAAATAAAATCAGCAATGCAAATATAAAAAAGCTGCGCTGGATAGTCTTGGTAAAAAATAAATAAATATCAGCATATGATAGGACAGAGCATAAAGAAGTCCTCTTTCTTCCCTCTGAATTGGCTGAAAATTTCTGAGAAGCATCCCAAATTTAAGTTTCTGGATGTCCATCTCTCTCTCTATTGCTTTTCACTTGCCTGATGCTGGAAAAGTGTGATGTGCTAAAATAAAAAATAAAAAAAAATAAAAAAATCAATACATCTATCAGGACTATGCTCCTTGATGTGGATGAGGCCTTTTAGGGATGTGTGGATGAAGGCGTGATGTCCCTTGGTGGCTGCCAGGTGTCTCCTGCTTTGAGGATTTCTGTAAGGCAGCAGGAGCAGAAGCAAGGATGCCCCCTGCTGTGTGGGAGGTGTTAGTGGAGGAGGCATTGACTACCAACTCGATTTTCCCTTCCAGTTTGACCAGCCGCGTCAGAATGTCGTCCAGTAAAACAGCTATAGTCCTCTTCAGATCAGCTGTGTGTGCATCAAGAGGGGAAAAGAGGGAAGGAAAAACAAACACAAATCAATGCTTAAGTATGCTTTATGAAACACACAATGTTCATACAGGAGTAAGCAAGTCATTTTATGTGCAGGAAAGAGAATAGTAACCCCATTGTAATGCACACCATTCCTGACTTCTTCTTAAATGCTTACCATAACCAGCCATGGAGGTTCCCTGCGGCCCACCTGGTGCATTCTGGTTCTCCTCTGTCAGGACCTTGACATATCGCCGGCTGAGCTCCAGGATCTGCTCCCGTAGCTCGGCGCTGCTCTGATGGCGAGGCTGCTGCACAGTGTAGCGCAGCAGCATAAGCCCCCATACCAGGCCGAATACCAGCAGCAGCACACTCAGCTTCTGGGACATGTTCCTCCGCAGGAGCGCACCCAGCATGGTACTGGGGGTGGCAAAGGGAGGAGAGCTGGAGAGGCCCGGTCTGAGGCTGAAAGTCTTTTCTTGGATGTGAATATACCAATAATTTGATAAACAGAGTGATAGTTTGTTGATTCCTGCAGGGAAATTCTATTTTCTGCTGTCTGAGAGAGGTCAGAGGTCAAAGTCCACTACAAAGCATTCCTAGAGCTGCTTGGGATTCAGTGCCTCGCTCAAGTTAACTCCAGCAGAAAATGCCCTTGCCCGATACCCATACAGATGAAGAAGTTTCTCTAACCATTAAAGCGTGCGAGAGAAGGTGAGAAAGTGTTGATCAACAGCAGAGGCGAGGAAGTGGAACCAGAAGGAAGCTGACGCCCACAGACACCAGCAGTCAGGGGTTTTTGAAAATGTTCTTTGGTTGTAAGATGTCTAACTCCAAATCACAGATGCAGACTGGGTGTTCAGGCAGGGGGTCCGCAGACATTGTTGACTATGTTGGAGAAGTATACAAAGATAGACAGAAAAGATCAAATTAACAAGAAGAAAGAAACACAGAGATACATGTCTTATTGTTGGCTTAATTTAGCAGACATTATTTTATAATGCTTACATTTTTATTGTGCAGTGCTGCAATGTCATGAATTGGGAAAATAAACTCATTCTACTGTATACTAAAAAACACTTCAAGGGTAATTTCTGTAGCCCTTCTATGTTAATTCATATTGGGCTCAGAGTCCTGTTGAGCATTGTGGTTTTTATTTATAATGACTAAGGATTTCTGTGTGGATAAATGCATGCAAGATTTTCCAACAGACACCACTGCATGTGCTCGATGAAGAACAAAATCCACCTCATCATTATTGGCAAGGAGCTGGTGGCTACATCAAAGTGGCTTCCTAGACTGTTTAGCTATTATTAAAGACAGGCCAGGGTCATGGTGCACAATAGCCCACTCATCAACAAATGTTTTACAGACCTCTCAGCCCAGAAACCTGATTACCCATTTAGATTTCATGGGACCCACTTTGCAGCTCCAGATAGGAGATACAGTAACAGACAGAGGCATAGAGGGCATTCATTCTCTAATCCCACCTCAGCATTGGTTATTTGACTGACAAATAGCCTGAGAGTGCATCTTGCACATGCAGGCGAAATTAGGTGATCGTTTCTCAGTTTTCACAACTTTGTCACCGAGTTAATTCTCTTGGGTGTGGGAGTGTCATTTCCTATTGAGGTCAGAGACAGGACAGTGACTGAGGGAATAAATTATGAAAAGAACGGTAACAGAATCCGATTAGCGATGCTTCCCAGTCTCTATCCATACACACACACACACACACACACACACACAAACATGTCCTTCTTATGACCTGGGAGTTACTGTGTATCAGCAGGCAAGAACTAGAGAGGAAAGAGAAAGCAAGGTGTAAAGACACGAAAGTAACAGCTGAAACCAGTTAGGAAGCAAACCACATAACCATGCAACTGCATCGCCACATGTAACAAGAAAGCTCTACCACCCACTTCAGGCGTTCCAACTTTTAGCTTGTAGTCTCAATAAGCAGATGAAAAATGTTTTTAGCATCACATTCTGAACATGAAATGTGTAAAATCCTTGAAGCTAATGTCAAATTATGTTTTACAATAAGATTACATAAGTCACATTCACTTCAAGTCACTGTAAATTTACAAAAACCAATCATAACAAAACTCACAATGCATGATACACAGGGACAAGATAATATTTCAAGATGGAGTCAAAACTTTATGTGGAAAGTTAACAGAAAAGATATTCCAGCCCCAGGTCAGAAACTAATAAACCTTCAGGATGATTTTCTGTGCAATCCACATATCAGTTAACAGATCATATCCATCTTACTTAATCATAGGGTTGACACTTAATGACAACCAGAAGAGGTTTGGTATTCAGACAATGTCATGTCAGGCTATTCACCAGGACTGATCATTGTTCTATGGAAAGGCACACCATTTAGGCCATGGCTTCAGACAATGAATGTTCCACTTGTTTAGAGGACAATTTAAATATTGTGTACCAAACGGGATGATTGACAGTGATAAGGCACACAGTATCAGTCAAAATACCTAATCTAGAGGTTAAATATTGACCACAACAGCTGTCACTTGTGATTCAACGGCAGAAATAGACTTAATGTGCAGACCTGTAGAGCATAAACTACAAACTGAAATGTCAATAATGTTGGGGTGGAGGAGATAAAAGATAGGCGAAGGGTATCGTTATTGTGCCTGTTGTGAAACTGTCACTTTGAGACTCCACCAGCCTAAACACAGAGTCTTAGTAACAAACCACATATTGACAACTTAACAAACATGCTGACTTGCTGAACTTGTTATAATTACACAATGTCAAGTTACACAAATACATGGAAAGTAAACTAACCAACACTCAGTCGACAAAGGATGACAAATGAAAGATGCATTAATTTCGGATTCTTAACTAACTGTTAGCAGTCGCTCAAGCTCAGTTGAAGCTGTTTTCTACTCCATCCAAGATCTCATGTTAGCTCGACATGTTAGTTCGGCAACTTGACTATCAACAAAAAGGCAAAATATTATCCGCAAATGTCATCAAAAACAGATCATTTACCCCAGTGTGTTGTCTGAGAAACTACCTTGAGGGAAGCGGGAATTAACAGGCTGCAGAGAAGCAGGGACGACGCGATGAGATCTCTAGCTGCTAACTTACCTCTGGCTGACACTGAAAGATGCTTGTTGTTTAGCAACATTAGGCTGTCGTTGCTGTCGCTGGGGAAAATATCTCGAGCAGCCCGCTGTCTACGTTGAAAAAGTTAGCTATAAGAGCTTCATGTTGAGGTGTCTGTTCACTCTGGTAGTCATTTCAGCGTCTTCTCGAAAACGATGGTCCGTACAAGCAAAAGTCAGTAGCTAGAATTCCAAGCATGCAATTGTGCTTACTGTCATGGTTCCCCTGAACGTCTACTGTGTGCGTCATTACTACGGCATTATGGGAAATGTATTCATACTGCTCGCTCTCTCTCAATTCATAACGCAAGACCACAGTCTATGCGCAAGCCAAAAAAAGACTAGTAATATTAAGTGCAGGTAAACCGTTAAGCTACAGTCAATCGGTTTCAATTGAAACAAAAAAAAATTCATCTAGCGCAAAATAAACATCAGCTAAGTAGTAAAGTTTGTGGAAACACGGTGTTAAAGGTGTTAGCTAAGCTACATAGCTGCCAATGTTAATGCTACCTAGCTTAATTTTAGTTTAGATAACGTTATACTAACTCTTCCTCTGTTCTCTCCCTCTTCAATATGTGTGTGTGTGTGTGTGTATGTGTGTGCAGTACACTTTGCGACCGTTAGAGGGACGTCTACAACCATTTCCATGACAACCTCAAAGCTAGTACTAAACAGTAACCTAATTGTTAGCGGACAAAAAAGCCCACATCTATCAGTTTTGGATTTTTGACAATGGAGACAATATGTCTCGATAAATCAGCTTTGAAAGCTGTGGATGACTACTGGGAGTACAGAAGGTTTGTGTCAGCGTTAGACTGTATGCTTTTATCGCCTGACTTCAGCTAATCTCTAGAGGGTTTTCATACACTTCGGAGCAAGCCACCAGCATATGATAACTAATGCTAACTACAGAGGAACTGATTAACTGCGTTAACAGCTAGCTAAAGTACAATACAAATGCTGCAATAACACAATAACCCTTTTGTTATAGGCAGATCAGCTCATTGTATAAGTAAGTTATGGTGTTTTTATTGGTGGTTTGTCTTTTCAAGGATTGTGGGTGATGATGATGGAGGAAAACTGTTCACTCCAGAGCAATATGAGGAGTACAAGAGGAAGATGCTCCCTCAACGAGTGAAAAACAGGCTGTATGTGAGCTTTGGGGTGCCTGGAGGTAACGACTGCAAACTCATTGGCCCTGAGACACACTGCTTCTGTACACACAGGTAATTAGTACATTACTCAGTAACACATGAAATCAGACATCCTTCTCCCCTACACTCCACCACACACATAGATGTACATAAATAAACACACTTGGGAGTAATGTCATTTTGTCCAGCTACAAGCAACATAAGACCGACTTTGAAGTGGTTCCCTCTGAGCGACCCCTCACCCTACCATGCCAGGTCAGAGGATGTCATTGTCCTGCCTACCAGTATGTTCCCCGGATTGGGCCAAACCATGTCCACTGCAGGTGTAAACACTTACCTCAGGATCACAGTGAAGCTACTGGCCACTTGTGCAAAAAGTGTGAGTCTGAAATCACTACATTCAAAGACAGTAGCATCTTACCTAGATGGAATCATATATACAGTTAGTGTTCAAGATCATTTTCACATACTTGCTTCCTAATAACTCAATTTTTCAGGCACTTCCTGTTCTGGGTTCCAGAGCCCCTACACCTGTGGGTGTGGCCAGCCCAGCTCTGCCCACCAGACCCTGGTGAGTAGAGTCAAACATCAAACACAGGTCCTTGGTGTAAAAAAAAAAAAACTAAACAAAAAAGAGACATAGATTTACAATATAGCTACCATTTGTTCAGATGTAACGTTGCACACTTCACATAATTTGAACTCGAATCACATTATTTTCTTGGCAGGTTGAGACAAAACTAGAGAGGGAGGCACGTGGTCGGCCCATTGGCAGGGATGTCCCTTATGCTGCCATGGGGGGGCTGACAGGGTTCAGCTCCTTGTTGGATGGTTACCTCGCTTTGGAAGCCAGTGGCTCAGGTGAGCACTAGATGTATGATGCCTATACGTGAAGATTTAATCTCTGTCTGCATTGGAAAGCTGCAATTTGTGTATATGTATGCATGTGTGCTATGGGAGAGGTGCTGTAGTCTATGCCTGGTAGGGTGAGTCTGGAACATTCCATGCACAGGTAGTCACGTGGAGCAACATCAGCTCCCAGCAATAAGCAATAACGAATACAAACAGTTTTTAAGCTTAGACATTCTTTGATTCATGGAGTCAGTGTTTTGGTGATCCAGCCTTTGTTAGACTGTTTTTCTGGAGGTGTGTGTGCAGGCATTGCACTAAAGGGGAAGAAAGTTCCCTTAAGAGGCATGTGAGGGCAGCAAAGAGCAGCACAGCATCAGTGTTGAATAAACAAGTCTGCAGAGTGGAGATTTGTTCAAGTCAAAAGTGTGTAGTAAAACCGCATGTGTCATCACCACATTTATTTGTCACCCAGACTAGTAGAGCTGCGTGGGGATGCAAAAAAAAATCACGCATTTCATATTGTTGTGAGATTAATTGAGATGAACTTCTTTTAAGACATACGTGTCTTCACTATGTGAGATGACTGCAACACAGATGTCCTTAACTGACATACATCATAACTTCATGAAGCTTACATGCACACGTAAGGAGAATATTTAGTTATAATGGAGATGTTACACTGATATGCATGAAGAAAACAATGTTCAGCATGCTAAGTTAAGTTTGCAAATTATATCAGACCAATCATGGCTTCTGCAGCTTTTGAGAAGTAATTTTTACCTCTTCTGAAAACCATGGAAATATAATTAATGATTGAATGAACAACATTAATTACACATTTTTAAATCCATTTACGTGTAGTTAATTATGTATGATTTAATATGCTGTTGACTGATTACTCCACAATTTAGCATTTACTTTGCACACATAGTGGTATTGAGTTAAGAGTTTGAAATGTCAAGTTCAGATGTCACACACTCTTCCAAATGCTGTTAGGTACAACATTAGATTGTATGTAGCCATCATAACTTCTCACTCAATATATTGTTTTATCCTTAATTAGGAACATAAATCGTTATATTTATTGTTATGATAAACACGTTATGTTCATCAGTGACTGCAGATAAATGCATTCTATAAAATATAAGCCTTCAGTTTTAACACCATCTGTGCTTCAGATCCTGGTATAGTTAATGCACACAACATAGATTTTAGATAAGTTCCATACATGTGAGGCACACAACATCCACTGCTGGTACCCGTCACATTTTATTTTCATAATCTCTGCTGTATCTTTTTCAGAGCAAGACAGAAAAGATGGCTACCAGCAGAGATGCTCAGCATCAAGGATCAAAGAAACGTCTACTAAAACATCTAGCTCTACTCACTGTAAGAGAGAGACCAACAAACAGTGAAATGCAACGTCCTTCTAAGAGTCCATCTGTCAAACCGTCCATTAAATATTGGACAATTAATATTTATAAAATAAAACCTACATGTCTTCTGATCTGTAACCTTTAATCTTGTCCAAAGCTTAAAAACATTTCGATCGTTTCACAGCTAAACTATTTCATTTTCAGGGAAGTGTCTGTCTTTGTCAGTGTCGTGACTCTGTGGTATAATCAACTGTCAGCAACAGTAGTGGTTAAATCCCACCCCACAACTAAACAATTAACTGACAATATATTGATCGCATCAGAGGTTTGAGTGTGGGGAGACATTGGCAGCATTACTATGATGATCCAGATTTCTGTGTTTGACAGAGTTTTTTGTCAGCTTTTAAGACATAACCTGAGGAAATCACAGTTTGATAGAGCCTGAATACATTTGAATACATAGTCATGATGAAATAATAATGGATTTATCACATTTGAAAGTAAAGCATGGTTAGGAGATCTTATCTATGATATTTTCTATATTGTTTCTGGCTGCCATGTGAGCTGCAAAAATAGCGTGCCTAAACTCATGTGTATCTGTGAGCGTAAAATTAAGATATGAGATTAAGAATGTAAAATCTAAAGTTTAAGCTTTTGAATTTTCAGGGTCAACATATTGAATTACTAGGTTATACCCAAGCCCAGTTCAACGTAAGAACATTGTCATCTCTACTATAAAATTCCTCACAGTCATGTTTGATACCTTAACCAACCCATACTTACTTTGATTTATTGCAGTTTTCTAGCAATGCCTCATATTTCCCTCTGGGTACACGTTCCATAAACTGGTCAGTGTACACATCTCAGGTTTGTGTGATTGATGTTCTCTTATTGAGAGAAAGCCGCCTACTCAACATGTCACCAAAATAACACCACAACCATGGAGCTACGTGTTCAGTGATGAGCGCAGTTTTTAATTTGCAGATAGATGTACTGTCTCCGATTGATTAATCCCATTCATCACGGCAGATCAGCGGTGATGAGAGCTGATTTAATCCAGGCAGCGAATGGAGACTGAAGCATGTCATGTTTTCTCTATTGGCGGCCCACTTTCCAACGTCTTTAACTGAGAAATAAAATTAACGGGGTTTCACTCCCACTCAAATGTTTCCACTGTGAGGACGGCAAGTCAGACTGGATCAGCATCTACACTGGTGCTGGCCAGTGCATATCAAGTCACATGTGTCATAATATAAGCATTACATTAGGGAGCTTGGTGTGTGTGTTTGTGTGTGTGTTTGTTAGCTGAACAGGTGGTCTTGAGGGAAAGGAAGTAGGGCTACGCCTGAAGGATGGCATGGATGCACCTGGGTCTCTGCAGCCGAGTGATGAGGAGGAAGCAAGTGGAAGAGATCCCATCTGAAAGCTGACACTTTAGATTCAGTGTGTATCTACGATGACCATGGTATCAGGTTGCCACAAGATAAAGCATGAACACACACATTCACAGCCGCATAAACATTTTAAACCAATCATGTTTCCCCTTCGCTACTCAAAAGAGCTTTGTTGACTGCTAGAATCAAGAATCCTTAAAAAAAAACACACACACACACACTTGACCCGTTTCCACTACTTACTCCTGGACAATTTTTCTCACAGAGGGGTAGAGGCAGTGGGTGGAGTGGGATGGGGGCGAAAGAGAGAAAGAGCGAAAAACCCAATTAATTTAAGAGGTAAATGCCTGACACATTAGTCTGGCACAATTACAATTTAGGGTAATTGCCTCTCCATAGCAACCCTGTTTAGGAGGCTACAGGTAATTTACTTTGGCCATTGGTTGAAGTGAATGACTACTACACTTCCCTTATCCCCATGGAAACCACGCCCAGCTTGACTGACAGATCCAACGCTACAAGTCAGGAGGGGAGCACAGAAGATTAAATTGGCAATTACTGCGCAAGGAAACACTTAATTACCCCAGTGATAATAACGGTAAGCACACACTGTCTTAACTGGAGACAAAGAACACACTCCTCTAATTTCCCCACAGATAGAGAGGTAACAAAAACTCAGGTTCGCAGAGAGACACAAAAGACAGACAGGTACTGACAAATTACTTGAAACTCAACCAGATACTACTAAAACAAATACAGGAAAATACAGCTTGAAATAGAATTTCCAAAATGCAAAGAAGCACAAGAACATCTGTTAGCTACTTCATGGACAGTGTAGTATACTGTATAAGTAAATACTGTATAGACCATTTGGATGTAAAAGCTAAAACAAATGGTCTGTGAGTCCATGAAATCTGTTGGCCTCAAATTCATCATCAGTGTGTCAAGTTGTGCATCTAACCTTTTGCTTTTATTCCTTCGTAGTGTTAATTATCATCCAACTCCACATTCCCCTCAGTTCTACAGCACATTTTAGTGTCTTCTAGCTAATTGTTTTGGTTTTCCAGCTTGCAACTTTACTGCTTTGGTTCACTCTCACCACCTCTCATCAGTATTGTTTTCTGATGCATAGACCTAAAGGTCATATAAATGTTTGAGGGTATATTTTTAGGTCTAATTTATCATACCATATTAACAGAATCAGATCTACTGGAGGACATGCAAAGAAAACACAATACTATTTCCAAATGTGAATATACATTTGTTTTTAAAGTACATTTCAATGTATTATTGTTCACTTATCATACTGTTACTGTACAGTATATGGACATTCATTGAATTACCTAAGGTCTACAGTCCCAACAGATTTCTGTGGTAGCCAAACTTTGTATCAGCTTTTCATTAAAAAATGGACCTCTAAGCTATTTTCAAACATCATCAACTCAGATTTTCACTGTTTCTCCAAGTATCCTCCTTTGATTATTGGAAGAATCAGCCTGTTTTCAATTTAGGACAGATCTTACTCGAACAAAATACAGCTTGTTCTGTTTCTAAGAAGAACAAAAAACCCATCACAATCTCCTAAAAGTGAAGCACAATCCTACGTATGACTTTGACACATTGGACGTGTGTGTGTTGCCTCTCTTTTGTGGTAGAAACAGTGGGAAATTGACAGTGCACCGACTTCATAGAGGCTCTGCTTCGATCCCCTCCTGTTTCAACAGGCTCAGGGAGGAGAATGGAGAGCGAGTCGTGAGAAATGGATTTAGCTTTTTCACAAAGCACAGTGATAAACAGAAAGGGATGTTGTATAGCTGGGTTAAATCAATAGTAATGTTTGAACAGAAGTGTGTTTAAACACATGCAGCCACACACACATATATACACACATTAATGGAATGCATAAGACCATTAACACATACATTGCATACTGTGTGTTTGACAGAAAGGAATTTGTGCTAATAATTCTTGTTTGTGTAGTGCAGCTTTATCAGTACCATTTAGCAATAAGGCACTTGCAAAGGGTCTATAAGTTGTCATATTGTAAAAGGACCAAGTCAGTAACATACTGTATGGTTGTAGGGTTTCCATGTTTCCAATAAGCCATCAAATCTGCCGTTATAAATGTTAGCAAGTTATTATTACATTTTTCAGAAGAGGGTCAAACAATCCATAAGACAGTTTCTTTGTACTCAATTGAAGAGCAGCCCCAAAAGACAAAACCAAGCCAATAGTGGATAGACCAATCAGATGGATCTTTCAATTACCCATAAAGACTGGGCATAGTCTCGAGTTCACAATTTTTGTGGTCGCACTTATCTGTTACTTGGATTGAAAGGAGTTGGTGTCAAACCCAAAGGGACTTGTGATATTTCACGAAAGATATTACCCCTTTTTAGAAATGATCGTCAATTGGACATCAGTTAGACTCCAGCTAAATTGTAAAAATTACTTCAAAATACTTGAATGTTGAGTTATCAGTGAGATATAAAAGGACTGTACTTGTGTTGCACCTTTTTCTTTCCGACTGCTCAAAGCACTTCACACTACAGATCACGTTCACCCCACCTTCATTGACTGATGAACTGCTCATCAATTCAAAGAAACTAACTCATTTTGGTTTCACAAGGACACTTTGACATGTGGGCTGGGGGAAGCCGGGATCGAACGGCCGACCTTCCGATTGGTGGACGACCCGCTCTACCACTAAGCCACAGTCACCATCACATCAAAGGACTGTCTTTATGGATTTTAGTATTTTAGACCTAAATAAATATTTTCTTTTTGATACATAAAGAATTTTAGGAAAAACGCTTATTTACTTTCTTGTCAAGAATATGAGGAGAAGGCAACAAGCAGCAGCCAGTTAACTTAGCTTAGCATAAAGCTCAGGCTAGCTGTTTCCCTTAGCCTGGCTCAGGCTACAGTCAACAGCTAGCCTGGCTCTGTCCACAAAAGCACCTCTAAAAGTGTGTTCAGCCAGAATTTTTGCTACGTTATTCACGAAAATATAGTCAGTGTAACAACTGTACAGACCATTGACTGATGGATGACATGACAGCTCCCCAAAAGTGAAGCCAAAACATATCGACATGGACATGAGCCAAACTAAAAGCTCAAAGACATGTCAATTAAATGTTTCCCCAAAGATGGTTTCTGTCATTTTAGGTAGTTGTTATCACGCTGATGTATGTTCAAGTGTTTTCTAGTGGTGCTGTTAGGCATCATTGTTATGCTTGGACAGAACCAGGCTAGCTGTTTCCCTTATTCCAGTCTTTATGCTGAGCCAAGCTAACCGGCTGCTGGCTGTAGCTTTACATTTAATGGACACAAATGAGAGTGGTATTGATCTTCTCATTCTTGATAAGAAAGCGAGCAAGAATATTTCCCAAATCTATTGCTTTAAAACGTTTTAAAATTTGTGTCCTGGCTATTATGTCAGTCCAAAAAAATGATGGTCATAAATCTTGATTAAGGTTTATATCCTTCTCGTCTCAAGGCTCAGCCTCATTTTTTATTTTATACACAATACAACTGCTTATTATTAAAACATTAATACATTTAGTCAGAATCATCACTTGCAACTTGAACCACATTAGAGCTATTCCTAATAACAATGTTGCACTTGTAATTAAAATGTATCTGTAGTTCCTCCTTCAGTATGGGAGTGTAGTCTGCTTCTTGTGAGTATGTCCTTGTGTGTAACTACTTGTGCTCAAAGAAATTCAGCATTAATATGCACCCTTCTACCAGCTACCTGAATAATAACATTAACTCTGGAAATGCCTTTAATTTGCAGAATACGTATTTGGACACACTCAATAGCTGACTGACAGCCATGTGTAAAAATGTGTTCTTTCATGAATGCAGCACACTCTTGAGAACTGACGCTTTCAACCGCTTTCTAATGCATTAGCTGGACTGCTTAAATCATACATTTCCCCTCCATTATCAGGCTCCTCGTCGGTGAAGCCCGCATCTCGCATGCGTCTAATATGCTGGTAATGTATTTAACCTGGCGCAGAGGTTATCACATTTACTCTTCAGACCTATGGCTGAAAAAGTGCTGTCAAAAGTGTATTCAGCAGACATATTCAATTGTTAAACCACAACAGTGACTTGATTTGGACATTGGGATGTCCTTCTTCATTTTGCTGCGTGTCTTGTGTTTAAATACATTAATTTTCCCATAAACATGAGAGCCTGTTAAAGGATTTAATAGGTGTTTAAGGTTATTTTTTTGTCTTCATATTGCATATTGTAGATTCAGGTCTGCTATTTAAATCAGAACCGGCATATTTAGACAACACATCCACCATAACCTCTAAGGACAGCAGTTTAACACTGATTTTGTAGCTTATAATTGTATTTACAATACATAGTAATTGGTTATTGTTTACTGGAGGAGGTTATCAGCTTAAAAATGTTCTCAAATCATTTGATTTATTTAAAAAAGAAAGAAGCAAAAAAAAATACATCCTATTGCAAGAAATATCACGAAATCAAAAAGTTATACAGGTAAAAATCAATTTAATGTGAATACAGAGCACTTGTAATAATACTGAGACAATGCCTGATTAGCATCTTAATTCATGTTTCTTAATATTTAATGTCTTTCAGACAACCTGACATAACCGTGACACATCCAAACTACTGTGGTCTCACATAGGTCACAACAGTTATTAAACTAAAGTTTAGCGCCCTTTGATGTGGTTACAACTTTCATCAGGTTTCCTAATATCAGGACTCTGACCTGCACACCTGAGCCGAATCAACCAGTCACAGCTTGGCGGCTAGACCTTCTGTTCATCTGTCAGTCAAAAGCCCTTCTATGACGTTTCTCTTGACATGACGTTTGTGCTGCTTTCACCCCAGGAGCAGATGTGGCAGAGACACATTTACACACACACATAGATATACACACACACACTGAGATGGGAGGTAAAGACAGGTAAATTAAAACACTAAGTATAGATAGGATGATTTTTAAAGCAGTGGGGGCTTAATTAGAGCAATAGAAGAACAAGTGAGAAAACGGCTAAGGACATAATTTCTTGTTATTTCCTCATTGAGCAGTTGTCAGTATTGTACTTACTCTGAACTGAATGTGGAGAAAAGCTTGTGTTCTCCGAGATGTTATATGGTTCAGTAATTGCTTGCAAAGGCTGTCAATTAATGTCAACGCCAGAACAAAGAAGAACAATTTGGGGACATGCTTCTTTGAAGTGTTGATAGCTAACAGCTCAGAGAAGTGGATAGCAGAATTGATACTTCTTTGGTGGTAGACCAGTTCTGTAATAACAAACCAATTATTTTTACGGTATTTATGCAAATTGCATTGAATCACATACTGCAACATAGCTCAACACAAAAAATCAGGTTTCATTAGTAAAATGCAGTAATCACATCATTTTGGTTGAATTAATCAATGACAAACATCCCTTAAACCTCCAATATTAACCTAATATCTATTGCTCAGATCACCTTCAGTTTGAAGCTGCAGCCCACATAGCCAAGGGGGCTGCCGATGCTCTATCTAAGTAATAGTAGTGCTTGCTTACCAGAAGTAACAGATTGTCACCATAGCACATTGGTGTAGACAAAAGCAGCAATTTAGATGTTGAGCTTGTGTGTAAAAGTGGTGTAATAGCCAAGAAAGCACCAAAGCTGTACGAGATTTTGTCCTTTTTAATTTGTCTTTCCAGACCGTTTGCATGCAACTGCCTGAAAGAGAAGATACAGGCAGCCTGCTTGTCAGTATTTCCGTTTACAGTTGTACACACTGTAAATTTGTAAAGTGTGATTCACAGCAGCGGAAAATTACAGGCCTTTTCATCTTAACAAATCTTGGAAGAGAACTTATTGTCCAAACCAGGAGGCTGATGAGAGGAGTGGAAAACACATTTGCATTTAAACAGCTTGCTCTCTAAAGCACTCGTTCTCCACAGAAATGATTTCTGATAACGACAAACCAAGCTCCAAGAAATTCTCTTATACAGCATTTACTAAAGGTGCTACATTTAGAGTAGCAATAAATCATTGTTACATTAATTGCAGGTATTCTGATTTGTCTAATTAGCGTAAACAACCGGGGACTGTATTGAAGATGATTGGTAGCTATCTTTCTAATAGCATTGATATTATTAGTGCTGATGTTGATCAAAATTAATGACCATATTTCGCACTGTCACGTTGCCATTTGTCTCCCCTTGAGCTGGAAGAACTCCTCCTCTTTGTGCTGCACAGAAATCCAGCAGATTTCTTCCAAAATCTGACCTTGTTGTCAGAGCCATTTTAATTATAGAACATGTTGTAAATATTTAATGAATAGAATACTGGCTGAGACTGATACCACCCCAAGTATGGACTAATCCACTGTATGTGCAGTGATAGCTTAACTCACAATAAAGCTGCAAACAAGCAAAGAACATGTCTTAGGGAAAACATCTTCCAGCCACCTGGTCCTAAGTTGGTTTTGTTGATTATCATTATTCTATATTGTTCTTATTGTCAACAAATTCCATGAAAAGACCAAAACCAACAATTTGTTAATCCATCTCTCAATAATTACTGACTTCTCTACCCTGTCTTTGGCACTCAGCCACAAGCCCATTTATTCCTACAGAAGATGTAAATCCTTAAAAACAGGTCACAAATATTATATTATTTTATATTAAATATAGATTCTTTTTTTAAAGCTTAATAATTTCCTAAACCATCCAGGCACATTATTCTTCAGCAAACATTTCTTAATTAGGAGTAAATTGTGTATTTGTTGGGAACTATTTTCAGCTGTGGATTAATACACATTTGTTGCACCAGGAGCACCAGGATGGTGTATGTGGGACTGACTCAAAATAAACTACAGTGTCCATGTTCGTGGTAATGAAGGACCCAGTGTGTCAGTGAGACACTCTGCTCTGTAGCAGAGAAGTAGCTCCATCATGCTTTGGATACACAGACAATACTATTTGTACAGAAATTTGTTGGTTTTGGTCATTTCATGGGAATTTTTTTTTGACAGCAGGAAAAATATTGAATATCAACAGCCTTATCCTTTAACCCACCTTAAGCCACTGAGGGCTCACAGTGTACGACATTGTAGATGCTGTGATATGTTCACAATCATTTTGCTAATGTCCCACAATGAATGTGGTGATTTACTGATGTTAAGTTACATGTGTCACCTTCCATTAAAATTGTCAAGGCTGTTTGACTCCTGGTGGCAAGGATGCATGCTGTTTGAAAAGCTAAAGACATTGATTTGTCTGTGTGTGTTTCTTAATCTAATGAATTAAACTTCATTTCTTAATGTCACAGGCATATTTAGTTTGCGATTCATCCACTATGTAGTTAACATTTTGTTCCACCTAAGGTTGAGATCAAGGGCCAGCAAGGGCTATAAGAGTAAACTGAAATTAATGTCACTTTGATGGAACCCTTTTTAGTCAATGATGCATTATTTTGCTGGTAGCATTCGGGAAAGGGTAGACTGTGACCATGAAGAAATACACATGGTCTGCAACAGCTTTTAGGTGACACTCAACAGGTACTGAGGAGCCCAAGAAAACATTCTCCAACCATTACACCTGCAGTAGTCTGTACTGTTGACACCAGACATGATGGATCTATGGATTTACGTTGTTTATGCCAGATTCTGACCGTATCATCAACATAGAAACAAGGTTTTGTCAGGCAATTTTCACTCCTTAGTTTTTAGCCATGCTAGCTGCATGACTCTTGGGGTGGCAATGGAGGACAGTCAGTCGGGCTATCACTTTGGTCCAGACTGAAATATCTCAACAACTATTGGATGGATTTTGATGGAATTATTCACAGAAGTTCATCTTCCCCAGAGGATGAATCCTAAAGCTGTTGGTAATCCTTTGACTTTCCCTGTAAGCGCCACCAGCAGGTCAGAGTTTTCATTTATATACTGCAACTAATACAGTATCTCAACATCAGCAGGATGGATTGGCACAAACTTTTGTACAGACGCCCATGGTTCCCAGATGATATATCTTAATTACTTTGGTGATCCCGTGACTTGTCCTTTAGCACCACCGTGAGGTTGACATTTGTGGTTTTGATTGAAATATGTTGAAATTTGTTTCACACATACATGTTCCCACCTCAGGATGAATTCTTGAAAACTTTGGCGATCACTTAACTTTTTATCTTATGCCATCGGCAGGTCAAAATTTGAATTTGTCCAGTATATTGGGTTATGACCAAATACCTGCAAAATGAAGGACATTCCCATCAGCCTCAGCTGCATTTTCTGTTTAATGCTAATTAGTAAATGTTAGCATGTTAGCACGCTAAACTGTGATGGTGAACATGGTAAACATTATAGCCTGCCTACTTAACATCAGCATGATTAGTCTATAGCCAATTAGTAGTGTTAGGTGGTCATTTTAAACATGTTGCCAAGCTAGCATTAGCATTTAGCTCAACACGCCACTATGAGTAAGCACAGCTTCACAAAGCTGCTAGCATGACTGAAGACTCCTAGTGTTGTTTCTTACTTAGCTGACATGAGTGTAACCCAATATGGCCTCTTCTATTTTAGCCTGCCTGCTTCAAGGATCAATGAGTTGTGCATTCAGAGGATGCACATTTGGTCAGATTGTAAGACGTCACCTGTGTCTAAGATACCAGAGCTGATGCATCTATCCCCTAATGATCATAGTGAGTTTAAAGTAACTTTACTCAGTCTTATGTATAAGCAAACACTAACTGACCTCTCAGCTTTGTCCACATGCTTTATACATCTGCTTCATTCACATGTCAGACACTTCCGTAGGCTCAAGCTGTTAGCTTAAAAAGGTGTTGTACCTATTGAAGTGAGTCACTGAGTGTGTACTCCCTGAAGAGGACTAGAAGTACTCATTCCTGCCTGTGATGATCATGATTCGGTCATGACTTTGTGCTCCACATTCTCTCACTTGTGTCTCATTTCTCATCTCCCTCTTAGCATCCTGTGTTATACAAAAAGCCCTTAACACATCCTCTGCGCAACTTAAAAAGCAGCACTGCTGAAGAATACTGATTTTGATAGATTATATGGTTGCGAGCTGGTATACAAAAGGATTATGAATGGGAGGTAAATGAAGCACTTAGTGATACAGATTCATTTGAAGTGCTATTTGGGTTTTCTTATTAAGTGGGTTTCTTGGAGATTGGGCTCTTCTTTGACTGACGTGTCTCGATATTCACATTTAGGCCTTTTGTTCACATTGAGTGTCCCAGTCTCTCTTCCCATCTCATGGAGTGAACTGCAAAACGAAATTAGTGGACTGATTCAGTCAAACAGCATGTCAAAGAAGGGTTCATGTACATGTGAATCTGTTTGAGATCTTTTTATTTCAGATCACCCGAAGCGTCGTCATATGAGCTTCTTTTGGTAAGGAGCCCGGCTATAGAAGATTCATTTGAAGTTCGCCCACAGTGTCACATTACTGCCATTCTTTTGTGACTTCAGATGTGATTATTGATCTCATTATGCAGAAGAATCACTACTTGATTGTGAAATAATGTGTCACATTCTTCCTCATAGAGAAGCCTCATTAACACCAAAACATCACACTCAGCATGTGTGTATCAATGTGTTTGACAGTGTGTTTGAATGCAACAGTTATTAAGAGGCTGTATGTGTGGCAAATGTGTGTGTGATGTGCCTGTTTATACACACACACCTGCATTTGAGACATAGAACATAATGTTTATTACATTAACAACACAGTAACTTATTTCAGTAATATTTCCAATGGGCATATTGTGTATCAGATGCTCAACAGTGACTTTGTCGTGAACGTATCATACTTTCTATAATGTTATTACTGTAATATCCATGTATATTTCCTATAGGGACATTCGTTTTTTGGTTAGTATCCTAAAATGTAATTGTAGCAGCTGGATTGGCCACATTCTTAAAAAACACTTCATTCCTAATCCCTCTTGGTCTCATTGGAAACAAGGCTTATTAAGTCACTCTATTTTTAGCGTGTATTGTTATTTTACGTATTTTAAATTAATGGAAACAGCTTTTTTAAAAAACACACTAATGACAGCATCAGCAGTGACGTTCACATGAAGAGAGACAGAGACTTGCGCTAAACGGAGCGCAGCTCTGACGCGTTTTTCTGCAGCGCCTCTGGCGCACACAGATATAAAACCCACCGCGCACCAAGCGCCCAGAAGAGCAGAAGAGACGCCACAGGACAGCGCGCAAATCTCCCTCTGACAATCTGGGAAATGTAAGTACCTTGACATTTGATTTACAAAAACCTTGACATGAAACTTCTTTAAAGTCTCTCGACGTGACTTTTGATGATTGTCTGCTGGTTATGCAGCTGCAAAAGTCCTGGTTATTGGAAATGTATCACTAATACTAATGTTTGCATGTTTTTTAATCCGACCAACTATCAATGTATATAATGTATTTCTTAAAAGCTGAACAGTGATCAATAAATAGCAATAATTCTTTTTAAAAAGGGACATTTAAAGCACAGTGTGAAAGTGTCCAGTGGTGTGACATGGACTAACAGTTTTTACTTTTCCCGGTCAGATGCATACTAACTTGGTGAGCTGGCTGGGGACTCTGGGGTTCCTGCTGTGGGCGCTGCTCTGCCTGGGCGCCCTGACGGAAGGATACCCGGTGAAACCGGAGAACCCCGGGGAGGACGCCCCGGCGGAGGAGCTGGCCAAGTACTACTCAGCCCTGAGACACTACATCAACCTCATCACAAGACAAAGGTAGGCGAACTACCTCTCTGCAAGAACAGAATAGAATAGAAAGCGTATCAACACAGCTGGAGTTCATTTGATTTCAGGTTTAAATTGATATCATGGAGTACATTTGCAATAGTGTTTCTCCGCAAATGAGTGAATTGGTAATATTTGTCTACTGGCTGGTAGCTTACTCACATTATTCTATTTGATTCTATTCTGTCCAATTTTACAAATGTGTAACCACTGAATATAATGAGATGACTGCTATCAGATAAAACATGCTTGTAAGTTCTGTGGTGCTTTATTTCTTCCAGTTTAAGCCCTAAATACTGTACAAAATTCTGCTAAGTAGGAATGCAAGATTTTAATTTTGGCGGATTGTTTATCATCATGGCTGGAAGGTCACAGATTTCACACAAAAAAGTATGTATTTAATGTGAAAAATATATTTTTTCTTCTGTTTCTCTGCTATCTAGTCAACAATGGTCTTTATTGGAAACTTTCCTCAACATTTGACATTTTCTGTTATGGTCTTGACTAGTAATCTGACAATAAAACACAACATTTTGACATCAAACAAACAAAACCACAAGTCCACCTAATGTTTTACCTGTTGGAGCTGCCAGTCTAAGTCTTGCAGGTCTGGCTGCAGCTTCTTGTTACAAAGCAGCGAACACCCGCTGCCCATTTACCACCTGAAAAAAAAGCCTGAGGAGAAATGTCTGCCCTGGCCAGCATGCTGTGTCAAATCACCCACAGTTTTCAGCTTTCTTCTGAATGTCAGGGGCTTGGATGCCGCTGCAGGCGTTTAGCCACCCAGGGGGACAAGCGCGCCAGCGCAGCTTATCATCTGAGGGACAGAAAAGGAAATATGACCACCTGCGATGCAACTCCTGTCTGCCTCTGCAGGGTCTGACTGTGTTCAGCCTTTACTGAGCTTATAATTGGACATATGACATGAGGACATGGAGAGTAATAGGTTCAGTTATTTATTTCCCTGTGCTCAGTTCAGCCAAGGTCTCTCTTTTTCTCTGTGATGTTTTTTTCACTTGAAAACCAAAAGGTCCAAGTTGGTGCTAAGCCCTTTAAATTTCCCCTCAGCTTGACAAATCATCATCCCTTTGCCTGTCTGTCTGTCTCTTTGTGTGTCTCAGGTATGGAAAGAGGTCCAGTCCTGAGATTCTGGACACACTGGTCTCAGAGCTGCTGTTGAAGGAAAGCACAGACACGATTCCACAGTCAAGGTGTGTGTAAGACTGTGAGTGTACATTGCTGGAACTCTGACAGGAAGCTGACCTTAACCTTTGCTTCTCTCTCACCAGATATGACCCATCATTGTGGTGATGCTGTCATCAGTGTTGGCTCCACCTCACTGCTGCCCCGCCGCTGCTGACATTCTGACCTCTACACATCTCTTACTCCATGCCCTCCTACACCAAATGACCACCCTGCCTCTGCCCCTTTTACCTCTATGAGCCGCCTTGTAGGCCTATATTCAACCCCGCCTCCTTACCCATCAGCTACAGTCACAACTGCTTATAGTATGTGCCATAAAATTGTAAATAGTTTATTCAGTTATCATCTGTGAAACCCAAAAGTAAAGTACGGGAGGGCATGTTGATTGTATTGTATAATTGTGCTATTAAAGATTAACTGTTTGAAGAAATGTATTTCTTTGCATTTGTTTGATAGGCTAAATGTACCACATAATCTAATATTTGCTTGCAAAATGTGCGTACCTGAGCACATTTAAGGGGCAAAATGGAGCAATGACTGATGGCTGACATTTTATTATATATTCTATGTGATTAATTATTTGATATTAATCACCCAGCTGTCACATTAGAGAGAACATTGGTCCTGAATGCTATCCTGACAAAAAGTTTTTTTTACAACTGGTCTCCTGACACATCTCAGACACTGTTTGCTTGATGTCTTCCCTCATGATGAGTTTGGACTTGCTGTGCCACACCTTGCCTCCCAGCTGAAATCCATGACTCTAGCAGCTAATGTAGCTCCATGACACTGGATAATGGGGCAAGTGCACGAAAAGTACATTTAAACTGGGTCTAATATTCCAGTGAAAGCTTACATGGTCAGAAAACATCAGTCAGTTTGAAGCTGCCACTTGGATAGCTAATGGCGCTCTCTTGTGGCCTTAAGGATAAGTACCTACGCTGAAACTAAATGAAGGGAGAAATGGCATTTCCAGGAGCATTATTGCAATTATACGAGTGGTTAACATACCGCAACCTGACATGTAACCAGCCCACAGAGCACAAATCAAGCAGTTAAGAGGCACTGCAGACATACAGTCTGCAATGGGAATGAGATTACCCAAAGGGCGGAAACACATTGAGAAGGGGACCCGGTGAGTTCTTGTTATTCATTTGGTGGTGGCCACATTTTAAGTGTGGAACCCATTCAACCATTAATAAGACAGTAACACTTGGGCATTGCCCGACACTGAACCATGAATTGAAAACTTGAAATAGCCTATTCACCGCTTCATCGCCCCCCAGCTCAAGGCTTGGACTCTGTGCAGAGTAGATAAAAGTAGATTTTTAAAAAATGAATTTGGACACTACATCGAGTGTGGTAAAACTGTGTATGCTGCTGTGGGACATAACTCTTTATCCTAAAATCCCCATTTAATCTGGAAATGTGAAATTAAATCCCATTAATTGAGTTCGTTAGAACTGCTGCTAACCGGCTAGCTATTGTTTAGCGTGTCAATACATTAATCAATGTAAAATATATTAACGTTATATAATTTACTATCACGTTTATGTTGCTGAAGATTTAACTTTGAATGGCCATTTTGAACTTCAAATCTCTCTTGGTTTTAGCATAAATGTGGGACTTGTTTAGCTATAGGCCTATTTGTTGTCAAAACGAGTAAACAATCTTATACTTTTTAAAACAGGCTATAGTTTTATGATAGCTTCATACAAGTAGGCCTACAGCGCATTAGTTAGACCTAAAGGTTTTCTGTTGTAGCCTACTTTAATATCCATAGCCTCATGCTGCATTTGAAATTATGCTAAAATGTATGTGAATGGACGAGTGTATGACATTGTGAAAGAAAGCAAATACTATATGCTACAATGTATTCGCTTAGCTAGGGTTGTACCTCCGCTGCCATTGGTCGATGTTGTATGACGCCAGGAAAGGAGGCGGGGCGTGTCTGTTTGATTGGCGTCGTGTTCTCTGGTAGTCTGCTGCGGGACCAGGACAGACAGCTGAGGGGGGCCTGAATGTCCAACCGGGACGGTCGGTGGACTACCACGAACTCACACGCACGATTCACAGGTAAGTCACGGCTCGTGATCATATTTGTGGTGTGAAGATTTTGAATTAATTCATCCCCTGGCATTCAAATGGGAGACAAAGACACTTTGCCGTGTTTGAGGTGCAGTAGAGTTTGACAGAAGGGGAGGTTTGCCGCTCTGCTGTGGGAGCAAGCTTTATTCAGACAGATATCTGTTTGTGTCTATTGTGGAGTCGGACACGTCCTTTCCCTTTTCCTGCATATCACGAGGAAGGATACAGCGGATGGGTTGAATTCGTAAGTGTGCGCACTCCACAATGGCTCGGATGGGTAACAAAAAATGGCCGCACGTGTGGCGAGATCGGTGTGAATGTACAGTTGTCTGGTCAGCCAAAACGGCACAAGCGTTTGGCACGGATCTGGCGCACGGTTCGAGCGCACGGATCTGGCGCACGGATGTGGCCATGCGTCAGAACCGTGGCGTCGATCCATAACTGGGAAGATATGAGGGAAGAGCTGCAGGTTATAGTGCTGACAAGATGAGGAGGTTGGAACGCGCCGCCGACCCGAAATGATGGACTGCAACATGTACCAGCAAAGGGTGGTGGGCTTGAGAAAAGACAGAGTGCGCTTTTACTATAACATCAAGTCATACACAGTGATAGCTGCACCAGGTAGAGCATTTTCTCATATTTTGCTGTCTAGAAAAACTTTCACAACAAATATAAACAAACCGTTGTTTGTATTGAGCTGATGCTGACTGAAAACGGAGAATGGGACGGGTGGCTTGGCACAGGCTGGCCGACCGGAGGCGCAGCCAGACGGTCCTATTGATTTTTATTTGTTGTCCTCCACTAAGATGTATGAGTGCACCATCTAATAATAATGCACTAACACGATGTCAAACCCACTTTATGTGAGTACTTAATCGAAAGATGAAACCACTTACATATCACAGCAGACTGCAGGTCTCAATGAATCTTGGGACTTCCTTGCTCAGAGGAGCACAGGGTCACTTGGCAAGGTTTATAAGCTGTTTAGCCTCGCGCACGTGATGGGGGAAGCCCATGCACATACGCAACATCCTTGGGGATCCTTCCTGGGAGGGGCTACATGGGCCCCAGACCACTGAGAGGGGTAGCATGGATCTTGTTGCATCTAAAGTAGAGTTTATGGGTTTTTATCTCTTCCTTTGCAATCTTATAATAAGCCCTAATCAAATTTGTTGAATCTAATAGGAGGAACAAAAGGAGGAAGGGAAGGAGACTGAGACAGTTTAGTCCATTAGAGTAAATCTGCGGTCCCTGGGCAGGGATATCCAGTAAGACTTTTGAGTCAGGATCCAGGATGACCTTTATTGTTCTGCTGAAGTAGCTGGAATAAGGCACAAAGTTAGACTTCTCAGCCCTCATATGCATATTCCTTCCTGTCAGCAGGGCGGAGGAAAACATGAATTTCAAGTTAAACACGTGCTCCCAATATTGAAACATGAGAGTTGTCAGTGAGTCATGCAGAGACCAAATCCAATGCTCAGAAGCTTCTACTCTTCCATTATTAATACACAGCTATGGGAGAGATAGTACAGAAAAAAGGGAGGAAGGGGTAGAGCAAGAGAGAGAGATAGAGAAAGGGACACACACACACCCTGTGCTGGAGTGACTCAAACCTCCCAGCTATGAACAACACATGTATCAGAGGGCTACACACCTATAATCAACCCTCTCTCCCCTGCACCTCCCTACAGTTAACACATAACTGACCCCATAACAGCTATCATGAGCTAATTGCATCTCTGTCAAGAAAATACACAACTAAATGACTAACCTATACAAAGAGGAACATTATTTTGGAACGAAGTTTGCGTAAGAATTGCTACAAAGCAAATGTCAGTTTTTGCCGCAGCCTTTAGTGCTGATTCACCAGATTTCATCCATCACTAAGGCCTTAAAGGGATGTAGCATAAGACAGTTTGGTTTTACGCAAAAAAACACCTCCTGTTGTCTTTCATCGCCTAAATAAAGACAGAAATGTTGAATCTGTGATGCAACACTCCTATAAAACTCCACAGACTGATGAAGATGGGAAAGGTGACAGAATAAGCACGTATGTGAGATAACCAGCATATTTTCTGCTGAAAAACCCATCTACAATGAGATTATTTAAGGTTATCATGTAAGCATACCAGCTCCAAGTCACATTCTTTTGTACTCGAGCAGCTCCAGCTAGTATAATACCACAGTATAGCTCTTGCTCTATGAAGGAGATGCAAGTGTTTGTAATTCTTGCCAATATTCGAAAATTTGACAAAATGAATGGAGAAAAAGGCAAACATGCTGGGTAAACTCATTTGAGACTAATTTCTTTCCCTTTTCTCTCCCTCCCTCTCTCTTCTCACATCCCATTTTCACCCTCCAACATCACACAACATACATTTTCTCATTTTTAAACTTTGCAGTCATGTTAAGTGCTGTTGCATCACTTCGCCCTACCCCATTACTTCCCCGTCTTTTCCTTAATACGAATGATCGGTAACAGGAGGCTGGGAAGGGAGAGAGAGAATGAGAAGAAGCAGGCACAGCCATGTGGCGGGTTAGATTATGTCATGAGGTGCTCATTATTAAGATCACTGCACGTTCAGTGCCGAAGGGTTTTAACGAGCCGTGTAATTATATCATCCCGAGCTGCGTGGCAAAGCACAGACATCCCACCAGCTAGAACATCAGCAATGAGGAGAATGAGGTCATTTTTGGTGATGCAGGAAAAGTGCAGTGATGCAACAATTGATGCCTTTGTGTTAAGTGGTGGTAATTTAGATTGCAGTGTCAGGTGAAGAGCAGAGGTAAGCATGAATCAGCAGAAAGCTGCATTCTCATCATTTGTGGTAGATTTGGAGAAACTGAACTGATTTCATCAACTTTCTATAGACAGCAGCCTCAACAGCTGCAATAATAGAGTGACGACTGGTTATGGTAAATATTCTGCAGATATTGATCTGCTAAGATGGCCATCTTGGGGGTAGCAGTGTAATCCTCTTATTGAGCGGCTGTGTTAACACATGGAGCGACCTACATAGGGTTTGTCTGGAGGCTAAGGGTGATGGGTATGAGGCAGGACAGGGCGTGGTTGGTTACGTAGGGGGGTTAGACGAATAGCTAGACACACAGACATGTGTAGGTCCACAATTACAAACTGCTTTCTTGAATATCTTGCGCCCCCATAGCACTCACTACCATACTGGTGTTGTACGGTGGGAGCGCTGCAGCTCACTGCTGCTCAGGAAAGTTTACTAATTGCTCTTTGCTACCCCTGGAGTCAGCCAATGAAGTGACATCTGGGCTCTCAGGCAGGACAGAGCTCACGGGCCGCTTTTGTGATTCTCAAGTCATTGAGAGGAACTAGAGTGACGGCTGCTCTGTGCCCCCGGCTCTGTGGTGCACAGGAGGCCAGAGAGTATGTTTTTGTAAGGCACAGAATAGAGGTGGAGAGAATGTATAGACATGGATTGAATGGTTTCTCCCCGATGGATGCCTTATGGGCTCGACTCTGTCACACTGTGTGTGTATTTGTGTTTCATGACTCTGAGGGATGTAACGTTGTATTCCATCCAAGACTATAACTTCACAAAATGTGCTTATTGAGACACTGAGTCGGAGGTAGAGTGAGATTTCCTTTTACTCAAACTGGAGGAATTGAGACCACACAGTCTGCTGATGTTTGTCTGTGCTTTTTATAGCATGCATACGCACACACGCGTTTACATGTGTGAGACAGCAATGATGTTTTGTGCAAAAACAAACCCTGCGATCCCTCCATAATCCCCTTTCCATGTGCTGTCCATCATCTGAGTGCTTGGCAACCAGGGGGAACTCAGATTGGTGCGTAGTCCGTCCCTACGCACCATCCCATGGCAGCCGGGATTGTAAATGACCATTTCCTGTAATTTTCACTCTGTCTCAAGAGGAGCGGACAGTGATGACGACAAAAGGACATCAGGGGAGTCCTGAGTCCAGTGCGTGCTCAGAGTTTAAATCGATGACAGAAAGATCGACCTAGTCGGTGAAAAATGTAATTGCGTGTTGTAACCCAGTTCCTAGTCCTTGAGATGACCTGGCTTTTGCATGCAAATTCTCAGAAAGCATTCAGATTCAGATACAAAAAGATTGTCATGTGGTGCAGCTACACAAGAGGAACTGCAGTTACCTGGCAGTTTCTAGAAAAAGTGAAACATATTACGAAGGTGTTTGTATCTAACGACTACTCCCAGCAGCCTTTTCATTCTCAGGACTTTCTCACCTGTTCCCTCTCCTCCTCCTCTTATCTTCCCAAGACTTGAGAGGCTTTTCCCACAACTCTGTCTAATGTTTAAGGATTCTTCTCTCTTTCTCCTCTCCTTCAGGACTCCTAATGTGCCTTTTATCTATTCCTTTTTCTCCTGCTCTGAATCTCCTCTCTGACTCCTCTGAAATTCTCCTACTCCCTCTGCCCATTTTTATACATTCCTCTAAAATCAAGTTGTTGACCGTTCCCATCTTTTTCTGCTCAGATTTTCACCTCCTCGATTTGCTCCTCACTCCTCCCGTCCCTCCCTGTTCGGACCTTTGATTGCCCCCACCCGGCTCCTGCTCTGTGGTGCGGATGATTTGGCGAGGAATTGCCGCGGTGGCTTTGGCTCCATTAGCATTCTTCCAAGGGATATCTTTCACTTCCAATGAGCGTGCCGAGCCTGATTGTAATCTGTGTTGCGTAATGAATCGACCTCTCGCTCTCTCTCTCTTCCTCTCTTTTTCTGTCACACAATGAAGGACCAATTAGCTCTAGCATGATGGGTGAAAAGACCCCAGTACAGCAGAAAGGGATAATTGCAAACCAGTGATGACTAGACTTCCTCTGTGTGTTGTAATCACCATGTAAATGTTTTGGCACCTTTGGAAACTGTTCGACTGTTCGTTTCCAGTCGAGACTGGTTTGGTATGACCCAGACTAGAGAGGAGCTTAAGGTCACAGTTAAGGGACAGTGTGATATCCTGAGTGTGTCTGAGAAAGTATACTAACAAAGAGAAATATACTTAATTTTAGGACATTTAGCGGATGCTTTTACATAGAGTTTTAATAGCGTGAGCAGGTAGAAGCTGTGATTTTTATAGGACAATCTTTGCAGCCACCACACAATCTTTCCTTTCCTTGGGGGCAAGAGAAAGAGGGAAATAGAGGGAAGGAGAAAGAGGCTGAACGAAATGAAGCATGTAAGAGTGATAATCTATTGTTTTGAGGGAGATTGCAGGCATCCGTTATTTGTAATCACACTATTTCATTGTTTTTTTTTGCTGGCTTGCATTTTATAATGGTCCATTTCACAATGGCTATTCAGAGCAGCATGACTGGATTTAGCGCTGCCAGACTTTGCGGTTCTGTTAGACAGATGCTGTTTCAAACATCGTACAGTGGAGTTTGGGATGTCCTTTCTGTCCACATTTAGAGTCACCCATGAAAAGAAACCAGAATAGAAGAAGTAAGGACATACATTTTGAAATGCAGATACCCGATACATGCGAGTAAAATTCATTCTGATTACTTGAGCTTGACAGTTCATTCTTGACCTTGGAAATAGCAGTCACCAAAATCGCAACTCAACTTCCACTCGCTTGTTTTAAAGCTTTCGATCATCTTTCACAGTTTTCATCAGTAGACGTAGTTTGCTAAGATGTGAAAGAACTGTAGATGATAAAACCTACCATGGTTTTGGTTTGAACACCTATTGGACTCTTCATACATATTGGCTTAAAGTTGAGGGTGACAGTTATTTTTCTGATGACAACCATGTGATACAGTCAAAAGCTCCGAGTGAGTAAGTGGACCTTGATTTGGGATTTTTTTTTATTGTCAATTAATTCAGAAAATGATTTTTGGCTGATATTATTTTATGTTTTCACATAAACCCACATCTTTAGCAAGGATTCGTCAATTTTGGTTTGCACAATAAAGGTGTTTTTCTACCGTTTCTGCTGATTCAGGTCCTATATATAGGAATATATATATTTGCTAAGCAATGTAATATAGGAAGACCTAAACTGGATGTTTACTTTAAATCACAGTTTAAAAAGTTTACACATAAACACATAACATAACCAAACAAGCTTGATAAAAATCCCTTAGATTTGTTTTTTAAAAAGAAGTGATACAAAGATACATACCGACCCGGACATTATACTTATCAGAGCTCTCGGGTGGACAAACTTTGCGATGGTGACACAGTTTGGCATTTCTGTATCGCAATTTCTTGTTACTTATCGGCCAACATATATATATATATATATATATATACTTTACAAACGTAAACATTTTTACAAATCAGCCAACACCTATAATGATATAGATGTATCTTTGATAAGTCAGTATCAGCTAATAATATTGATTTTTCTAATACACAGGTCTAGTTCTACATGATACACATATAAAAGGTGTGTATGCATGAGTTTGAGTTTGCAAGTGAAAGTAAGACGAGAGTCCTTCTGGAAATGAATGCATACTGCTTTGTCACTACTTTCAGAGAATAGTGGCCATTTACTATGTTGACGGTACTGTGCCAGCTGATGATGCAGGCATCCTTGAATAGCTGAGAACAATAAATCCTCCTGGATGACTCTGTGCATCGCTCTGAACGAACAACGGCTTCAGTCTGCAGACGAGACTCCTATCTCGTAAGAGATGGGGATGACATATATAGATGAAATAGATAATCCATGGGGGGAAATGAAGGAGTCATTGACTCTGTGTGAGGATAAGCACGAGTACGTACCTGAATGCGAGTGATGAAAACTGGTAAGCAGGAATAAGAGTGGGACTGAATATTCTTGTCTCATAAGGACAAGTCTCACAAACGTTCACATATCTCTCTCTCTCTCTCTCTAGGTCTTCGCAGTTGACTGATGAGCAGCCAGTAGGACTGGGTTTGGGCTACACCGACTGGCACAGGTAAACACAACTTCCTCCCCGCCTCTTCCTCAGTACTTACCCACTGGAGACGACTGGAGATGTTTTCTGCATCCTGACATGATTTTGTCAGTTCAGTTGTTTGAAGCAAGGATGTGCTGATGACTGCTCTTAAAAAAATGTTTTTTTATGGAAGTAAGGAAGCAGCCACTTTTTCCGTATATGTCCATGTGGATTACAAGGTTGATAATACTTTTTCTGTACTTAAAGGGCCATGCTAATATTAATCTAAACTGTGAAATTGAAGTCTCAGTTTTTATATAACAAAAATCTGTATATATTCCCTTACTGCCGTGAATCTTACCTGACAATGACATTATTGGCCATTGTTGGGTACCATTATATTTTTTATCACAGGTACAGCATTCTTACTCATACAAGCTTCTCTTGCCTTTACAAATACCAGTGTGCTTTCACTCAGTGCTATTTACATACAGAAATTGGTTATTGCTGAATAATTAACCAATTATTTTAATAAAACATAACACAATCTTATTTTTCTCATTATAAACTTAGTGCTTGGTGATCAGTTATTTTCTTAAAATCTGTGTTGTCTTCCCATGATGCTTTGTTTTGAAGAAAACACAACACTTAGCTTTGTTTTCTCCTCAGACAGATGTTCTGCCTCAGTCAAACTCTGCGTGAAATGGGCTCTCATCTTCTTACTTTCTAAAGAGGAACAATTAGAGGAAAGTCATATGTGTGAACTGCAAACTGTGAACTGCATTTGGTTCTGTGGGTCATTTATCTTAATTTCAACTAACAGAAATATACCGTAACACTGTATTGATGTCCAAAGGGAAAATGTCTTGCTTCCTTTCACAGTTGAGTCAGAGGCAGTGGTTGGCCATTTCAGTTGGCCACCTTAGTGCACGTCAGCAAACCATTGCCAAACCAGGCAGTGTATCATGCTGTTAGGCATGTAGAGATGTTTGAACACTGGATATGGGGAGAGAAGGAGAGAGAGATTCTGTAATCCCGTGCTTTCGTGGCCGGATTAAAATCCCACGTCCCTGGCTGGGGGAGGGGTTGACTGTTCCTGTTGAGGGTAGGGTGGAGGGGGCGGATTAAAGCCTACAGATCTGCTCCTTGGACAGCTGTGTCGCTGTGGGAGGGGCTTTATGGGTGCCTAAGGGGAGGAGCCTGTTTTAGATGGCTGCCTCTGCTGTTCCTCTGCAGCTTGACAGCTTTTATATTTCTACAGATGCAAGAAGGACAACCAAAAGATTTCTGCTCAGCTTTTGCAGTTGGGTTGTGTTATGTTATATTGTAGCTAGAACACTCATGTTTGCAGTGGCTTCTTGGTTGTTATCCATGCTAGCGGCGCAGCTCTAGGGATGGCAGTGTTGGTCCTTAAGTCAGTCGGCCCATCACTTTGGTCGAGACTGAAATATGAAGTATGGGATGGATTGCCATGAAATTTAGTTCAGCCATTCATTTTCCCCAGAGGATGAATTCAAAGAATTTGATGATACCCTGACTTTTTATATAGCTCCACCAGCAGGTGGCATTCAGCTCAAAGCAACACAATGCCTACAGTAAGTACAGACTGTAGACTGCTAGACTGCTGTTGCCATTTATTTCTGCCTTGATGTAAAGTGTTCATGTATTTACTCCAACATCCCCATATAAAATGAGGCTCTGGGAGAAGAATATATATATATACAGTGTATATGAAGAGAAGAGAGAGTGGAGAAACATATCAAATGCAAATGCTTCCGTGCACCAGGGCTCACTGGATGGTTTCGTGAGTATGAAAAAAACATGAATAAAATGCTACAGCCTTTACAGTCACCAGAACTCAACCTAGTTTCACACCAATGGAAGATTTTGGACTAACATACTATATACTATATATATATATATATATATATATATATATATATATATATATATATATATATATATATATATATATATATATATATATATATATATATATATATATATATATATATGTATATGTATGTATGTATATATGTGTATATATATATATATATATATATATATATATATATATATATATATATATATATATATATATATATATATATATATGAAATCAAGGTTCCTACTAAGAAAGTATTGCACCCAGTAGCTTGCCCAAAAACATTTAAACTCAGGCGTGGCGCAGCTTAATTTGCAGCCCCAAAATGTGCATAATCCAGTCAGCACCTCAAGTCTACTGACTTAGCGAGATGTAAGGTGGTAAGGGCACATTAATTTAAGGAGGAAGGGAGACCAAAGAAAAAATGAGAGAGGGAAAAAGCTCCCATTAGGCTGACACATCCTGCTTTAAGGAGGTGGACGACCGCTGAGGGAATACGTACAAGCACAGTCTGCACACGCTGAGAGTTTCTGCACATTGCTGCAGCGGGGTGTCCAAACCACGAGCAGAGTGAATGAGAGAAAGAAGGAGGAAAAGAATGGGAATGTAGGGTCAGGCCCCCTTCAGTAACACTTATGTAAGATTACTTACATAATGACACATTCAAGTGTGTGTGTGTGTGTGTGTCTGTTTAGACAAGAAGGGGCAACTCAACATTGGGTGGGGTCGGGGAAACAAGAGGAGGGGTACTCAAGCAAGACCTCAACAGCGGGAGAGGATTGTGGGATTATGTGTGTGTGCGTGTATGTGTGTGCGTGTTATCAATGGGGGGGGTATTTAAGCCAGAGTGGAGGGAGGAGACTGACAAGCATTGAACGCAAGTCCACATCTGTGTATGCAATCCAGCTTTCTACCTCTCTCCGTCTCTTTTCATGCCTGTCTTTCTGAACTTATCTTCACATCATCCTCTTCCTTTCTTAAATTTCTCCTCCTCATCTCTCCTCCTCCTCTCCGCTCCTCTTTCCCTTCGCGTCTCTTAAAATCCCCTGATCTTAATCCCGCTCTATTGTCGCTCTCTTTGTGTCTCTTTGCTTTTCTCATTCTCTGTCCTCAATTCCCCCCCCCCACCTCTCTCTTTCTCCTCTGTACTCTTTCTCTCTCTCTCTGTTTTTGGGAGTTTAGCGGGTCAGCAGTGCCAGACAAGACGATTGGAGGACAGAAGACATAGTTGCAGAACTACTGGTGGTTTACTAGTGGTTAGCCTTAGAATACTTGTGGCAGCAGGGAGGAAGAAGGAGGGCTTGGCGATGGTCACAGCTATGGAAGATGCCTGTCCCAATGGGGTACGGGAAGAGGAGGAGGAGATGGCGCCCCCGGGACAGCCTGGCATGGAGAGTCCCCCGGCCATGCAGTCCACCCAGGAACCAGATACGTCTGGAGGTGAGGAAAGGAGGAGGAAGAGGTGGCGTGTCACATATTTAGATGAACAGAGAGATACTGTAGTCTTTGATTGTGTTTTAAAATTTGAGACGGAGGGATTGATGGAAGGGTTTTCTGAAAAATTAATAATCAGAAGGCCTGCTTGTTTGTCATGTAACTCCTACAGAGTGAAGTGGTTGTCAGATATTTCAGTTATCTTTAAATGTAGATGATCTGACGATCCCTTAGAGCACTGATTCCCAGCCTTTATTGTCTAATGTATCCACACAGCCCTGTCAGATGAACTTAAGTACTCCTTCGTGTCATGTTCCAAAAGTGTTTATTTAAATAGATTTTGAACTAGATGTTATTTAACACTATTAATTACATAAAACATGATGACATTTTCATATAATCGAACCGTCAATGTTAAGGTTGGTTTGATCAAGTTTCCATTGGTACTGCTACCACCTTGTAGTGGCAAAAGCTGAACATTTCAACCATTTATCCATGACTGTCTGCTGTTTCAACCATTCAACTATGTATCTGTTACTTTTAGCTATTTTACCTGTGTATCTGTTAATTAGGTAGCTATTTTAACCATTTATTCATTACTTTTAGCTGATGTTAACTGCTTCAACTGTTCATCCATTATCTTAAAGCTTTAGCTAACTGTTTAGACCTTTCTGCTCCCTTGCTAACTAGATAGTTTTCATGCACTCTCATTTGTTCAAGTGTTATAGCTCACTCAATATATAGATTTTCTTCTAATCAAAATGTCATTTTAAATTTTTCAAATCAATTTAGCCAGTCTCAATCGTTCCACATACCCCCTAGCAACTGCAGAAATACTCACAGGGGTACAAGTGCCCCTGGTTGGAATCACTGCTTGCTGTCAGAGTTCCCTGTTTTCCCTGGAGGTGGTTCATTTCTTAAACTTACTGAAAAATACACTGAAATGTATTTTGTTATGGGTGATATACCAGTCAAGGTGCTCCTCTGATCTCTATCTTGTGAGCTAAAAAATAATAATACCACATATAATACAGGTTGCCAGGTCTTTTCTCGTGGGATTTGTGTCGCATTCCTTGAGAAACAGAGTTAGGAATTCTTAAGCAGGGAGTCTCTGCATTGGCATTCACCGCACACAGTACTGGTAGGGGTACATACAGAGGCGGTGGTTAGATGGTGAGAGAGACTGCAGATCAACCAGAGTGCCACAGAGGGAGGAATTAAGTGCAGGTAAGCAGGATGATTCATTATGTAGATAAATGAATCAGCTGGAAAAAAAACAATCCACTGTGACTGTCCAGTGCTGTAATCTCTTAGTTTTTACAACTCCTTCAGGGTAGGCTTAGAAAGAGGCTGGTAGGTGGTTGTATCTCCATGCCATATTTCATAGGATTATAAAGACTAGGTAGGAGGCTTTAGTTCATCTCCAATCTCTCACTGGATAGAAAAGCATCTCGAGGTTGCTTGTTGGGATGAGTAATGTACACACAAGTACACGTGGCAGGGAGGCGGGGGACGGGCTGGGATGAGCAAACATTCCTGTGGTCGAGGGCTGACCAAGTGGGTAAAGGTCAACACAGAGAGCACAAGAACACAGATGTACGGTGGGATCCAGCTGTGTGTGTTTATGTAGGTGTATTTTTGAAGTTTTGTAGTCAGATGTATTCAATTATGTTAGTGTTGGACGAGTCGTTGTGCAAGTCTCTCTCATGCATGCTCTTTCTTTCTTTAACAAAAACAGGGTAGCATTGCACATCTTAGAAACCCCTACAATTTTGGACAGCTGGAAAACACATTATTCTCCAAATTTCAGGAGGCTGAACTGTGACTAATTGCGAGAGTGAGTGAGTGAGTGACTGAGTGAGTGTAGTGCAATCAAGGTGGTGGTTTAATGCTAGTTTATGTGCTTGCTCATGGTAGTGTGTGTGGATGTGTTTACTACAATTACAGCTCTGCTCTGAGACTTTGTTGATTCTAGCTTGTGAAACATAGTGTGGGGTCCCCACAGGAACTGAATATCCTGTTCATATATTATCATATATCTGAATTGAGTTTTCAGATTGAGTGTTGTCATGCAGTAAATATATTGCTTCATGGATATACAGGTTAAATAGTCTGCAGGGCAGTTTTTAACCTCCCTCCCCTATTTGTCCTTCTTTAACAGGATCATAAATATTTAAGGTTTGTTTTTTGCATGGAGCCTGCTGTTTATGCAGTCTGTCTGTGCTCTGTGGTTATCTGTAGAGGTCTTCGCTTCATTGTGAGATAAATTGTATTTTCACCAATCTCCCTCTCTTCCTTCTTAATCATGCAGCTGTGTGACTTTTGTATGTATGAAGAATGAGTGATGAATGATTAAAAATGACACTGTCAAGCTCTAGTTTAACTGATGTGACCATTTTTGTACTGCAAATCAGAAGAAGTAGAATTTAAAATGAGACTGAATACAGAAATACATTCATTTCGGGTGAAAAACACTACCCAACCCTTACAAAAGTTGCAAATGTTAAATCCATATTTTCACGCGTGAGAACGTGTTTTAATCACATGTGATACATTATGTCCTATAGTCTATGGTATGTCCAAAAGCCACATAAAAACATTAAATTATCATGTGAACTCCTCTTACACATGATATTACGTGTGAAATTTATGTTTTCGCATATGATGCATTAAATTTCACATACAACTGCATTTATCATGTGAATTTATCACATGTGAAATGGCGTTCCACGTGTGATAAATTCACATGTGCTTTTTTGCAAGGGAAAGTTGATTCACATTTTAAAAGTACACATGTCAAACACCATGTGACACCACAAATGACAGCAGTATTTCATCATTTTGGGGCTGACTTTATGACATAAAACATGGTTAAAGATGATAACAGGCTACAAGTGCTGACTGGACATATTCACTACCCACATAAGTGTATAATGACACAGAGAAACACACACATTCCCAAAGCTTTAAGTGTCTTTAATGGGCTTACATTAGGGTGTTAGCTGGCTGATGCCTACAGTCCGCACCTCTCTCTCTCTGTTTGTGTGCACAGAATACAAGACTCAACAGAGTTCATTTGTTAAGATTCTTTATAACAAATGAGAACATTTGAATCCTGGGAGTATTTGTGCCTCAGCATATACAAATTATATGTAGATCCAGAGTTTTATCACTGGACTTTAGCCAAACCGAACATTCGCAGTTGTGCTCATTCTGACCGGACCACTGTACCTCCAGATGGAGCTTTAATTTGTTATATTTGGGGGCTCGGCTGTGTGAGTGGTGTACAGAGCTCTGCAAACATGGCCGATAGAGGTCTCCATTTTTCTGTTTTGCAGATGGAACTTCTAACATCATTATATAATATTTATATGATATGTGTCTCTTAATTTGAAGCATTTTGGCTCAGTTTTGCAATAATTAAGTAACATGAAAATTAGAGGCTA